>NC_136915.1:133430572-133935243 GCF_949752795.1 Hyperoodon ampullatus
GATAGAAGTGGTTTTTCACTCTGATTTTCATGCTCTTTGAGCATTTTAGGAACCAATATTGCATCTCCAGTGCAAGGAGAACTATGCTTTTTATTGTTTTGAAGGACATGTGCGTGTGTGTTTAGTCTAAAATCGCATCTGTTACACGGAAATAGATAAGCATCTAATCATGGTGTTCATCTCGTTATATACCCCCATGTCTAAATGACAAAAAGATTTTCTTCCTTATCTCTATTCAATTGTTCATTTATTTTGGTCACAGTATTAAAAAGGGGAGTGTGTGTGTGTATGTGTATATGTGTGTATGTGTGTCTCTGTGTGTGTGTAGGAGTTAGAAAACATATTGTAATTTTAGCAGCTTCTGTGTTTCCTATTCTTGCCACACCTTTAAACAATAAGAGATCCTTCAACTTCTAGGAATGCCCCGTCCCAGAACTCCCTCATAAATCACTCCCTTCCATTAATTTATATTGAAAAAATATTTCTCAAGTTTCAAGATAAAAACCATTCTTATTTTCTATGGGATATTTTCCTTTATTCCTTTAGTTTGGGTCACATTTTTATTTAGGGCTCAGTAACACTCAGACACTACATTTGTCATCATTCTATTCAAGCTTTAGATATGGAATCCTTCCTTCTATTTACCTCTGCTCCATGTCCCCTGTGGCCAAGGAATGGTTGTTTATTTCTGGATAGTTATGGGATCTAACACAGTTGGCCACTGTTACATTCACTATATGCTTTTATATTTGGCTTTCTAATTTATGAATATTTGCATTAAAAAGTATGATTAAAATAATGGCTAACTTATCTACATTTAATCTAAATAGAAAATAAACCCTGTTAAGGGCTGTGGCTTCTTTAAGAAGATTTTTCCTCAATCTTCCACTATTTAAGAGAAATAATTAATTTATGATTCTGTCATGAAACTAATTCCAAAAGAGAATAAAATTACTAAGTCTACATATTTTAGAGGCATATCATGTACAGATACTGAGACCATTTTAATGTTGAAAATGTATTCCATCTACCATCGGAAGGCTGATATACTGTGACATAATTGTATTTTATTGACTATTAGAAATATGTTGACTATTAAATATGTTGTAACCTGAAATTTAAAAGTGGTTTTGTGGTTCCAATTTTTTTCTTTTTAAAACAATATCCAATGTATCCAATCTTTATTGAAGAATTATTTTCTACATGTTTCACTAACTTATTATTATTTCCTTTAACTCTACAATATTTTCTTATCATGGTTATTAAATAGTATATAAGCTTACATTTTCTTCTGGGGTATGAAGCCAAGTAAAGATATAGATCACATTAAAGTCTATTTTAAATTAAAAGTAAAGATCAAAAGCACATCTGGTAGGAAATGGTAGCCAAAGGGAAGAAACCAGAGAATAATATAATAAACAGTAAAAATACCACCTGCTCACAATTTCTTTCTCTTTTTTGAGCAGTAGTTCCTTAGAATATTAAGATTTTGGCACAAAACTCTACTTTATATATTCTAGGCAGCTGCGCCACCCTGGGTATCTTCAAATATATTAGTCAAATATAGTCATTACATTTTTTACTCATATAATTTTCTTGGTACATAAAAGTATATTTAATGCTTATAAGCAGTTATATGTAAGTACCTTCAATCTGTTTGAAAATTGTGACTATATTATTAGGATACTTAAATATGTATGTGACTTTTATAATTATCAAATATTTGTGAGTATTTAGTATGGTATTATTAATTTTTTTTTTTTTTCAGTACGTGGGCCTCTCACTGCTGTGGCCTCTCCCGTTGCGGAGCACAGGCTCCGGACGCGCAGGCTCAGCGGCCATGGCTCACTGGCCCAGCCGCTCCGCGGCATGTGGGATCTTCCCAGACCGGGTCACAAACCCGTGTCCCCTGCATCGGCAGGCGGACTCTCAACCACTGCGCCACCAGAGAAGCCCTAAAATGTTTTTCTTATAATATCACAGGTGAGTATACGTACTGGGGAGAATAGAGTTCAGGAAACATTTCCTCAATGCCCTAAAAGCTGCTAACGTGAGGCACTAACCATTTTTCTTATTGAAAATAAATAATCTGTCTAGTGTCATACAGAGTTTATGTCTGTAACGACTACCTCTGGACTCATGAAGCATGAAAGGTAAAAACAGCAGAACATACGGTGGTTTTTGCACATTTTCTCCAGAGAGCTCATTTCTAAAGTTTTTCAGAATCTGTCTTAAATTTGCCAGCATTACTCATCCAATTTTCATGAAGAAAGAAAAATATCATTTTTTTTCCTTCTTTTTAGAGATTGGAGAGGAAAACTGCAAAGTAAATTTTGGTATTATATGTATATATACACATTTGTATAACATTTTGTATTCTGCTAAAATATTAACACTATCTGAGCCATCAGTATAACCATCTGATTAGGTAGAGTCTATTTATTATAAAGATTAGTAAACACAATTTTAGCACTAGGCATTGCCTTAGGTTTAGACTACGTGAAAACTGGCCTGACCCTAACAAGTCATGAACAACTCAGAATCTTCCTTAATGAGCTCACAATGTCTCAGAAGTGGAAGACAGGAAAAATCAATAATCATATTACAATAAACTAAATAGATGTATAACACTATTAACAGTAGTCATCAGACCTTCTAATGTTCCTAAGCTTAATCATTACCTAATTTAATCATCACAATGCATTTACCATCCCTGTTACACAGTTGAAAATTGAGAAGTTAAATTATTTTCCCATTAGTAGTAGTAGAACATAAAGACTAAGACCAATCCCACAATCTGACAACAGAATCCAAAATTCCATGGAAAGGGACACTTGGTTTATGTTGAAATTACTTTTAGTGCCATGGAGGACGAGGTGGAAGGTAAATGTGAGGATAATAAGAGTGAAGCACAAGCTGATTCTTGAAGTGTAACAAAGAATTTCATGTGAAGGTGGTGTGATAGACATTGCAAACCAAAAATCAACTCATACACAGGTCTTGGATAATGATGACTTAGTCATTATTTGCTATGCAGTACAAGTAACTTGTGTTTACAATATGTAAAAAAATGTGGTGAAAGTGAGGATGAAATGTTAGAGTGAGCTAAGTTATATGAATGGAAAATGTGTAATTACATGCAAAATTGACAGAACTTGGTGACTAATATGAAAAAGGTGAGAACCTTGAAATTATTGTTATATACTCTTATTGTCAATGTTTAACTCTAAAAGTGATATAGACACAGTCTCTCATTTAATCTTAATGTAATGTCTCCTTGTCTATAGTAATGTTGATATTTTAACCCAATAAAATATGCATGTACACTAATTATGACATATTGAACAAGTTTTCAGCATACATTTAAAGAATTCCTGATGTAATCAAGATATCTAGTATCCTTTACAACTATAAGTAAAGAAACAACCCAGAGCTTTCTTTTACCTTACTCCCCAAGTATGGGAAAAATTTCTCAAAGATGGGAAACAAAAGACATATTGATGCCTTTGTTACCAAGCAGTACAACAGTAGCATTGAGTTTTTCTCTTATAGATCTAGATATTACAGAAATCCCATAGGTAATGTTCTGAAGATAGCATCACAAGATGGCAAATGTAAGTGGACAGATCTGGGATGCTCGGTCACCACGCCTGCATATGAACTGTTTTCGTATTGTGGCCCATGGCACTGTATTTTCAGTAAAGTCTGCACTCAAATAACTCTCTTACCCTCAAGTTGAGATCTATTAGTTATTGGTATCAGACTGGGAAACAGAATCAGCAAAGGTAAAATTAGCTTTACAGCAAAAAGTTTACTAGTGAGGTAGAGAGCCCCGATTTAATGACAAAATGTTCAGTGGGAAGATAAAGTATTTCTTCCACTGAACAACATAAGAAAAATTGCATAAAGCAAAGATGTTTTGTATCACAATTGCTGGTATCATCATCATTTACCACCAGGTAGCAAAGCTCTTATAAAGCATTGGTAAATAAGACAGTGAAGCATTAGTGTAATAATAGAAAAAAGAAAAAAAAGGCCAGTAAAATAGAATAAAAGAGAAGCCAGACAGACATATACTTTACATGGTTAGCTCATGTGTGACAAATCTTCCACTGCAGTGAAATGTAGTATTTTTTAGAAATACTGCGGTTTCATTTAAATAGGTACACAGGAAAACAAATGTGACCCCTACCTCACACTAAACACCAAAATATATTCCAGGTAGGTTATAGATTTAAATGTGAGTAAAAATAGTTCTCTCTTACAAGATAAAACATAGGGAAATATCTTCAAAATCTTGGAGTAGGAATTATTTCTTAACCCGGCCTTGAAAAGCAATAACCATACAGGAAAAGATAAGAGATTGGACTATATTAAGAATAAGAACTTCTGCTCATAAAAGGCATTTTATAAGAGTAAATACACAGGCCAAAGTATGGATAAAGTTATTTAAAATATATATTTTTCTAAGAAAAGACTCATATCCCCAAATATAAGGAATTCCAATGTATTAATAATAAAAGGCAAATAACCCCACAAGAGTTGGCAAAAGAAAGGGATGACCCAAAACTTATATGCATACCATTATTAGTCATCAGGAAAAATGTATATTAAAGCAAAGTTAGGATTCATTACATACTCAACAGGATGGCTAAAATGTAAAAGAAAAAATACCAAAATGTGATGAATGTGTTTAACAACTGGAGTTCATATATATTACTGTTTGGAGTGTAAACTGGTAGAACACCTTTGGAAAAGTTTGGTATTATCTACCATATTAAACATATGCACATCTGTAATATAATTATCTAGAATAAATATGTGTATATGCCTATAGGAGCATTATCTGTAACAGTTAGTGACTGGAAACTAGCTAAATGCTTCTCATGAGTAGAAAAATAAACCAGTTATAGTTTATTTGAATAATGGAACACTATACAGCAAGGAGATTTTATACACTTAGTATATTAGCAACCATATGGATAAATCTCAAAAACACAGTGTTGAGTGAAAGAAGCCAAAGACAAAAAACTATATTCTTTATGATCCCATTACACAAAGTTCCGATATAGACAAAACAAGTCTATGTTGGGAGAATTCAGGATTGTGGTTGTGCTTGGGACATATTGACTGGTAGGAGACATTAAGGGTCTTTTGAGGTGTGGTGATGTTCGTTTCTGCATCTGAGTGGTGTTGATGCAAAGATGGGTTGATTTTGTGAAACTTCAACATGCTGTAATATTTTGGATTATGTAGTTTTCTGATTGAATGAGTCTCATCAAATATTGACAATGGTTACTTAATTACCAAGTTTGTGGAATTTCTTTCTGCTTGTACTTTATTTATTGTTTGAATTTTACTATTGAGCATGCATTACCTTCTCAAAAACTATATATTATCCTTTTCATAGTTTATAACATTGTTTTTCTTCAAGTTTATCAATAAAATCAAGATGTTAACTCTTTGCTTGCAGACTGTTGTGCATTAATTCAGTTTTTCAAGAATGGGAGTTTTAGTATCTCTAATGGAGAGGTTGTCAAGACATTAGTTGGTTAATGTATCAGTAATAATGCAGAGTTTATGTTTATAGCCATTATGTCTTTTGATTTCAGTTAATGGAAACAAATGACAAACACTATTATTGGAGAATATATGGAAAAATTAAAAATGATGCTTTCATCTAATGACACTTTTTATGAATTGATGATGTTGTCTGATTTGTCATATGCTTGCTTGTATAAGTGGATACTAATGTATAGAGAAAAATATATTTCAGTGAAATGGTATTTAAAATGGGCTCTGTAATAAAGAATATCAAATAAGTATAGTTTCAACTTTATAGTGCTAGGAAGATACTTGTAAGAAAAACAGAAAAAGCAAGCAGTGAATCGTATGGATATATCTATAATTTTAACAACAATCTACAGAAGGGAAGAACAGTGTAGGCAGGAGAAATTGCGTGAAAAAATCTTAGAAGATACTGTATTCAAACTGAAGATAGAATGATATGTACTTTTTAAATAAATGCAGAAGTCAACAAACTTTGTTTATAGGGTCAAATAGTAAATAGTTTTGGCTTTGTAGATGGTACAGTCTTTGTGACAACTACTAAACTCAGCATTTGTAGCACAAAAGCAGTCACAGATGATATGTAGACATATGGAAACAAATGTGCAAGTCTGTGTTACAATAAAACTTTATTAAACAATAAGCAGGTGACAGACCAGATTTGACCCACAGGTTAGTTTTCAGACTCCTAAAATAGATTGCTATGAAACTTAAATTCTAAGTTTTTCGATTCTGATGTAAAAGGACTTTTTTTTTTTTTTTGTGGTACGCGGGCCTCTCACTGTTGTGGCCTCTCCCGTTGCGGAGCACAGGCTCCGGACGCGCAGGCTCAGCGGCCATGGCTCACGGGCCCAGCCGCTCCCCGGCATGTGGGATCTTCCCGGACCGGGGCACGAACCCATGTCCCCTGCATTGGCAGGCGGACTCTCAACCACTGTTCCACCAGGGAAGCCCAGGACTATTTTTATTATAAATTTTTAATTCTGCAGCATTAGGTAAAATGTAGTAAGATGCATTACTAGGTAATATCTTAAGCAGTACACATTAAGTATGGAGTTTTCCCTAAAAATATAGAAATACCATATGATCCAGCAATTCCACTTATGGGTTTTTCAAAGCGTCTTATCAAGTGATGAATGGATAAGAAGATGTGGGGTGTGTGTGTGTGTGTGTGTGTGTGTGTGTGTGTGTATGTATATATATATGCATATACATATGGATAATATTCCATATATATATAAGATATTACTCAGGCATAAAGAAGAATGAAATCTTATCATTTGTGACAACAAGGATGGACCTAGAGGGTATTAATGCTAAGTGAAATAAGTCAGACAAAGACAATTACAGTATGATGTCACTTATTCATGGCAACAAAAAAGTTAACCAACGTAACAAAATAGTAAGGCAGTCATAGATACAGAGAACAATGAAGTGGTTGCCAGAGGGGAGAAGGGTGCGGTGTTGAGAGAAATAGCTGAGAGAGATTAAGACTTACAAACTGGGCTTCCCTGGTGGCGCAGTGGTTGAGAGTCCGCCTGCCGATGCAGGGGACATGGGTTTGTGCCCCGGTCCGGGAAGATCCCACATGCTGCGGAGCAAGACTTACAAACTTCCAGTTACAAAATAAATGCATCCTGGGGACAAAATGGGCACCATGGAGAATATAGTCAATGATATTATAATAATTTGGTTACAGATGGTATTTAGAGTTATCGTGGTGATCATTTTGTAATGTATAGAAATATCAAATCACTCTATTGTGCACCTGGAACTCTGTGTTGTAGTTCAACTAAATTAAAAATATACTTCAATTAGATTAAAAAAAAAACACTCCTGGCAAAAATGAATTAAGCAAGAAATTGTAAAATATTTGATCAATGTGTTAAAAGTGGAAGATCATCATAAGAGATCTGATATATGAATGTTGAGGTCCCTGAAAGAGTAAAATCAAAGAAAAGATACAAAGCAAATATTAAACATTCTGATACAAAGTTTTCTGAAACAAAAAAGGCTTTGAAATTGTTTATTAAAATGAACAATGAGCATTCAATTGCAATGACCAATAGCAAATAATACTATGGAAAAATTACTAGGCTTTAAAAATAAAAATACTTTGGGCAGCTAGAATAAAAGCACAGGAAAAAGAGAAGGGAATAAAAATTAGAATTTTAAGAGCCTTTTCGGAGAGAAATTCTCTGTGTCAGAAGATAATAGAGAAACATATTTAAGATAGGCAAGGAGAGAAATGATGAATCATGAAATTTTTACCAGCCAAGCAGACTGAATATCGAAAGTCCTGACATCAAATCATGAAAGATCTAGGGTAATATTGTTCCCATGAACAATGGAATGAACAGACTTCAGAAAACAGAATCCTTAGAAAGTGACATAAGGACAGATGGTAAATAGAAAATTTGCAGTTCCTTACTCAACTTAGACTGAATAAGGATTGTGTGTGAGAGAGAGAGCGCGATCTTGGTGGTAGATACCAGGGTGACTACTTTACAACAATTCATTAAGTTCTACCTCTGTTGAGGGTGCTTTTCTATACACGTGTTTTATTGTATAGAAAATTATTTTAAAAGCAACTAGATAGATAATATAATTTAATTAAAAAACATATAAATATCAAATATATAGATACATATTGAACATATAGAACATAGATATATAAATAATAGATAAAACTGTAGCTAAAACTAATACTAAATCTGCACAATGAAACAACCGAGCTTGTATTAAATGAAGAGGCCTCAGGAGACTAGAAGTGACGTCGCTCCCGATCTTGGTTCAGATGACGCTCCTGGGCTCCAGGTCCAGGCCTTTACAGGAGTGAGACCAGAACCTGCAGCACAAACATAGGCAATGGAGTCACTGAGGAGGTGTACAGTCAGATGGAAGAGGGCTCCCTGGGGAGGGTGAGCAGGATCTGGAAGGCTCCTCGGGCCCTGGACTTGGCCTTGGGCCCTCATGTCCCCAGGGGTCAGATCCACAGGGCACTGGGGTCTGTTTGCTGCTCTTTGCTGAACGTGTGGTCTGCTAGCAGGGAGTGTCTAGAAATGTCCCACAGGACCGATTATACCTGGGCTTTTGGCCGGGCAGCCTTCAACTGACGGGTCCCTGGACAGTGAGACTGAGGCAGAGGAAAGCAGGGGGGCTCAGGGATCCGGGATGAAAAGGCTGATTCCCAACCACCCTGGGCCCTGTGAGGAGCCGGAGGTCTGATGACACAGGGGGTGGGTGAACATGCCCCTCCATCCTACACTCAGTGTAACTGCTCATAAGACCTGCACACTGGAAATGGAGACACCTGGAGTTTCTATTTTCCCTTATAATTCTTTCTAACCCCCAGCCAAACTCTCCTGAGGTTTATAATTTTAAAATGTTATTATGCTGCTGTAATGAAAACACACGTTTTATCTGTTTAGCATATTGCAACTTTAAAAGTGGACAGAAGACACTGCTTTTCAAACTGTAATAAGACAAGTTATATTTATGTTATTTAATGACAGAGTTGGAAAAACAAATAAAAAGAACATGAGTAACTTGAATCCTGCCCCTTTAACTCATCCCAAATAAGCATTGCACTGAACTGCTTTCTGGTTTTCCTTAACTTGAATTGAACACATACACAAAAGAATCTACAGAACCTCCAACCTCAGGTTGAGAAATGGTGCCGTGAAGTGACCCAGGCCCCCCAGGGGCCCCACAGAGGGTGAGGGACCCCCAGGGCTTGGGCACCTCCAGGCAGGCTGGAATCCTGCAGTGGCCCTACCTGATGCCAGGACTGTGAAGCACCCACAGGGATGCAGAGCTGGGCCAGGTGAGCTCTCTGCGTGCAAGAGCACTGGGCGCCTGTGTCTTCTTCACACTTTTCCCAGGAGTGCTGGGACTGGGGAGGTCGAGGACCGCCCAAACTCTCACCACAGCTAGCGATTAACTGGGGATGCTCCCTGCTGCCTTTAGGGCGGTTGGGAGGGCAGGGCTCGGTACCGCAGAGAGAGGTGATGAACTTTCCAGTGGGGCTCTTCAAAGGGAACACGCTGGAACAGCACCTCCTAGAGTCATGCACATGGTGGCCCCGCAGTGCCCTACAGCCTCCCCTGTAGATGTAACAGCTGCCGGAGGACGCAGCCCAGCAAACATGGGGGCTTGTGTGGGTGGGTACATGTGCCCTGGGGAGATGTGCTCCTGGCATCCTCCACTTGTCTGCAGGGTTTATTACCATCCTCTTGTCACCACCTTTGTGGTCACACTCAACAGCAGTCCCCACTGTTTTGGCTGGTGTTTCTGAAGCACCAAAATGTAAGCTGGGGACTTACGGATGGAGAACACGTGCACTTGTCTGCCCCACCTTTTCACCCCCAGCCCTCCACGTTCATGCTTCCTCTTCCTGGTCTTCCTCTTCATCAGAAAGGAATTCCTCAAAAACTTCTCTCAAGAAGGGGGACAGAGAATATCTTGACATCTGGAAGGAAGAGAACAGTCAGCCAGGTCCACGGCCACCCAGGGCAGGAAAACAACCATATGGGGTAGCTCACAGCAGAGCCGGACTCCACCGTGGGCCCCTAAGGCTGGGTGGGCCCAGACCTGCTGACTCGAGCCCCATCTCCTGCTCAGGCCACTCATGGTGACAAAGAGAGATTCAATGGTGCAGACCTCTGGTCAGGAGCCAGGGACATGCTAAGAAAGTGTGGGAGGAGGCCTGCAGAGAGAGTTCACAGATCTAATATAAGATCCCAGGACCCCCGGAGCCTGGATGAGACCAGGTCCTCCAGAATGACAATGATAAAAAGAGGGAAAGAGGAGACGGGGTAGGGTTACAAGGAAGAGTCTATGGATCTGAAAAAGAAAATTTAGAAACAGACTTGCAACAGGAAATAAATTACCATCCGCATGTTGCTCTCTTTGTCAGAAACGTCGTCATCTCTCATGTAGAATTGTGGTGTCCAAGGGCAGCAGCCATGTTGGGGTGGACGTGGGAAAGGAAAGGGAAGATTCAGAGTTGGGATGTGACCTTGAGACCCCTGTGTTCTCATCTCCACGACCTCCCAGGGCCTCAATTGTACCACCTCTGTAATGAAGAACTGGGTCTCTGACCTCCAACATAAGGTTGCCGCCCTCAACTTTCCTACTCCCCTGTGCACAATACCCTAGATGTGCTAACCAGAAAATAAACTTCCATATTAGGCAGTGACAAGCGCAAGAAAGAGCAGCTCATGTGGAAAAGATCATTTTGGATGAGCAGATCAAGAAAAGGTGATTATAGAGCACAGTCACGTCTAAGGACACAATTTCTCTCTATTGTATCACTAAAATATGAAAAAAACAAGCCAGAACTCTACACATATTTCATTCTTCTTTCTGATTTCATATCCACCTTCCTCAGTCTCCAAAGCAGGAGATGTAACCCTAAAGTTCCAGGAAGCCTCTGCCATTAGATCCTACCTAAGTGTTGTTCCTACCTGTATCCTTTTCCTTATCACAGCCACAAATGTTATCCAAAGTCGATTCTGTAGAAACACAAACGTGAATTTACAAGTATTAGGGATACATTTAAAATGTGACTAATGTGACTGAGTAATTGGATATTTTATTTTGTTTTATTTTAATACACTGAGTTAATCATTGATTGAATTAAATAAATTATAACAGGCACATCTAGCTAGTGGCTACCACACTGTAATACACATCCCTTTCTCTCTCTCTTTCTCTCTCTCTCCATATATATATATACATATATATAAAATATATGGGGGATGTTACCACCGCTCCCCTGGTTATTCCCCTCGGTATGGTCTACCCACTCAAGATGGCTGTTTGCTGATGGTTTACCAAAGGAAAAACCTCTGCCCCTTGAAGATACTTAGCCCAAGGGGGTAAGAGGGATGTGTCCCTCTGCTGGTTTCCCTGGTAACCGATGAGCCCATCTGCTGTCAATTCCCCCTTTAACTGGAAGCCTGCCTATTCCGCCCAGAGTGAAGAATGCTGCTACTGCTACTGCTGCGTTCTGCCTGCCATCGCCTATCTACAGTGGGATGTCTCTCCAGGACCACTTTGCTTCTGACGTGAAAGATCTCCCATCTATTAAACCATGAATGTCTCTGTCCCTGACTCCGGGCTCTTTCTTTAGCCCTGAGGCTGAGCAAGAACAGGGCTTGCAGGCGTGAGAGGTGCAGCCCAACACCTGCAGGGCAGTTTGCTGGCCAGATTTGATGATTCATTTGTAGGTGTTTCCTAGGCTCATGCACACTTGCCAGGCACTCATGAGACCTTGGGGACACTGAAACAGTAATGTCAACACCCAGATCCTAGAGGAATTCCCGACAGGTGTTCCACTTGAGGGGAGAGGTAATGAGCATGGTCCAGTGCACCTGTGCTAGACATAATCGGCGAGCAGGTGCAGAAGGGAGGGAGGGACATTCACTCACTTCATGAGGCCATCCTTCTCACCACTGCCTCTGAAACATCCAGGGAAGGAAGGGACAAAATGCCCTTAGAAGGTAAATAGCCTGTACACTGAAAACTACAAACCACTGGTGAAAGAATTAAACAAGGAACAAATAATTGAAATGACATAGCATATTCATAGACTGGAAACTTATTATTGTTGACATTTCTACACTACCCAAAGGTAAGTATAAATTCATTGTAATACCTATCAAAATCCCAATGTCATTTTCAAAGAGATAGAAAAAAAAAAAAGATCCTAAAATACATATGGAACCACTAAGGACTCCAAACAGACAAAACAATCCTGAGAACAAAGACCATAGATGAAGGTTTCTCACTTCCTGACTTCAAAACACATTACAAAGCCACAGGAATCAAAACTGTATGATACTGACATAGAAACAGATACATAGCCCTAAAGACCAGAATAAATAACCCCCAAGAAAACTCATAGATACATGGCCAAATGAAATTCACCAAGATTCTAAGACAACAAATAAGGAAAGTATAGTTTTCTCAACAGTCAATAGGATGAAAATATAACTTACAGAAAGATTACAAACATATATCAGAAAAGGAGCTAATGTCCAAAACATATAAGAAAAACACTACAACTCAAATGCAAACTAAGTTAAAAAATTAAAAAGGGCAAATAACTGGGTTCAGAAATGTGCAAAGACTTAAATAAGACATTTCCTGAAAAAGACATACAAATGGCTAACAAATATAGGAAAAGGTTCTCAACCTCACTAATCATCAGGGCAATGCAAATCAACACCTCATACCTGTTAGGCTGTGTATTATAAAAAAAAAAATTAGCACTTTAAGGCCAAGATGTGGGGAATTGGAAACTTTGTACACTGCTGGTGAGAATGTAAAATGGTGTAGCTATTATGAAAAAGAGTATAGGGGTTCCTTATAAAATTATAAACAGAAATATCATATGATTCAGCAATCAGAGTTCTGGGTATATATCCAAAGGAAATTAAATCAGTATCACAATGAGATGAACTTAGGTTCATTGCCGCATTCTCCACAATAGCCTAGATATGAAACCAGCTTCACAAAACAAGTAAGTGTCCTGTGCCTGAGCTAACCTTAGGTACTTCAAAACAACTCTGTAAGTCTCTTAGCCCCTTAGAGAGGATGAAAGCAATATTAGAGTTAAAAGTAACTTGTCCCAATTCCCTTAGTCTGGAATACTGAAACAAAAGTTCTACAGCAGGGGAAGCCTCATAAACTCACAGCACCTGCCAGGGTTTACCCCAGCCTTGGAAGAACTGGGAAGGATAAGACCAAGGCAGGCCTGAGGGAAGGTCAGAGGGTAGGCAGGACGGGAGTGTGGGGAGCAGGGGCAGGGCTGTCCGGATGGAGCAGTGGGTTGTAAGAAGAGCAGTGACCCTGGGTCCTGCTGCCCTGAGTCTCTGTCCTGGGGCTGGTGAATTCCAGGAGACCAGGTTAGCAGGGCTGTGAGAGCCAGTGTGTGAAGCGAGCCCAGCAGCCCCTTCACACAGTCCTCTAGAATTCCTGCCGGCCATGAAGGGTCTTTAGGGGCAGCTGGACGTGGAGCCCTCTCAAATGGAAGCATGTCCGCACATCAGCCTTGGGAGGTGCTGAGGCTGAAATGAGGAGACTGAGCACATGCAGTGATCCCAAAGCACGTGTTCTGTGACTCATCCACCTCTGGGAGCGCACTTTCCATGAGGAATAAACAGTGAGGACAAAAGTAAGGTGAAGCTACAAGTCCTGAAAGTGTAGAGGGAGAGAGTTCAAGTCTCATCCACCACCTGACACTCACTATAAGAACTTGTTCTCCAGTGTCAAATGATTATGAGAGTTTTGTTCCCACTAAGATATGGCCATCATACGTGAATATAAAAAGGAAACCAAAATCCCTGGTGCTAAATACCCTCCAGGTACCAAAAAGAAATGAAGCTTTAATCTTTGGCAGTGAAAAAGCAATGAAAGAGTAGTCTTGTGAGAAAGAAAATTTCAGAATGGCAAAGCAAGAAAAGATGACTATAAGCACAGTACAGTCAAAGGACATGGACACCATAACTCTATTATATCATTAAAATTTGGAAAGAAGAAATCAGAATTCTACACATATTTCCTTCTTCTTCCTGATTTCATATTCACCTTCCTTAGTTTCTAAAGAACCGGGTGGAACCCAAGTGTACTAGGAATTGTCTCGCTTTAGATCCTACCTGAGAGTTGTTCCCTACGTGAATCGTCATCAGCATCGCTGTTATGTATGCTCTCCACGATGCATTCTGTATGAACACAAACATGAGCATAAAGTTATTGTACAAGTTGACCCACCCATTTCTCCTACTCGACTTGCTGGCTCACACAGCATCACACTGGTCTTCCCTCCAGGCCCTCAGACCTCCCCTATGCTCTGTGCAGACAGAGACCTTCAATAAGATATTGATCACAGTTGAAAATTTCAAATGAGGGAGAGATGCTGAGAAAATCACCGTTCAACCCCTCACTTCTATAGACCCATTTATAGCTTTCACCGTCAACCTTACCATTCTGAAATTCCAGATGTTACAGACACAGTTGAAACATGGCTAGTGTGACCAAGCAATTGTGTGTTTTTTGCATTTTTTAATAGAATGAGTTAATTATTGTTTGAACTAAATTAATTATAAATAGACACATTTGGTTAGTGGCTACCACACTGGAAAGCTCAGCTCTAAGAAATCCAAAGATGAGAAAGAGGCAACCAGCCACCCCTCCCCTGGTTGTTCTTTACTGCAGAAAATTTGATGGCCTGATCTGATCATTCGTATGTAGGTATATCTTGGGCTCTTGGACCCACGCCAGGCATTGCGAGAGTCCTTATGGACACTGAAATAGTACAGTCAACACTCAGATCCAAGAGGAATTCTCAGCAAGGGGCCCACTTGTAGACAGAGGTGAAGGGCATGGCCCAGTACACCTGTATTAGGCATAATCACAGAGTAGGTGCAGAGGGGAGGGAGGGATTTCACTCTCTGCATGAGTCCATCCTTCTCACCCCTGACTCTAGAAGACCTGAGGAAGGCAGTGGAAAAGACCCCGTAGGAGGTGAAAAATTTGTATACTGAACACTACAGGACATTGCGGAAAGAAATTAAAGAAGAGACAAGTAATTGGAATGACATACCATGTTCATAGACTGGATTATTAAATACTGTTGGCATTTCTATACTACATAAAGTGATGTACACATATATTGCAACAACCCACAAAATTCCATGTCATTATTATAGAAGCGGACAGAATCCTAAAATACATATGGAACGCCACCAAGTGGATAAAACAATCTTCAGAGCAAAGAGCAATGATGGAGATTAACACTTCCTGAACTCAAAACACATAACAATGTCACAGTAGTCAAAACAGTCTGCTACTGGCATCAAGACAGTGAGATAGACCAATGAAATATAATAGGGAGATGCCAAATAAACGCACATATATATGGTCAGCTGATCTTGGCTAAGGTTCTAAGATAACCAAGTGAAGAAAGTATAGTCTCTTCAACAATCAACAGAATGAAAAGGCAACCTATAGCATGGGAGGAAATATGTGTAAACCTTGTATCTGAATAAGGGACCAATATCCAGAATATAAAAGAAACTACTACAAGGCAATTTCAGAAAACAGCGGGCAAATAACTGAGTTTAAAAATGGGTAAAAAGCTTCACTAGACATTTCTCCATAAAGACATACAAGTGGTCAATCTACATATGAAAATTTGCTCAACATCGCCAAGCATCAGGGAAATGGAAATCAAGCCACAAGGATATATCACTCACACCTGTTAGAATGTGTATTATAAAAAGACAATAAGGGCTTCCCTGGTGGCACAGTGGTTGAGAGTCCGCCTGCCGATGCAGAGGACACATGTTCGTGCCCCGGTTTGAGAGGATCCCACATGCCGCTGAGCGGCTTGGCCCATGAACCATGGCCGCTGAGCCTGTGCGTTTGGAGCCTGTGCTCCGCAACGGGAGGACTGACAACAATGAGAGGCCCGTGTACTGCAAAAAAAAAAAAAAAAAAAAAAGAAGAAAAGAAAGAAAATTAATGGATTCTGGCAAAGATGTGAAGAAGTGGAACTTCTGTATCCTGTTTTGTACCCTGTAGTAATGTAAAATAGTGTAGCCATTATGGAAAACAGAATGGAGTTCCCCCCAAAATTATTAAGAGAACTCTCATAAAATCCAGCAATCACTCATTTAGGTTTGTATACAAAGGAGATAAAACAAGAATGTCCAAGAGATATCTACAATCTCATGACCATTGCAGCATTATACACAATACACAATATAGGAAAACTACCTAGTGTCCATGGGAAGATGAATTAAATAAAGAAAATGTGGTGTATACATACAGTGGAATGTCATTCAGTCTTTGAAAAAGAAGGAAATCCTGCCATTTGCAGCAACACGAAAGAACTTGGAGGACATTTGTAAGAGTGAAATAAGCCAGTCACAGAAGGTCAAAAACTGAAAGAAAACTCCGAGAAGCAGAGAGTAGAAGGGTGGTTCCGAAAGCTGGCAGGAGGTTGACAAGGGAAGTCTCTGTTCAATGGTTAGAATCTGTTATTTCAAAATGGAAAAGTTCTAGACACATGCTGTACAACAAGGTGCATGTAGTCAACAGGACTGACTGGACATTTCAAAACTTGTTAAGACGTTGGATTTCATTGTATGTGTACTTTTACAACAATAAAATAAACATATGTAAAATAAATACAAAGTGGAAAAAGGGGGAAAAAGAAGAAAAATAAGGAAAGGGAGTCAACACAGGGAAAGAAGAAAGGAGGAAGTGTCTCGAATGTACACAGGTATCAGGAGATAATGGGAGAGAAGTTCCTCTCCCCAGGCTTTAAAGAAGACAACTCTCCAGAGTTCACTCCAGCAGAGGGGGATGTCCTTTCTCTTCCCCATTCAAGCAGAAGTGCCAATAGCATCCTAAGTGT
The DNA here is from genome assembly GCF_949752795.1 of Hyperoodon ampullatus. Classification (NCBI taxonomy): domain Eukaryota; kingdom Metazoa; phylum Chordata; class Mammalia; order Artiodactyla; family Ziphiidae; genus Hyperoodon; species Hyperoodon ampullatus. Next base: position 133,447,569 of record NC_136915.1, read on the forward strand.
GGCCCAGGCTGTGCACAGGTGGACACTTTTCCTTGATCTCTAAACCAACCACCCCTGACTCCCCATGGCTCAGGTGCCCTTCCTCTATCTCCTTCCACTTCTCTAAAGCATTTCCCTCTTCAAGTCCAGCCCGAGGCTCCAATCCTGTCCTCACACGTGGGGTCCACTGAGCGGGTCTCTGAGTTCTTAAGAGCCTCCCTGTGAGTAGCAGGCACTGAATCGCACACCAGGGTTCCCCTCAGCAACATCAGGAAACTATGACCTAGGGATTGAGAATTTCTAGAACAACTTTACTCATACACAGTCTCTTGGGTAAACAAGTGACATTTTAAAATCAATCATTTTCAGTTTTTTCTTTGGTGGGGAAAATATTGACACATATAAGGCAATCATATTCTATTAAAGTATGTATTTCTCAAAGGACTCACTATCGAAAAAAATTTTTAAGTATAAGTTTCCATGTTTTAATTGACTTTACTCCCAGACTTGTTTGCTTGCAAAAGCCTTCAGAAAATATCAAGAACCTACTTCATCTGGCAGCTTGCACAGCAACATGAGTGGAAATGCTCTTGTCACACTGCTTGGTTTCTGTGTCCCACCTTGCAAAGCACAACCTCCTCTCCGCCATCCTGGGAAGGGAGTCAGCGCCCACCCTGAGCTCAATCCATGGGGTAGATCTCTTGGTTCTGTCTTCACTGTATGCAGTGTTTCTTGCCCAGCACACAGAAACAGGGCCGGCACAAGTGATGGAAGACAGACTTTCCACAGGAGAAGGACATTTCATTTCCTTAGCACAGAATCCGATAGCGATAGTGAATATTAGCCTCAAAGGAGAAAGGTGGAGTGAATTTCCTCCATCTACTCCTGGAGGCTCCTTCTTTCTCGGAATCCTGCAGAACTGGGTGTGGCATGTGGGTACAAGCATGGGCTCCCTGCAAAAGGAAGGAGGCCTGCCTAGCACTAGGTGCTTCTGGTAAGAGGGGAGGACTCATCCCGAGGCTCTAAGAGGAAACAGTTAGAATGAGGGAAGTGGCAGAGAAATGTATCATAACCATTCAGAATGCTATGAGACGTACTAAGAGATGAGATTTCTTATGAAATGAAGTTGTAATTGGCCCAGTAGTAGGCATGCTGGAACCCAGTTTTGTTCACTAAGAATCCACCCATGGAGCAACTAAGCCCGTGCACAACAACTACTAAGCCTGTGCTCTAGAGCCCGCAGGTGAAGGCCAAGATGTCGGGAATTGGAAATATTGTACGCTGCTGGTGGGAATGTAAAATGGTGCAGCTATTATGAAAAAGAGTATGGGGGTTCCTTATAAAATTATAAACAGAAATATCATATGATTCAGCAATCACAGTTCTGGGTATATATCCAAATGAAATTAAATCAATATCACAATGAGATGAAGTTAGGTTCATTGTAGCATTCTCCAAAATAGCCTAGATATGCAACCAACTTCACAAGAGAAGTAAGTGTCCTGTGCCTGAGCTAATCTTAGGTACTTCAAAACTACTCTCTAAGTCTCTTAGCCCCTTAGAGAGGATGAAAGCAATATTAGAGTTAAAAGTAACTTGTCCCAATTCCCTTAGTCTGGAATACTGAAACAAAATTCTACAGCAGAGGAAGCCTTATAAACACACAGCACCTGCCAGGGTTTACCCCAGCCTTGGAAGAACTGGGAAGGATAAGACCAAGGCAGGCTTGAGGAAAGGTCAGAGGTTATGCAGGACTGGAGTGTGGGGATCAGGGGCAGGGCTGGCCGGATGGGGCAGTGGGTTGTAAGAAGAGGAGTGACCCTGAGTCCTGCTGCCCTGAGTCTCTGTCCTGGGCCTGGTCAGTCAATTCCAGGAGACCAGGTTAGCAGGGCTGTGAGAGCCAGTGTGTGAAGAAGCCCAGCAGCCCCTTCACACAGTCCTCTAGAATTCCTGCTGGCCATGAAGGGTCTTTAGGGGCAGCTGGACGTGGAGCCCTCTCAAATGGAAGCATGTCAGCACATCAGCCTTGGGAGGTGCTGAGGCTGAAATGAGGAGACTGAGCACATGCAGTGATCCCAAAGCATGTGTTCTGTGACTCATCCACCTCATGGAGTGCATTTTCCATGAGGAATCAACAGTGAGGACAAAAGTAAGATGAAGCTACAAGTCCTGAAAGTGTAGAGGGAGAGAGTTCAAGTCTCATCCACCACCTGACACTAAATATAAGGACTTGTTCTCCAGTGTCAATTGATTATGAGACTTTTGTTCCCACTAGGATATGGCCATCATACGTGAATGTAAAAAGGAAACCAAAATCCCTGGTGCAAAATACACTCCAGGTACCAAACAGAAACGAAGCTTTCATTTTTGGCAGTGAAAAAGCAATGAAAGAGTAGTCTTGTGAGAAAGAAAATTTCTGAATGGCAAAGCAAGAAAAGATGACTATAGACGGATCCCGACAGGGCCTTCGGCTCGGGGCTGCTCCGCCTGGGCAACCCTTACATCGAGGACAGCCTACTGCCGGCCTTCCTGAGGAGACGCCTGCCCGCCGAGTTCTGGAGACTGAAATCCCAAGGTCAGGGTGCCAGCAGGGATGCTTACTGAATCTCCAGTACTATGTTGACTAGAACTGGGAGAAGTGGATATCTTTGTCTTGTTCCTGATCTTAGGGGAAAGCATCCACTCTTTCACCATCAGTCTTTAAGACATTTTGAGTGGAGCCGGAGGAAGATGGCGGAAGAGTAAGACGCGGAGATCAACTTCCTCCCCACAGATACATCAGAAATTCATCTACACGTGGAACAACTCCAACAGAACACCTACTGAACGCTGACAGAAGACCTCAGACCCCCCAAAAGCCTCCGAGGCAGCGGATTAAAGCTCCACGGTCCATTTGATGTGCCCTGCGTCTGTGGAGTGCATGAATGGACAGCGAATCATCCCAAATTGAGGAAGTGGACCTTGAGGACAAGATTTAAGACTTTCTCCCCCTTTTTTTTCCTCTTTTTACAACGAATTATCTCAAATTAAGGAGGTGGACTTAGCAAGATTTCAGACTTTTCGCCCTTTTCCTCTTTTTACAACGAATTATCCCAAATCAAGGAGGTGGACTTGGAGAGCAAGATTTTTGATTTTTCCCCCTGCTCTCTTTTTGTGAATGTGTATGTGTAATCTTCTGTGTAAGATTCTCTCTGTATAGCTTTGCTTCCACCATATGTCCCAGGGTTCTTTCGGTCCGTGTTGTTTTTCAATAATTACTTTTTAATTTTAATAACGCTACTATATGTCATACTTTATTCTATTTTACTTTACCTGCTCTTTCTTTTTTTCCTCCCTTCCCTTCCTCCCTCCCTCCCTCCGCTCCTCCTTTCCTTCTTTCTTTTTCTTTCCTCCATCCCTCCCTCCCTCCCACCCTTCTTCTTTCCACTTTCTTTTTCTTTCCTTCCTCCCTCCCTCCCTACCTCCTGTCTTTCTTTCTTTCTTTCCTTCCTCCCTCCCTCCCTCTCTTCTTCCATTCACTCTTCCTTTTGCTTTCATTCCTCCCTCCCTCCCTCCTTTCTTTCCTTTCTTTCCATCCTTCCTCCCTCCCTCCTTTCTTTCTTTCTTCCTTCCTTCCTTCCTTCCCTTCTTCCTTTCTTTCAATCTCTCTTTCTTTCTTCTACTAATTATTTCTTTCTACTTTTTCTCACTGTTATTCTGAGCCGGGTGGATGAAAGGCTCTTGGTGCTGCAGCCAGGAGTTAGTGCTGTGCCTCTGAAGTGGGAGAGCCAACTTCAGGACACGGGTCCACAAGAGACCTCCCAGCTCCACATAATATCAAGCAGCGAAAATCTCCCAGGGATCTCCATCTCAACACCAGCACCCAGCTTCAGTCAACGACCAGCAAGCTACAGTGCTGGTCACCCTATGCCAAGCAACTAGCAAGGCAGGAACACAACCCCACCCATTAGCAGAGAGGATACCTAAAAACATAATAAGGCCACAGGCACCCCAAAACACACCACCAGACGTGGACCTGTCCACCAGAAAGACAAGATCGAGCTTCAACCACCAGAACACAGGCATTAGTCCCCCCCACCAGGAAGCCTACACAACCTACTGAAACAACCTTAGCCACGGGGGACAGACACCAAAAACAACGGGAACTACGAATCTGCAGCCTGCAAAAAGGAGACCCCAAACACAGTAACATAAGCAAAATGAGAAAGCAGAAAAACACACAGCAGGTGAAGGAGCAAGATAAAAACCTACCAGACCTAACAAATGAAGAGGTAATAGGCAGTCTACCTGAAAAAGAATTCAGAATAATGATAGTAAAGCTGATCCAAGATTCTATTTCCCAGATCCAAAATCTTGGAAATAGAATAGACAATATGCAAGAAACAGTTAACAAGGACCTAGAAGAACTAAAGATGAATCAAGCATCGATTAAAAACACAATAAATGAAATGAAAAATACTCTAGATGGGATCAATAGCAGAATAACTGAGGCAGAAGAACGGATAAGTGAGGTGGAAGATAAAATAGTGGAAATAACTGATGCAGAGAAAAATAAAGAAAAAAGAATGAAAAGAACAGAGGACAGTCTCAGAGACCTCTGGGACAACATTAAACGCACCAACATTCGAATTATAGGGGTTCCAGAAGAAGAAGAGAAAAAGAAAGGGACTGAGAAAATATTTGAAGAGATTATAGTTGAAAACTTCCCTAATATGGGAAAGGAAATAGTTAATCAAGTCCAGGAGGCACAGAGAGTCCCATACCGAATAAATCCAAGAAGAAATACGCCAAGACACATATTAATCAAACTGTCAAAAATTAAACACAAAGAAATCCTATTAAAAGCAGCAAGGGAAAAACAACAAATAACACACAAGGGAATCCCCATCAGGTTAACAGCTGATCTCTCAGCAGAAACTCTACAAGCCAGAAGGGAGTGGCAGGACATAATTAAAGTGATGAAGGAGAGAAACCTGCAACCAAGATTACTCTACCCAGCAAGGATCTCATTCAGATTTGATGGAGAAATTAAAACCTTTACAGACAAGCAAAAGCTGAGAGAGTTCAGCACCACCAAACCAGCTTTACAACAAATGCTAAGGGAACTTCTCTAGGCAAGAAACACAACAGAAGGACTATACCTACAATAACGAACCCAAAGCCATTAAGGAAATGGGAATAGGAACATACATATCAATAATTACCTTAAATGTAAATGGACTAAATGCTCCCACCAAAAGACACAGAGTGGCTGAATGGATACAAAAACAAGACCCATATATATGCTGTCTACAAGAGACCCACTTCAGACCTAGAGACACATACAGATTGAAAGTAAGGGGATGGAAAAAGATATTCCATGCAAATGGAAATCAAAAGAAAGCTGGAGTAGCAATTCTTATATCAGACAAAATAGACTTTAAAATAAAGACTATTAGAAGAGACAAAGAAGGACACTACATAACGATAAAGGGATCGATCCAAGAAGAAGATATAACAATTGTAAATATTTATGCACCCAACATAGGAGCACCTCAATACATAAGGCAAATACTAACAGCCATAAAAGGGGAAATCGACAGTAACACAATCATAGTAGGGGACTTTAACACCCCACTTTCACCAATGGACAGATCATCCAAAATGAAAATAAATAAGGAAACACAAGCTTTAAATGATACATTAAACAAGATGGACTTAATTGATATTTATAGGACATTCCACCCAAAAACAACAGAATACACATTTTTCTCAAGTGCTCATGGAACATTCTCCAGGATAGATCATATCTTGGGTCACAAATCAAGCCTTGGTAAATTTAAGAAAATTGAAATTGTATCAAGTATCTTTTCCGACCACAATGCTATGAGACTAGACATCAATTACAGGAAAAGATCTGTAAAAAATACAAACACATGGAGGCTAAACAATACACTACTCAATAATGAAGTGATCACTGAAGAAATCAAAGAGGAAATTAAGAAATACTTAGAAACAAATGACAATGGAGACACGACGACCCAAAACCTATGGGACGCAGCAAAAGCAGTTCTAAGGGGGAAGTTTATAGCAATACAATCCCACCTTAAGAAACAGGAAACATTTCGAGTAAACAACCTGACCCTGCACCTAAAGCAATTAGAGAAAGAAGAACAAAAAACCCCCAAAGTTAGCAGAAGGAAAGAAATCATAAAGATCAGATCAGAAATAAATGAAAAAGAAATGAAGGAAACGATAGCAAAGATCAACCAAACTAAAAGCTGGTTCTTTGAGAAGATAAACAAAATTGACAAACCATTAGCCAGACTCATCAAGAAAAGAAGGGAGAAGACTCAAATCAGTAGAATTAGAAATGAAAAAGGAGAAGTAACAACTGACACTGCAGAAATACAAAAGATCATGAGAGATTACTATAAGCAACTCTATGCCAATAAAATGGACAACCTGGAAGAAATGGACAAATTCTTAGAAATGCACAACCTACCAAGACTGACTCAGGAAGAAATAGAAAACATGAATAGACCAATCACAAGCACTGAAATTGAAACTGTGATTAAAAATCTTCCATCAAACAAAAGCCCAGGACCAGATGGCTTCACAGGCGAATTCTATCAAACATTTAGAGAAGAGCTAACACCCATCCTTCTCAAAATCTTCCAAATAATATCAGAGGAAGGAACACTCCCAAACTCATTCTACGAGGCCACCATCACCTTGATACCAAAACCAGGCAAGGATGCCACAAAGAAAGAAAACTACAGGCCAATATCACTGATGAACATAGATGCAAAAATCCTCAACAAAATACTAGCAAACAGAATCCAACAGCACATTAAAAGGATCATACACCATGATCAAGTGGGGTTTATTCCAGGAATGCAAGGATTCTTCAATATACGCAAATCAATCAATGTGATACACCATATTAACAAGTTGAAGGAGAAAAACCATATGATCATCTCAATAGATGCAGAGAAAGCTTTCGACAAAATTCAACACCCATTTATGATAAAAACCCTGCAGAAAGTAGGCATAGAGGGAACTTTCCTCAACATAATAAAGGCCATATATGACAAACCCACAGCCAACATTGTCTTCAATGGTGAAAAACTGAAACCATTTTCACTAAGATCAGGAACAAGAAAAGGCTGCCCACTCTCACCACTCTTATTCAACATAGTTTTGGAAGTTTTAGCCACAGCAATCAGAGAAGAAAAGGAAATAAAAGGAATCCAAATTGGAAAAGAAGAAGTAAAGCTGTCACTGTTTGCAGATGACATGATACTATACATAGAGAATCCTAAAGATGCTACCGAAAAACTACTAGAGCTAATCAATGAATTTGGTAAAGTAGCAGGATACAAAATTAATGCACAGAAATCTCTGGCATTCCTGTACACTAATGATGAAAAATCTGAAGATGAAGTCAAGAAAACACTCCCATTTACCATTGCAACAAAAAGAATAAAATATCTAGGAATAAACCTACCTAAGGAGACAAAAGACCTGTATGCAGAAAATTATAAGACACTGATGAAAGAAATTAAAGATGATATAAATAGATGGAGAGATATACCATGCTCCTGGATTGGAAAAATCAATATTGTGAAAATGACTCTACTACCCAAACCAATCTACAGATTCAATGCAATCCCTATCAAACTACCACTGGCATTTTTCACAGAAGTAGAACAAAAAATTTCAAAATTTGTTTGGAAAAACAAAAGACCCCGAATAGCCAAAGCAATCTTGAGAACGAAAAACAGAGCTGGAGGAATCAGGCTCCCTGACTTCAGACTATACTACAAAGCTACAGTAATTAAGACAGTGTGGTACTGGCATAAAAACAGAAAGATAGATCAGTGGATCAGGATAGAAAGCCCAGAGATAAACCCACGCACATATGGCCAACTTATCTTTGATAAAGGAGGCAGGAATGTACAGTGGAGAAAGGACAGCCTCTTCAATAAGTGGTGCTGGGAAAACTGGACAGGGACATGTAAAAGTATGAGATTCTATCATTCCCTAACACCATACACAAAAATAAGCTCAAAATGGATTAAAGACCTAAATGTAAGGCCAGAAACTATCAAACTCTTAGAGGAAAACATAGGTAGAACACTCTATGACATAAATCACAGCAAGATCCTTTTGGACCCACCTCCTAGAGAAATGGAAATAAAAACAAAGATAAACAAATGGGACCTAATGAAACTTCAAAGCTTTTGCACAGCAAAGGAAACCATAAAGAAGACCAAAAGAGAACCCTCAGAATGGGAGAAAATATTTGCAAATGAAGCAACTGACAAAGGATTAATCTCCAAAATTTATAAACAGGTCATGCAGCTCAATAGCAAAAAAACAAAAAACCCAATCCAAAAATGGGCAGAAGACTTAAATAGGCATTTCTCCAAAGAAGATATACAGACTGCCAACAAACACATGAAAGAATGCTCAACATCATTAATCATTAGAGAAATGCTAATCAAAACTACAATGAGATATCATCTCACACCAGTCAGAATGGCCATCATCAAGAAATCTAGAAACAATAAATGCTGGAGAGGGTGTGGAGAAAAGGGAACACTCTTGCACTGCTGGTGGGAATGTGAATTGGTACAGCCACTATGGAGAACAGTATGGAGGTTCCTTAAAAAACTACAAATAGAACTACCATATGACCCAGCAATCCCACTACTAGGCATATACCCTGAGAAAACCATAATTCAAAAAGAGACATGTACCAAAATGTTCATTGCAGCTCTATTCACAATAGCCCGGAGCTGGAAACAACCTAAGTGTCCATCATCGGATGAAGGGATAAAGAAGATGTGGCACATATATACAATGGAATATTACTCAGCCATAAAAAGAAACGAAACTGAGCTATTTGTAATGAGGTGGATAGACCTAGAGTCTGTCATACAGAGTGAAGTAAGTCAGAAAGAGAAAGACAAATACCGTATGCTAACACATATATATGGAATTAAAAAAAAAAAATGTCATGAAGAACCTAGAGGTAAAACGGGAATAAAGACACAGACCTACTTGAGAATGGACTTGAGGATATGGGGAAGGGGAAGGGTAAGCTGTGACAAAGGGAAAGAGAGGCATGGACATATATACACTACCAAACGTAAGGTAGATAGATAGTGGGAAGCAGCCGCAGAGCACAGGGAGATCAGCTCGGTGCTTTGTGACCGCCTGGAGGGGTGGGATGGGGAGGGTGGGAGGGGGGGAGATGCATGAGGGAGGGGATGTGGGAACAGATGTATATGTATGACTGATTCACTTTGTTATAAAGCAGAAACTAATAAAAAAAATAAAAATAAAAAAAAAATAAAAAAAATAAAAAAAATAAATAAAAGATGACTATAAGCACAGTACAGTCAAAGGACACGGACACAATAACTCTATTATATCATTAATTTGGAAAGAACAAATCAGAATTCTACACATATTTCCTTCTTCTTCCTGATTTCATATTCACCTTCCTTAGTTTCTAAAGAACCGGGTGGAACCCAAGTGTTCTAGGAATTGTCTCCCTTTAGATCCTACCTGAGAGTTGTTCGCTACGTGAATCGTCATCAGCATCACTGCTATGTATGCTCTCCACGATCCATTCTGTACAAAAACAACCATGAGCATAAAGTTATTATACAAGTTGACCGACCCATTTCTCCTACTCAACTTGCTGGCTCACACAGCATCACGCTGGTCTTCCCTCCAGGTTCTCAGACCTCCCCTGTGCTCTGTGCAGACAGAGTCCTTCAATAAGATATTGATCACAGTTGCAAATTTCAAATGAGGGAGAGATGCTGAGAAAATCACCTTTCGACCGCTCACTTCTATAGACCCATTTATAGCTTTCACGGTCAACCTTACCAACCTGAAATTCCAGATGTTACAGACACACTTCACACATGGCTAGTATGACCAAGCAATTGTGTGTTTTTTGCATTTTTTAATAGAATGAGTTAATTATTGTTTGAACTAAATTAATTATAAATAGACACATTTGGTTCGTGACTACCACACTGGAAAGCTCAGCTCTAAGAAATCCAAAGATGAGAAAGAGGCAACCAGCCACCCTTCCCATGGTTGTTCTTTACTGCAGAAAATTTGATGGCCTGATCTCATCCTTCGTATGTAGGTATATCTTGGGCTCTTGGACCCACGCCAGGCATTGGGAGAGTCCTTGTGGACACTGAAATAGTACAGTCAACACTCAGATCCAAGAGGAATTCCCAGCAAGGGGCCCACTTGTAGACAGAGGTGAAGGGCATGGCTAAGTACACCGGTATTAGACATAATCAGAGAGTAGGTGCAGAGGAGAGGGAGGGATTTCACTCTCTCCATGAGTCCATCCTTCTCACCCCTGACGCTAGAAGACCTGAGGAAGGCAGTGGAAAAGGCCCCGTTGGAGGTGAAAAATTTGTATACTGAAAACTACAGGATATTGCGGAAAGAAATTAAAGAAGAGACAAGTAATTGGAATGACATACCATGTTCATAGACTGGATTATTAAATACTGTTGGCATTTCTATACTATATAAAGTGATGTACACATATATCGCAACAACCCACAAAATTCCATGTCATTATTATAGAAGTGGACAGAATCCTAAAATACATATGGAACCCCAACAAGTAGATAAAACAATCTTGAGAGCAAAGAGCAATGATGGAGATTAACACTTCCTGAACTCAAAACACAAAACAATGCCACAGTAGTCAACACAGTCTGCTACTGGCATCAAGACAGTGAGATAGACCAATGAAATATAATAGAGAGACCTCAAATAAACGCACATATATATGGCCAACAGATCTTGGCCAAGGTTCTAAGATTACCAAGTGAAGAAAGGATAATCTCTTCAACAATCAACAGAATGAAAAGGAAACCTATAGAATGGGAGGAAATATGTGTAAACCTTGTATCTGAATAAGGGACCAATATCCAGAATATATAAAAACTACTACAAGTCAATTTCAGAAAAACAGCAGGCAAATAAGTGAGTTTAAAAATGGGTAAAAAGCTTCACTAGACATTTCTCCATAAAGGCATACAAGTGGTCAATCTACATATGAAAATTTGCTCAACATCGCTAAGCATCAGGGAAATGGAAATCCAGGCACAAGGAGATATCACTCACACCTGTTAGGATGTGTATTATAAAAGGACAATTAGGGCTTCCCTGGTGGCACAATGGATGAGAGTCCGCCTGCCGAGGCAGGGGACACGTGTTCATGCCCCGGTCTGGGAGGATCCCACATGCCACTGAGCGGCTGGGCCCATGAGCCATGGCTGCTGAGCCTGGGTGTTTGGAGCCTGTGCTCTGCAACGGGAGAGCCCATAACAATGAAAGGCCCATGTACTGCAAAAAAGAAAAAAAAAGAAAGAAAGAAAAAAGAAAGAAAATTAATGGATGCTGGCAAAGATGTGAAGAAGTGGAACTTCTGTACGCTGTTTTGTACCCTGTAGTAATGTAAAATGCTGTAGCCATTATGGAAAACAGGATGGAGGTCCCACAAAAATTATTAAGAGAACTCTCATAAAATCCAGCAGTCACTCATTTAGGTTTATATACAAAGGAGATAAAACAAGAATGTCCAAGAGATATCTACAATCTCATGTCCATTGCAGCATTATACACAATACACAACATAGGAAAACTGCCTAGTGTCCATGGGAAGATGAATTAATAAAGAAAATGTGGTGTATACATACAGTGGAATGTCATTCAGTCTTTGAAAAAGAAGGAAATCCTGCCATTCGCAGAAACACAAAAGAACTTGGAGGACATTTGTAAGAGTGAAATAAGCCAGTCACAGAAGGTCAAAAACTGAAAGAAAACTCCGAGAAGCAGAGAGTAGAAGGGTGGTTCCAAGAGCTGGCAGGAGGTTGACATGGGAAGTCTCTGTTCAATGGTTAGAATGTGGTATTTGCAAAATGGAACAGTTCTAGACACATGCTGTACAACATTGTGCATGTAGTTAACAGGACTGCCTGGACATTTCAAAACTTGTTAAGACGTTGGATTTCATTGTATGTGTACTTTTACAACAATAAAATATACATATGCAAAATAAATACAAAGAGGAAAAAGGGGAAAAAAGAAGAAAAATAAGGAACGGGAGTCAACAGAGGGAAAGAAGAAAGCAGGAAGGGTCTCGAATGTACACAGGTATCAGGAGATAATGGGAGAGAAGCTCCTCTCCCCAGGCTTTAAAGAAGACATCTCTCCAGAGTTCACTCCAGCAAGAGGGGGATGTCCTTTCTCTTCCCCATTCAACCAGAAGTGCCAATAGCATCCTAAGTGTGGCCCAGGCTGTGCTCAGGTGTACACTTTTCCTTGATCTCTAAACCAACCACCCCTGACTCCCCATGGCTCAGGTGCCCTTACTCTATCTCCTTCCACTTCTCTAAAGCATTTCCCTCTTCAAGTCCAGCCCGAGGCGCCAATCCTGTCCGCACACGTGGGGTCCACTGGGCGGGTCTCTGAGTTCTTAAGAGCCTCCCTGTGAGTAGCAGGCACTGAATCGCACACCAGGGTTCCACTCAGCACCATCAGGAAACTACGACCTAGGGATTGAGGATTTCTAGAACAACTTTACTCATACAACGTCTCTTGGGTAAACAAGTGACATTTTACAATCAAGAATTTTCAGTTTTTTCTTTGGTGGGGAAAATATTGACACATATAAGACAATCATATTCTATTAAAGTATGTATTTCTCAAAGGACTCACTATCGAAAAAAATTTTTATATATAACTTTCTATGTTTTAATTGACTTTACTCCCAGACTTGTTTGCTTGCAAAAGCCTTCAGAAAATACCAAGAACATACTCCATCTGGCAGTTTGCACAGCAACATGAGTGGAGATGCTCTTGTCACACTGCTGGTTTCTCTATCCCACCTGGCAAAGCACAACCTCCTCTCCAACCTCCTGGGAAGGGAGCCAGTGCCCACCCTGAGCTCAATCCATGGGGTACATCTCTTGGTTTTGTCTTCACTGTATGCAGTGTTTCTTGCCCAGCACACAGAAACAGGGCCGGCACAAGTGATGGAAGACAGACTTTCCACAGGAGAAGGACATTTCGTTTCCTTAGCACAGAATCCGATAGTGAATATTAGCCTCAAATGAGAAAGGTGGAGTGAATTTCCTCCATCTATTCCTGGAGGCCCCTTCTTTCTCGGGCTCCTCCAGAGCTGGGTGTGGCTTGTGGGTACAAGCATGGGCTCTGTGCAAAAAGAAGGAGGTCTGCCTAGAACTAGGTGCTCCAGGTAAGGGGGGAGGACTCATCCCGAGGCTCTAATAGGAAACAGTTAGAATGAGGGAAGTCCAGATAGATGTATCATAACCATTCAGAATGCTATGAGACCTACTAAGAGATGAGATTTCTTATTAAATGAAGTTGTAATTGACCCTGTAGTAGGGATTCTGAAACCCTGTTTTGTTCATTAAGAATCCAGCCATGGAGCTACTAAGCCCGTGCACCACAACTACTAAGCCTGTGCTCTAGAGCCCGCAAGTCACAACTACTGAGCCCACGTGCCACAACTATTGAAGCCCATGCACCTAGAGCCCGTGGTCTGGAACAAAAGTAGCCACCGAAATGAGAAGCCCACACAGTGCAACGAAGACCCAACACAGCCAAAAAAAAAAAAAAAAAAAGAATCCAGTAAACAATTGCCTGGGCGGTGATAGGATTTGTTTTCCATGTTAAATGAGGCTCAATTGGTAGAAAATCAAAGCACACCCTGAAAGTATACAGTTTATTTACTTTTATATCCATACCCATTCATGATGCAGTGTTGATGGGAATATTTTCTAGAAAGTTAGCACCAGTAACAGTGATGTTTAGGGGAACATAAATCAAGGGAAACACAACACAAAATGTTCACATACACACACAGAATCATACCACTCATTTCACATACAGACACACCCAGTCTCATGCACACAAACCTACACCACCAAACCGTAATACAGCTTCTTCCTGGGACTATAGTAATTGGTCACATTACTTGTAAATCACTTGCTATCACCAGGGCCCCTACTCTCATTCCCAGCAGAAATTTGGAATCTGTTTGCCCTCTACACTAAAACCAGCAAGAATGTCCCACTTTCTCATCTTCAAAGTTCTTCCTCCCCAAGTGACTGATTCCAGAATACATACTGTTTACACGTTCTGTGAAGGCCACCTGCAATTACAGAAGAGAAAACACTATGAGGATAAGATCACAGTGATGCTCAGGTCTTTTGTTCATTTGCTGACAGTAGAAAACCTCATAAGAAACAGTGGTCCAGGGAACCCAGCAAGGGTTATCAGAGCAAACCTACTCAGGCTGAAAGGCAAGAACTTTGCTGGGAGGATGGAACTTCCAAGTCCATTTAGGTTGGAAATTACAGAATTCTTTGCCTAGAGGAAAAATCGATGCAGGACAGAGAGCTCCGTACTCCACAGGCTGTAATGGATGCTGTCAATTGTAATGTCCTGTGGAATCAGGCACCATGAGTTGGTAATAGACTCTCACTCCACATTCTCCCAACCAAGGGAATTGTATGTATCTGGAAGGAGTACCCTCAAATATTCATAACTTCATTCTATTGAAAGAGAAATAAAGCAATATTTCTATCTCAGACCAGAAAAAATCCAGCTAACCTTGATTTTCCACGGAGGCTTTTCTTCTGTCCTATCACGGTGCAGATCATCTGCCACATCCTCAGGGAGAGCTGGAGGGACACAGAGTAACTGTCAGGACACTGGTGATGCGGCTCAGGAATTACTCAGGGGCTTTCTTCTCGATGAGGACGTGGGGTGGTGTGTATGGATGTGGGAGGTTAGTAAGTGTGGGCTGAGCTGGTGTTGGGCCATTCTCTTTGGGGAATGAAGGAAGGCAAAGGATAAGAGGAAGGAAATGAAAACAGAGCTTTGGCTTTCTAGCTAAGGGGAGCCTAATCAGAAGGGAAGGGTCGATCTAAATAATGGTAAACACTAAAATGCATGCTCTGTTTCAATGACACAGACCCATGACCCATCCTGCCTCTTTTGAGCTTCTGCTAAATTGCCACTGTCTCTTGATTTTTCCCAGATCACTCTTTCCCCAGCAACCACAATGCCAGCTACTGCATTTATCATGTCTTCTATTGTATCATATTTTATACTTGATTAACAGCAACCTCTATTAAAGGACTGAATTCAATCCTAGACAAAATATGCTATATTTATTCACTAATCACTTGTCTTAAAGAAAATCAAATACACAAGGTTTGACAAAACTGAAATCCTACCATTTAGATACAGCCACTATCAATCGTGTCATATTTTTCTCCCAGTCTTTGTTTTCTATACAATGTATGTATGCCCCCTGAGTCAGGGGCTGTCCATACTCTAGGGAGCTGTTCCATAAGTGGGACACTTCGTTATGAAGAGGGAGCCCGGACTGAGCACAGACTGTCTCTAACCCAGCTGTGCAGGAGAAGTGTACAGGCTAACAGTCAGGTTCCACTTTGAGTCCTTGGGTATGGGCTACAGGAATTGACCAATGCTAAGGCTAATGGTAACGTTATCCAATACAATAAAATAGCTCCCTGATTCTTATCTGCTTTTGGCCTTGTTTAAGCAATGACACCAGCACTGACAGATATGACCTCTATTGTATACATGGGGTCTCACACCTCTCAGAATCTGTGAGCTGACCAGGAGAATGCAGGTCCTGATGTGAATTTCACATTAATGACTGTGCCAAAGGCAACTGATAAGCCCACCCATAGCTGCCCTGGATTCTGTGGCCACTAAGGCCACCTGATGGGCAAGGTCTGGAACTTTGGAGATGCTAGTATTTCCAGCCAATTATGCGGATGCAGGGACTCCCTTGCTCCATGACTGAGGATCCCTTGGCTGAGTGGTAAGTGCAGGTCAGGGATCCAGAGCATCCATACCGGGACCCACCCCTGGGTTCTCAGTATGGCTTTTCCACTTAGGAGGTCAAGAGCTTAGAACATTTATCTCTGCACCATCTCCTTCTGAGGAAAAGGAATATTAACCAAATCTGGGTAACAGCTGTGTTGAGGGAAGAACATGCAAACAACTTCGCAAAACAAGGAAGGGTCCTGTGCCTGAGCTAACCTTAGGTACTTCAAAACTACTCCG
This sequence comes from Hyperoodon ampullatus, assembly GCF_949752795.1. Lineage (NCBI taxonomy): Eukaryota > Metazoa > Chordata > Mammalia > Artiodactyla > Ziphiidae > Hyperoodon > Hyperoodon ampullatus. Next base: position 133,463,712 of record NC_136915.1, read on the forward strand.
TAAGTGTCTTAGCCCCTTAGAGAGGATGAAAGTAATATTAGAGTTAAAAGTAACTTGTCCCAATTCCCTTATTCTGGAATACTGAAACAAAATTCTACAGCAGAGGAAGCCTCATAAACACACAGCACCTGCCTGGGTTTACCCCAGCCTTGGAAGAACTGGGAAGGATAAGACCAAGGCAGGCCTGAGGAAAGGTCAGAGGGTAGGCAGGACTGGGGTGTGGGGAGCAGGGGCAGGGCTGTCTGGACGGAGCAGTGGGTTGTAAGAAGAGCAGTGACCCTGTGTCCTGCTGCCCTGAGTCTCTGTCCTGGGCCTGGTCAACCCCAGGAGACCAGGTCAGCAGGGCTGTGAAAGCAAGTGTGTGAAGAAGCCCAGCAGCCCCTTCACACAGCCCTCTAGAATTTCTGCCACCCAAGGAGGGTCTCTGGGGCAGCTGGAGGTGGACCCCTCTCAAATGGAAGCATGTCAGCACATCAGCCTTTGGGAAGTGCAGAGGCTGAGATGAGCTCAAGGAGACTGAGCACATGCAATGATCCCAGAGCACGTGTTCTGTGACTCATCCATCTCTGGGTCTGTCCTTTACAAGAGGAACAAACAGTGAGGACAAAACATGAGGTGAAGCCACAAGTCCTGAAAGTGCAGAGGGAGACAGTTCACTTCTCATCCACCACCTCACCCTTTCTAGAAGAACTTGGTCTCAAGTTTCAAAGGCCCATGAGAGTTTTGACCCACAGGTTCTGTCCATCATAGGTCAATATGCAAAAGAAAACAAACTCTCCTATGCACAATACCCTAGATGTGCTAACCAGAAAACAAACTTCCATATTAGGCAGTGACAAGCACAAGAAAAAGCAGCTCATGTGCAAAAGATCAGTTTTGATGAGCAAATCAAGAAAAGGTGATTATAGAGCACAGTCACGTCTAAGGACACAATTGCTCTCTATTGTATCATTAAAATGTGAAAAAAACATGTCAGAACTCTACACATATTTCATTCTTCTTTCTGATTTCATATCCACCTTCCTCAGTCTCCAAAGCAAGAGATATAACCCTAAAGATCCAGGAACCCTCTGCCATTAGATCCTACCTAAGTGTTGTTCCTACCTGTATCCTTTTCTTTATCACGGCCACAAATGCTATTCAAAGGCAATTCTGTAGAAACACGAATATGAATTTACAAGTCTTATGGATACATTTAATATGTGACTAATGTGACTGAGTAATGGGATATTTTATTTTCTTTTATTTTAATACACTGAGTTAATCATTGATTGAATTAAATAAATTATAACAGGCACATCTAGCTAGTGGCTACCACACTGTAATACACATCCCTCTCTCTCTCACTCTCCATATATATATATATATGTATATATATATATATATATATATACATATATATATATATAAGTATATGGAGGATGTTACCACCGCTCCCCTGGTTATTCCCCTCTGTATGGTCTACCCATTCAAGATGGCTGTTTGCTGATGGTTTACCAAAGGAAAAACCTCTGCCCCGTGAAGGTACTTAGCCCAAGGGGTAACAGGGATGCATCCCTCTGCTGGTTTCCCTAGTAACCGCTGAGCCCATCTGCTGTCAATTCCCCCTTTAACTGGTAGCCTGCCTATTCCGCCCAGAGGGAAGCATGCTGCTACTGCTGCTGCTGCGTTCTGCCTGCCATTGGCTATCTACAATGGGATGTCTCTCCAGGACCACTTTGCTTCTGACGTGAAACATCTCCCATCTATTAAACCATGAATGTCTCTGTCCCTGACTTTGGGCTCTTTCCTTAGCCCTGAGGCTGAGCAAGTACAGGGCTTGCAGGCGTGAGAGGTGCAGCCCAACACCTTCTGCAGGGCAGTTTGCTGGCCAGATTTGATGATTCATTTGTAGGTGTTTCCTAGGCTCATGCACACTTGCCAGGCACTCATGAGACCTTGGGGACACTGAAACAGTAATGTCAACACCCAGATCCTAGAGGAATTCCCGACAGGTGTTCCACTTGAGGGGAGAGGTAATGAGCATGGCCCAGTGCACCTGTGCTAGACATGATCAGCGAGCAGGTGCAGAAGGGAGGGAGGGACATTCACTCACTTCATGAGGCCATCCTTCTCACCACTGCCTCTGAAAAATCCAGGGAAGGAAGGGACAAAATGCCCTTAGAAGGTAAATGGCCTGTACACTGAAAACTACAAACCACTGCTGAAAGAATTAAACAAGGAACAAATAATTGAAATGACATATCATATTCATAGACTGGAGACTTACTATTGTTGACATTTCTACACTACCCAAAGGGAAGTATAAATTCATTGTAATACATGTCAAAATCGCAATGTCATTTTCAAAGAAATAGAAAAAAAAAAGATCCTAAAATACATATGGAACCACTAAGGACTCCAAACAGACAACACAATCCTGAGAAGAAAGAACATAGATGGAGGCTTCTCACTTCCTGACTTCAGAACACATTACAATGCCACAGGAATCAAAACTGTATGGTACTGACATAGAAACAGATACATAGGCCTGAACACCAGAATAAATAACCCCCAAGAAAACTCATAGATACATGGCCAAATGAAATTCACCAACCTTCTAAGACAACAAATAGGGAAAGTATAGTTTTTTCAACAGTCAATAGGATGAAAATATAACTTAAAGAAAGATTACAAACATATATCAGAAAAGGAGCTAATATACAAAACATCAAAGAAAAACACTACAACTCAAATGCAAACTAAGTTAAAAAATTAAAAAGGGCAAATAACTGGGTTCAGAAATGTGCAAAGACTTAAATAAGACATTTCCTGAAAAAGACATACAAATGGCTAACAAATATAGGAAAAGGTTCTCAACCTCACTAATCATCAGGGCAATGCAAATCAACACCTCATACCTGTTAGGCTGTGTATTATAAAGAAAAAAATTAACAGTTTAAGGCCAAGATGTGGGGAATTGGAAACTTTGTACACTGCTGGTGGCAATGTAAAATGGTGCCGCTATTATGAAAAAGAGTATGGGGGTTCCTTATAAAATTATAAACAGAAATATCATATGATTCAGCAATCACAGTTCTGGGTATATATCCAAAGGAAATTAAATCAGTATCACAATGAGATGAACATAGGTTCATTGCAGCATTCTACACAATAGCCTAGATATGCAACCAACTTCACAAAACAAGTAAGTGTCCTGTGCCTGAGCTAACCTTAGGTACTTCAAAACTACTGTGTAAGTCTCTTAGCCCCTTAGAGAGGATGAAAGCAATATTAGAGTTAAAAGTAACTTGTACCAGTTCCCTTAGTCTGGAATGCTGAAACAAAAGTTCTACAGCAGAGTAAGCCTCATAAACACACAACTCCTGCCAGGGTTTAACCCAGCCTTGGAAGAACGGGGAAGGATAAGACCAAGGCAGGCCTGAGGAAAGGGAAGAGGTTAGGAAGGACTGGGGAGTGGGGAGCAGGGGCAGGGCTGTCTGGACGGAGCAGTGGGTTGTAAGAAGACAGTGACCCTGGGTCCTGCTGCCCTGAGTCTCTGTCCTGGGCCTGGTGAATTCCAGGAGACCAGGTTAGCAGGGCTGTGACAGCCAGTGTGTGAAGAAGCACAGCAGCCCCTTCACACAGTCCTCTAGAATTCCTGCCGGCCATGAAGGGTCTTTAGGATCAGCTGGACGTGGACCCCTCTCAAATGGAAGCATGTCAGCACATCAGCCTTGGGAGGTGCTGAGGCTGAAATGAGGAGACTGAGCACATGCAGTGATCCCAAATCACATGTTCTGTGATTCTTCCTCCTCTGGAAGCGTGCTTTCCATGAGGAATAAACAGTGAGGACAAAAGTAAGATGAAGCTACAAGTCCTGAAAGTGTAGAGGGAGAGAGTTCAACTCTCATCCACCACCTGACACAAACTATAGGAACTTGTTCTCCAGTGTCAAGTGACTATGAGAGTTTTGTTCCCACTAGGATATGGCCATCATACGTGAATGTAAAAAGGAAACCAAAATCCTTGGTGCAAAATACCCTCCAGGTACCAAACAGAAACGGACCTTTCATTTTTGGCAGTGAAAAAGCAATGAAAGAGTAGTCTTGTGAGAAAGAAAATTTCTGAATGGCAAAGCAAGAAAAGATGACTATAAGCACAGTACAGTCAAAGGACATGGACATGATAACTCTATTATATCATTAAAGTTTGGAAAGAACAAATCAGAATTCTACACATATTTCCTTCTTCTTCCTGATTTCATATTCACCTTCCTTAGTTTCTAAAGAAGTGGATGGAACCCAAGTGTTTTAGGAATTGTCTCGCTTTAGATCCTACCTGAGAGTTGTTCCCTAAGTGATTCGTCATCAGCATCACTGCTATGTATGCTCTCCAAGATCCATTCTGTACAAACACAACCATGAACATAAAGTTATTATACAAGTTGATCCACCCATTTCTCCTACTCGACTTGCTGGCTCACACAGCATCACCCTGGTCTTCCCTCCAGGTTCTCAGACCTCCCTTGTGCTCTGTGCAGACAGAGTCCTTCAATAAGATATTGATCACAGTTGCAAATTTCAAATGAGGGAGAGATGCTGAGAAAATCACCTTTCGACCCCTCACTTCTATAGACCCATTTATAGCTTTCACCGTCAACCTTACCAACCTAAAATTCCAGATGTTACAGACACACTTGAAACATGGCTAGTGTGACCAAGCAATTGTGTGTTTCTTGCATTTTTTAATAGAATGAGATAATTATTGTTTGAATTAAATTAATTATAAATAGACACATTTGGTTAGTGGCTACCACACTGGAAACCTCAGCTCTAAGAAATCCAAAGATGAGAAAGAGGCAACCAGCCACCCATCCCCTGGTTGTTCTTTACTGCAGATAATTTGATGGCCTGATCTGATCATTTGTATGAAGGTATATCTTGGGCTCTTGGACCCACGCCACGCATTGGGAGAGTCCTTGTGGACACTGAAATAGTACAGTCAACACTCAGATCCAAGAGGAATTCCCAGCAAGGGGCCCACTTGTAGACAGAGGTGAAGAGCATGGCCCAGTACACCTGTATTAGACATAATCAGAGAGTAGGTGCCGAGGGGAGGGAGGGATTTCACACTCTCCATGAGTCCATCCTTCTCACCCCTGACTCTAGAAGACCTGAGGAAGGCAGTGGAAAAGGCCCCGTAGGAGGTGAAAAATTTGTATACTGAAAACTACAGGACATTGCAGAAAGAAATTAAAGAAGAGACAAGTAAAGGGAATGACATACCATGTTCATAGACTGGATTATTAAATACTGTTGGCATTTCTATACTACATAAAGTGATGTACACATATATCACAAAAACCCACAAAATTCTATGTCATTATTATAGAAGTGGACAGAATCCTAAAATACATATGGAACCCCCACAAGTAGATAAAACGATCTTGAGAGCAAAGAGCAATGATGGAGATTAACACTTCCTGAACTCAAAACACATAACAATGCCACAGTAGTCAAAACAGTCTGCTAGTGGCATCAAGACAGTGAGATAGACCAATGAAATATAATAGAGAGACTCCAAATAAACGCACATATATATGGCCAACTGATCTTGGACAAGGTTCTAAGATTACCAAGTGAAGAAAGGATAGTCTCTTCAACAATCAACAGCATGAAAAGGCAACCTGTAGCATGAGAGGAAATATGTGTAAACCTAGTATCTGAATAAGGGAAGAATATCCAGAATATATAAGAAACTACAACAAGTCAATTACAAAAAAACAGCGATCAAATAACTGAGTTTAAAAATGGGTAAAAAGCTTCACTAGACATTTCTCCATAAAGGCATACAAGTGGTCAATCTACATATGAAAATTTGCTCAGCATTGCTAAGCATCAGGGAAATGGAAATCAAGCCACAAGGAGATATCACTCACACCTGTTAGGATGTGTATTATAAAAAGACAATTAGGGCTTTCGTGGTGGCACAGTGGTTGAGAGTCCGCCTGCCGAGGCAGGGGACACGTGTTCGTGCCCCAGTCTGGGAGGATCCCACATGCCGCTGAGCGGCTGGGCCCATGAGCCATGGCCGCTGAACTTGTGCGTTTGGATCCTGTGATCCACAACGGTAGAGCCCACAACCATGAGAGGCCCGTGTACTGCAAAAAAAAAAAAAAAAAAAGAAACAAAATTAATGGATGCTGGCAAAGATGTGAAGAAGTGGAACTTCTGTACCCTGTTTTGTACCCTGTAGTAATGTAAAATGGTGTAGCCATTATGGAAAACAGAATGTTGGTCCCCCCAAAATTATTAAGAGAACTATCATAAAATCCAGCAATCACTCATTTAGGTTTATATACCAAGGAGATAAAACAAGAATGTCCAAGAGATATCCACAATCTCATGTCCATTGCAGCATTATACACAATACACAACATAGGAAAACTGCCTAGTGTCCATGGGAAGATGAATTAATAAAGAAAATGTGGTGTATACATAAAGTGGAATGTCATTCAGTCTTTGAAAAAGAAGGAAATCCTGCCATTTGCAGCAACATGAAAGAACTTGGAGGACATTTGTAAGAGTGAAATAAGCCAGTCACAGAAGGTCAAAAACTGAAAGAAAACTCCGAGAAGCAGAGAGTAGAAGGGTGGTTCCAAGAGCTGGCTGGAGGTTGACATGGGAAATCTCTGTTCAATAGTGAGAACGTGTTATTTGCAAAATGCAAAAGTTCTAGACACATGCTGTACAACAAGGTGCATGTAGTCCACAGGACTGCCTGGACATTTTAAAACTTGTTAAGACGTTGGATTTCATTGTATGTGTACTTTTACAACAATAAAATATACATATGTAAAATAAATACAAAGTGGAAAAAGGGGAAAAAAGAAGAAAAAGAAGGAAAGGGAGTCAACAGAGGGGAAGAAGAAAGCAGGAAGGGTCTCGAATGTACACAGGTATCAGGAGATAATGGGAGAGAAGCTCCTCTCCCCAGGCTTTAAAGAAGACATCTCTCCAGAGTTCACTCCAGCAAGAGGGGGATGTCCTTTCTCTTCCCCATTCAACCAGAAGCGCCAATAGCATCCTAAGTGTGGCCCAGGCTGTGCTCAGGTGTACACTTTTCCTTGATCTCTAAACCAAACACCCCTGACTCCCCATGGCTCAGGTGCCCTTCCTGTATCTCCTTCCACTTCTCTAAAGCATTTCCCTCTTCAAGTCCAGCCAGAGGCTCTAATCCTGTCCTCACACGTGGGGCACACTGGGTGGGTCTGTAAGTTCTTAAGAGCCTGCCTGTGAGTAGCAGGCACTGAATCGCACACCAGGGTTTCCCTCAGCACCATCAGGAAACTATGACCTAGGGATTGAGGATTTCTAGAACAACTTTACTCATACACAGTCTCTTGGGTAAACAAGTGACATTTTACAATCAAGCATTTTCAGTTTTTTCTTTGGTGGGGAAAATATTGACACATATAAGGCAATCATATTCTATTAATGTATGTATTTCTCAAAGGACTCACTATCGAAAAAAAATTTTTAAGTATATCTTTCCATGTTTTAATTGACTTTACTCCCAGACCTGTTTGCTTGCAAAAGCCTTCAGAAAATACCAAGAACCTACTTCACCTGGCAGTTTGCACAGCAACATGAGTGGAGATGCTCTTGTCACACTGCTTGGTTTCTCTGTCCCACCTTGTAAAGCACAACCTCCTGTCCGCCCTGCTGGGAAGGGAGCCAGTGCCCACCCTGAGCTCAATCCCTGGGGTAGATGTCTTGGTTCTGTCTTCACTGTATGCAGTGTTTCTTGCCCAGCACACAGAAACAGGGCCGGCACAACTGATGGAAAACAAACTTTCCACAGGAGAAGGACATTTCGTTTCCTTAGCACAGAATCCAATAGTGAATATTAGCCTCAAAGGAGAAAGGTGGAGTGAATTTCCTCCATCTACTCCTGGAGGCTCCTTCTTTCTCGGAATCCTGCAGAACTGGGTGTGGCATGTGGGTACAAGCATGGGCTCCCTGCAAAAGGAAGGAGGCCTGCCTAGCACTAGGTGCTTCAGGTAAGAGGGGAGGACTCATCCCGAGGCTCTAATAGGAAACAGTTAGAATGAGGGAAGTGGCAGAGAGATGTATCATAACCATTCAGAATGCTATGAGACGTACTAAGAGATGAGATTTCTTATGAAATGAAGTTGTAATTGGCCCAGTAGTAGGCATGCTGGAACCCAGTTTTGTTCACTAAGAATCCACCCATGGAGCAACTAAGCCCGTGCACAACAACTACTAAGCCTGTGCTCTAGAGCCCGCAGGTCAAGGCCAAGATGTCGGGAATTGGAAACATTGTACGCTGCTGGTGGGAATGTAAAATGGTGCAGCTATTATGAAAAAGAGTATGGGGGTTCCTTATAAAATTATAAACAGAAATATCATATGATTCAGCAATCACAGTTCTGGGTATATATCCAAAGGAAATTAAATCAATATCACAATGAGATGAACATAGGTTCATTGCAGCATTCTACACAATAGCCTAGATATGCAACCAACTTCACAAGAGAAGTAAGTGTCCTGTGCCTGAGCTAATCTTAGGTACTTCAAAACAACTCCGTAAGTCTCTTAGTCCCTTAGAGAGGATGAAAGCAATATTAGAGTTAAAAGTAACTTGTCCCAATTCCCTTAGTCTGCAATACTGAAACAAAATTCTACAGCAGAGGAAGCCTTATAAACACACAGCACCTGACAGGGTTTACCCCAGCCTTGGAAGAACTGGGAAGGATAAGACCAAGGCAGGCTTGAGGAAAGGTCAGAGGGTATGCAGGACTGGAGTGTGGGGATCAGGGGCAGGGCTGGCCGGATGGAGCAGTGGGTTGTAAGAAGAGCAGTGACCCTGGGTCCTGCTGCCCTGAGTCTTTGTCCTGGGGCTGGTGAATTCCAGGACACCAGGTTAGCAGGGCTGTGAGAGCCAGTGTGTGAAGTGAGCCCAGCAGCCCCTTCACACAGTCCTCTAGAATTCCTGCTGGCCATGAAGGGTCTTTAGGGGCAGCTGGACGTGGAGCCCTCTCAAATGGAAGCATGTCCGCACATCAGCCTTGGGAGGTGCTGAGGCTGAAATGAGGAGACCGAGCACATGCAGTGATCCCAAAGCATGTGTTCTCTGACTCATCCACCTCTGGGAGCGCCCTTTCCATGAGGAATAAACAGTGAGGACAAACCTAAGGTGAAGCTACAAGTCCTGAAAGTGTAGAGGGAGAGAGTTCAAGTCTCATCCACCAACTGACACTCACTATAAGAACTTGTTCTCCAGTGGCAAGTGATTATGAGAGTTTTGTTCCCACTAGGATATGGCCATCATACGTGAATGTAAAAAGGAAACCAAAATCCTGGTGCAAAATACCCTCCCGGTATCAAACAGAAATGAACCTTTCATCTTTGGCAGTGAAAAAGCAATGAAAGAGTAGTCTTGTGAGAAAGAAAATTTCTGAATGGCAAAGCAAGAAAAGATGACTATAAGCACAGTACAGTCAAAGGACATGGAAACCATAACTCTAGTATATCATTAATATTTGGAAAGAACAAATCAGAATTCTACACATATTTCCTTCTTCTTCCTGATTTCATATTCACCTTCCTTAGTTTCTAAAGAACCGGGTGGAACCCAAGTGTTCCAGGAATTGTCTCGCTTTAGATCCTACCTGAGAGTTGTTCCCTACCTGAATCGTCATCAGCATCGCTGCTATGTATGCTCTCCACCATGGACTCTGTACAAACACAACCATGAGCATAAAGTTATTATACAAGTTTAAACACACATTTCTCCTACTCGACTTGCTGGCTCACACAGCATCACCCTGGTCTTCCCTCTACGTTCTGAGACCTCCCCTGTGCTCTGTGCAGACAGAGTCCTTCAATAAGATAGTGATCACTGTTGAAAATTTCAAATGAGGGAGAGATGCTGAGAAAATCACCTTTCAACCCCTGACTACTATAGACCCATTTATAGCTTTCACCGTCAACCTTACCATTCTGAAATTCCAGATGTTACAGACACAGTTGAAACATGGCTAGTGTGACCAAGCAATTGTGTGTTTTCTGCATTTTTTAATAGAATGAGTTAATTATTGTTTGAACTAAATTAATTATAAATAGACACATTTGGTTAGTGGCTACCACACTGGAAAGCTCAGCTCTAAGAAATCCAAAGATGAGAAAGAGGCAACCAGCCACCCCTCCCCTGGTTGTTCTTTACTGCAGAAAATTTGATGGCCTGATCTGAGAATTCGTATGTAGGTATATCTTGGGCTCTTGGACCCACGCCAGGCATTGCGAGAGTCCTTATGGACACTGAAATAGTACAGTCAACACTCAGATCCAAGAGGAATTCCCAGCAAGGGGCCCACTTGTAGACAGAGGTGAAGGGCATGGCCCAGTACACCTCTATTAGGCATAATCACAGAGTAGGTGCAGAGGGGAGGGAGGGATTTCACTCTCTGCATGAGTCCATCCTTCTCACCCTTGACTCTAGAAGACCTGAGGAAGGCAGTGGAAAAGACCCCGTAGGAGGTGAAAAATTTGTATACTGAAAACTACAGAACATTTCGGAAAGAAATTAAAGAAGAGACAAGTAATTGTAATGACATACCATGTTCATAGACTGGATTATTAAATACTGTTGGCATTTCTATACTACATAAAGTGATGTACACATATATCGCAACAACCCACAAAATTCCATGTAATTATTATAGAAGCGGACAGAATCATAAAATACATATGGAACTCCCCCAAGTAGATAAAACAATGTTGAGAGCGAAGAGCAATGATGGAGATTAACACTTCCTGAACTCAAAACACATAACAATGCCACAGTAGTCAAAACAGTCTGCTACTGGCATCAAGACAGTGAGATAGACCAATGAAATATAATAGAGAGACCCCAAATAAATGCACATATATATGACCAACTGATCTTGGCCAAGGTTCTAAGATTACCAAGTGAAGAAAGGATAGTCTCTTCAACAATCAACAAAATGAAAAGGCAACATATAGGATGAGAGGAAATATGGGTAAAACTTGTATCTGAATAAGGGACCAATATCCAGAATATAAAAGAAACTACTACAAGGCAATTTCAGAAAAAGAGCGGGCAAATAACTGAGTTTAAAAATGGGTAAAAAGCTTCACTAGACATTTCTCCATAAAGACATACAAGTGGTCAATCTACATATGAAAATTTGCTCAACATCGCTAAGCATCAGGGAAATGGAAATCAAGCCACAAGGAGATATCACTCACACCTGTTAGAATGTGTATTATAGAAAGACAATTAGGGCTTCCCTGGTGGCACAGTGGTTGAGAGTCTGCCTGCCGATGCAGGGGACACGTGTTCGTGCCCCGGTCTGGGAGGATCCCACATGCCGCTGAGCGGCTGGGCCCATGAGCCATGGCCGCTGAGCCTGTGCGTTTGGAGCCTGTGCTCCGCAACGGGATAGCCCACAACAATGAGAGGCCCGTGTACTGCAAAAAAAAAAAAAAAAAAAAAAAGAAAGAAAGAAAATTAATAGATGCTGGAAAAGATGTGAGGAAGTGGAACTTCTGTACCCTGTTTTGTACCCCGGAGTAATGTAAAATGGTGTAGCCATTATGGAAAACAGAATGGAGGTCCCCCCAAAATTATTAAGAGAACTATCATAAAATCCAGAAATCACACATTTAGGTTTATATACCAAGGAGATAAAACGAGAATGTCCAAGAGATATCTACAATCTCATGTCCATTGCAGCATTATACACAATACACAATATAGGAAAACTGCCTAGTGTCCATGGGAAGATGAATTAATAAAGAAAATGTGGTGTATACATACAGTGGAATGTCATTCAGTCTTTGAAAAAGAAGGAAATCCTGCCATTTGCAGCAACACGAAAGAACTTGGAGGACATTTGTAAGAGTGAAATAAGCCAGTCACAGAAGGTCAAAAACTGAAAGAAAACTCCGAGAAGCAGAGAGTAGAAGGGTGGTTCCAAGAGCTGGCAGGAGGTTGACATGGGAAGTCTCTGTTCAAAGGTTAGAATGTGCTATTTCAAAATGGAAAAGTTCTAGACACATGCTGTACAACAAGGTGCATGTAGTCAACAGGACTGACTGGACATTTCAAAACTTGTTAAGACGTTGGATTTCATTGTATATGTACTTTTACAACAATAAAATATACATATGCAAAATAAATACAAAGTGGAAAAAGGGGAAAAAAGAAGAAAAAAAAGGAAAGGGAGTCAACAGAGGGAAAGAAGAAAGCAGGAAGGGTCTCGAATATACACAGGTATCAGGAGATAATGGGAGAGAAGCTCCTCTCCCCAGGCTATAAAGAAGACATCTCTCCAGAGTTCACTCCAGCAAGAGGGGGATGTCCTTTCTCTTCCCCATTCAAGCAGAAGTGCCAATAGCATCCTAAGTGTGGCCCAGGCTGTGCTCAGGTGGACACTTTTCCTTGATCTCTAAACCAACCACCCCTGACTCCCCATGGCTCAGGTGCCCTTCCTGTATCTCCTTCCACTTCTCTAAAGCATTTCCCTCTTCAAGTCCAGCCCGAGGCTCCAATCCTGTCCTCACACGTGGGGTCCACTGGGCGGGTCTCTGAGTTCTTAAGAGCCTCCCTGTGAGTAGCAGGCACTGAATCGCACACCAGGGTTCCCCTCAGCACCATCAGGAAACTACGACGTAGGGATTCAGGATTTAAAGAACAACTTTACTCATACACAGTCTCTTGGGTAAACGTGACATTTTACAATCAAGCATTTTCAGTTTTTTCTTTGGTGGGGAAAATATTGACACATATAAAGCAATCATATTCTACTAACGTATGTATTTCTCAAAGAACTCACTATCGAAAAAAATTTTTTAAGTATAACTTTCCATGTTTTAATTGACTTTACTCCCAGACTTGTTTGCTTGCAAAAGCCTTCAGAAAATACCAAGAACCTACTTCATCTGGCAGTTTGCACAGCAACATGAGTGGAGATCCTCTTGTCACACTGCTTGGTTTCTCTCTCCCACCTTGCAAAGAGAACCTCCTCTCCGCCCTCCTGGGAAGGGAGCCAGTGCCCACCTTGAGCTCAAGCCCTGGGGTAGATCTCTTGGTTTTGTCCTCACTGTTTGCAGTGTTTCTTGCCCAACACACAGAAACAGGGCTGGCACAAGTGATGGAAGACAGACTTTCCACAGGAGAAGGACATTTCGTTTCCTTAGCACAGAATCCGATAGTGAATATTAGCCTCAAAGGAGAAAGGTGGAGTGAATTTCCTCCATCTACTCCTGGAGGCCCCTTCTTTCTCGAACTCCTCCAGAACTGGGTGTGGCATGTGGGTAAAAGCATGGGCTCCCTGCAAAAAGAAGGAGGCCTGCCTAGCACTAGGTGGTTCAGGAAAGGGGGGAGGACTCATCCCCAGGCTCTAATAGGAAACAGTTAGAGTGAGGGAAGTGGCAGAGAGATGTATCATAACCATTCAGAATGCTATGAGACCTACTAAGAGATGAGATTTCTTATTAAATGCAGTTGAAATTGACCCAGTAGTAGGGATGCTGAAACCCAGTTTTGTTCACAAAGAATCCAGCCATGGAGCAACTAAACCTGTGCACCACAACTAAAAAGACTGTGCCCTAGAGCCTGCAAGTCACAACTACTGAGCACACGTGCCACAACTATTGAAGCCCATGCACCTAGAGCCTATGCTCTGGAACAACAGAAACCATCGAAATGAGAAGCCTGCGCAGTGCAAGGAAGACCCAACACAGCCAAAAGAAAAAAAAAAAAAAAAAGAATCCAGTAAACATTTGCCTGGGTTGTGATAGGATTTGTTTTCCAGGTTAAATAAGGCTCACTTGGTATAAAACCAATACAAATACTGAAAGTGTACAGTTTATTTACTTTTATATCCATACCCATTTATGAGGCAGTGGTAATGGGAATATTTTTTAGAAAGTTGGTACCAGTAACAGTGATGTTTAGGGGAACATAAATCAAGGGAAACACCACACAAAAAGTTCACATACACACACAGAATCATACCACTCATTTCACATGCGGACACACCCAGTCTCAGGCACACTAACCTACACCACCTAACCGTAATACAGCTTCTTCCTGGGACTATAGTAATTGGTCACATTACTTGTAAATCTCTTTCTATCACCAGGACCCCTACTCTCATTCCCAGCACAAATTTGGAATCAGTTTGCCCTCTACACTAAAACCAGCAAGAATGTCCCACTTTCTCATCTTCAAAGTTCTTCCTCCCCAAGTGACTGATTCCAGAATACATACTGTTTTCACGTTCTGTGAAGGCCACCTGCAATTACAGAAGAGAAAACACTATGAGGATAAGATCACAGTGATGCTCAGGTCTTTTGTTCATTTGCTGACAGTAGAAAACTTGATAAGAAACAGTGGTCCAGGGAACCCAGCAAGGGTTATCAGAGCAAACCTACTCAGGCTGAAAGGCAAGAACTTTGCTGGGAGGATGGAACTTCCAAGTCCATTTAGGTTGGAAATTACAGAATTCTTTTCCTAGAGGAAAAATCGCTGCAGGAGAGAGAGCTCCGAACTCTACAGGCTGTAATGGATGCTGTCAATTGTAATGTCCTGTGGAATCAGGCACCATGACTTGGTAATAGACTCTCACTCCACATTCTCCCAACCAAGGGAATTGTATGTATCTGGAAGGAATACCCTCAAATATACATAACTTAATTCTATTGAAAGAGAAATAAAGCAATATTTCTATCTCAGACCAGAAAAAATCCAGCTTACCTTGGGGATCCACAGAGGCTTTTCTCCTGTCCTATCATGGTGCAGGTCATCCGCCACATCCTCAGGGAGAGCTGCAGGGACACAGAGTAACTGTCAGGACACTGGTGATGCTGCTCAGGAATTACTCAGGGGCTTTCTTCTCGATGAGGACATGGGGTGGTGTGTATGGATGTGGGAGGTTAGTAAGTGTGGGCTGAGCTGGTGTTGGGCCATCCTCTTTGGGGGATGAAGGAAGGCAAAGGACAAGAGGAAGGAAATGAAAACAGAGCTTTGGCTTTCTAGCTAAGGGGAGCCTAATCAGAAGGGAAGGGTCGATCTAAAAAATGGTAAACACTAAAATGCATGCTCTGTTTCAATGACACAGACCCATGACCCATCCTGCCTCTTTTGAGCTTCTGCTAAATTGCCACTGTCTCTTGATTTTTCCCAGATCACTCTTTCCCCAGCATCCACAATGCCAGCTACTGCATTTATCATGTCTTCTGTTGTATGATATTTTATACTTGATTAACAGCAACCTCTATTAAAGGACTGAATTCAATCCTAGACAAAATATGCTATATTTATTCACTAATCACTTGTCTTAAAGAAAATCAAATCCACAAGATTTGACAAAACTGAAATCCTACCATTTAGATACAGCCACTATCAATCGTATCATATTTTTCTACTAGTCTTTGTTATCTATACAATGTACGTATGCCCACTGAGTCAGGGGCTGTCCATACTCTAGGGAGCTGTTCCATAAGTGGGACACTTTGTTATGAAGAGGGAGCCCGGACTGAGCACAGCCTGTCTCTAACCCAGCTGTGCAGGAGAAGTGTACAGGCTAACAGTCAGGTTCCACTTTGAGTCCTTGGGTGTGGGCTACAGGAATTGACCAATGCTAAGGCTTATGGTAATGTTATCCAATACAATAAAATAGCTCCCTGATTCTTATCTGCTTTTGGCCTTGTTTAAGCAATGACACCAGCACTGACAGATATGACCTGCACTGTATACATGGGGTCTCACACCTCTCAGAATCTGTGAGCTGACCAGGACAATGCAGGTCTTGAGGTGAATTTCACATTAATGACTGTGCCAAAGTCAACTGATAAGTCCACCCATAGCTGCCCTGGATTCTGTGACCACTAAGGCCACCTGATGGGCAAGGTCTGGACCTTTGGAGATGCTAGGACTTCCAGCCAAGGATACGGATGCAGGGACTCCCTTGCTCCATGACTGAGGATCCCTTGGCTGAGTGGTAAGTGCAGGTCAGGGATCCAGAGCATCTACATTGGGACCCACCCCTGGGTACTCAGTTTGGCTTTTCCACTTAGGAGATGAAGAGCTTAGAACATTTATCTCTGCACCACCTCCTTCTGAGAAAAAGGAATATTAACCAAATCTGGGCAACAGCTGTGTTGAGGGAAGAACAAGGTAGTGTACATTCAGTGTGCAGTGGTGATATGCTTTGTTGACAGGTGAATTGTGCTGTGTAAGAGGGAAATATCTCCTCAGGAAACACACACATGCTCACGCATGCAGGTTCACAATCACACCACATAGGCTCACACATGGACCCCACCCCAACCCTGATACACACAAACCCACATCATCTAAATGATGCAGTTACTTCCAGGACCATAGAACTTGGGCATGGCTCTTTACTGGGAAATCAGTCTCTAGCTCTACACCCCCAGCCCTCATCCCTGTAGGGACCCTGAATCAGGGTGTCTCTCCAAGCAAAGCCAGCAAGAGAGTCCCACCTTCTTCATCATCTAGATTGTTCCACAGCAGAGGGGTGATCTCTGAATACGTACCGTTTTTGTTTGCTGTCCCATCCACCTGTGATTAGAGAAGAGAAAACAGTGTAAGGATCCTGTGCTCTGTGGACACAGGTATTTCATCTCTTTTTTTGTCCTCAGAAAACCAAATGGGAAACTGTTGTTGAGTCAATGGCCCCAAAAGAAACCAGAGAAGACAGCTGTGGGAAACGCTGGAGCTTTGCCTGGAATATCTCTCAGGTCCACTTTGAGGAGCAAATACAAAAGTCTATTTCAAGGAGGGAAGTTTTCTGCTGAGGAAAGTGTGTCTGACTATACAGTTTCTAACTGATGTTGCCATTTTTTAAATGGCCTTTTGAATGAGTTATCTGTTGGGAAAGACCTTCAATCAGCATTCATCCAACCAAGCAAAATTGTATACATCAACTGTCTTGAACATTGTAGATCTTCATATCTGAAATCAATTGGAAAAGAAAGAAATGAAGCAAACTTTTAATCTCTGATAAATAAGGGGAGCTTACCCTGGAGGAAGAAGGAGCCTCTTCAACTGCCCTCACATAGGGCAGTTCCTCCAACAGGTCCTCAGGGGGCTCTAGGAGGACACAGAGTAAGTGTCAGGACACTGGTGATGCTGCTCAGGAATTACTCAGAGAGCCTCGTTAATGTGGACACAGGGTGGGAGTGTATGGATGCAGGTGGTTACTGAGTGTGGACTGAGGTGCTGTTGGACAAAGCTCCCTGGTGGGTGGAGGAAGGCAAAGGGGAGGAACATTTCAGAAATGAGGAAGAGAACCTTTAGCTTTCTAGCTGTAGGGAACCTAATCAGTTTGAAAGTGTCAGTCTGAAAAAGCTTAAACACTAACATTGCACTATGTTTCAGTATAGAGTCCCATGGCTCCTCTGCCCATTTGAAAGTCCCTCCATATCCCACTTCTTCTTGAAATGTTACAAGACTATTTCAGCTTCCTTCTAATCAAATATGTTGCTCCTTCATTCATCGGCCATTCTGTTGGATTTTTGACTTATTTTATTGTGATGAAATATACATATTTATGCTTTTCATAATTTTTAAGTATACAGTTCAGTAGCATTTCTTACTTTCACAATGCTGTGTACCCATCAACACAATCTACATCTTAATCTTTTTCATCATTTCAACGTAACCTCTGTACCCATTAAATCATAATCCACCTGACTCCTGCCTACTGACCTTGCTAATTTCTACTTCCGGTGTCTGTGAGTTTGCCTACACTAGGTACCTCATACAAGTGGAATCATATAATATTTGTCTTTCTGCGCCTGCCTTATTTCACTAACAATAATATATTTTTTATATTATTTGGATCATTCATTTTGTAGCATAAGTCAATCTTTAATTCCTTTTTATGGTTGAAAATTATTCCATTCTGTGTATATATCACATTTTATTTATCCATTTATCACCTGACGGACTTTGGATTGTTTGTATCTTTGGGCTACTAAGAATAATGCTACTATGAACATTAGTGTACAGATTTCTGTATGGCACCATAATGGTGACAAATAATATTGTACATATTTCAAATATCATTGAATATAACAACACAAGGTGTGACTCTTAGGTGAACTATGCACTTTTAATTAGTAAAAATATACTTACATTGTTTCACTAATTGTAACAAATGTACTCCACCTATGTTATATATTATTAATAGCTGAAACTGGAGCGATAGGATACAGGAATTTTCTGTATTGCATGTACAACATTTATGTCAATATAATCCTGTTCTAAATAATGTCTAATAATTTAAAGAAATCTCGAAACATGGTTTCAGGGAGGGATGTGTTGTTGCTAACGTTCAAAAATCAGCTAATGTCTAAACCGTAACTAGAGACCATCTTCCCTCTTAAACATGAACCAAATGTTGAATTTTAAATGCATGTTTACTTCCATGGTTAAAACAGTACCATCTGGCTTAGTAAGTTTCAATTTCAACACATGGAATAAAAGAATACTGCTTATTATTTCATAGCTTTTTCTTCAATATGAGGCACTGAATCAACTAGAATAATTCTTCTTGAGTGAACCTAATGAGACATTTTCCACAGTACCTTCAGCTGGGTCATTTATAGGGTGCACCCTAAAATGTGGCCGGATGCGGATCTTTTTCAGCCAGCCTGGGATTGATATTCCTGACCTTTGATGAGTGTTTCTTCTTCTCGCATTCGGGAAGCAGCATCCTGGGAAATGCAATACAATAGAGACAACTATTGACATCTTGCTGGCAGAAGACCATGGGGAAATTAGCAATAATTTATTCACAGTTCAATCCTTTGGTCCCTTTCCTCACCAGCGGCCCAGCAGAGCCTCCTGAATCAAAGTTGGACTTAGGAAGATCTTGCAGTTTGGTATGCAGTGAAAACACCCAACAGACAGGTTTTGTGGGCAAATATCTTTATTTAACTGAGAATGTCTAGAAACTCAGCAAACCATTGGGACCATGAGTAATGGACTGGATTCAAATCCCGTTTAGAAGAAGCATGTACTTGGGAAAGATATGTAGATCCCTCTTTGCCTCAGTTCCCTGTTCTGAGATGTAGGAATGTTAATATGGCCTACTTTTAGCATTATGTCATGTGGCCAAAAATGATTGAATGCAGGTAAAATGTTTGAAAAATAAAGGACTGGTGCTTCACAAATGCTCTATAAGTGTTCAATCCTGAATGATGGCAAGAAGAAGCTGGATATTTCGTAGCTGTTGAAAGGAGAGAAGGGATTTGACGGCTCCAAGTAAAGGGGGATTCAAGCTTACTCTTCAGCTTTTTCATGGGAACAAGGCTTTACAGCTCATGGAGAATATCCATTATCATGTCTGACACCCAGCCCTGTTGGGGGTGAAGGGGAGGGCAAAGTGGGGGCTGTAACCCATATGTTATGGTGGAGGGTGTGGAAATTTAGAGAGATAAGTGACTGTCCAAGAGTCACAACCATGATGAATGATGGATCACGGACAGGACAGACAGAGCCAGTGCCTACCCTGAGCTCAATCCCTGGGGTAGATCTCTTGGTTCTGTCTTCACTGTATGCAGTGTTTCTTGCCCAGCACACAGAAACAGGGCCGGCACAAGTGATGGAAGACAGACTTTCCACAGGAGAAGGACATTTCGTTTCCTTAGCACAGAATCCGATAGTGAATATTAGCCTCAAAGGAGAAAGGTGGAGTGAATTTCCTCCATCTACTCCTGGAGGCTCCTTCTTTCTCGGACTCCTCCAGAACTGGGTGTGGCATGTGGGTACAAGCATGGGCTCCCTGCAAAAGGAAGGAGGCCTGCCTAGCACTAGGTGCTTCAGGTAAGGGGGGAGGACTCATCCCGAGGCTCTAATAGGAAACACTTAGAATGAGGGAAGTGGCAGAGAGATGTATCATAACCATTCAGAATGCTATGAGACCTACTAAGAGATGAGATTTCTTATTAAATGCAGTTGTAATTGACCCAGTAGTAGGGATTCTGAAACCCAGTTTTTTTCATTAAGAATCCAGCCATGGGACCCGGAGGAAGATGGCGGAAGAGTAAGACGCGGGGATCACCTTCCTCCCCACAGATACATCAGAAATTCATCTACACGTGGAACACCTCCTACAGAACACCTACTGAACGCTGACAGAACACCTCAGATCCCCCAAAAGGCGAGAAACTCCCCACATACCTGGGTAGGGCAAAAGAAAAAAGAATAAACAGAGACAAAAGGATAGGGACGGGACCTGCACCAGTGGGAGGGAGCCGTGAAGGAGGAAAGGTTTCCGAACACTACAAGCCCCTTCGCGGGCGGAGACTGCAGGTGGCGGAGGGGGAAAGCTTCGGAGTAGCAGAGGAGAGCACAGCAACAGGGGTGTGGAGGGCCAAGTGGAGAGATTCCGGGACATTGGATCGGTGCCCTCAGGCACACACCAGCCCAAGAGGCTTGTCTGCTCGGCCGCTGGGGCGGGCGGGGCTCGGAGATGAGGCTCGGGTATTGGCTTTCAGTCCCAGGGAGAGGACTGGGGCTGGCGGCAGGAAGAGAGCCTGAAGGGGTTAGTGCACCACTGCTAGCCCGGAGGGAGTCCGGGGAAAAAGTCTGGAGCTGCCGAAGAGGCAATAGACTTTTTCTTCCCTTTTGTTTCCTGGTGCGTGAGGAGAGGGCATTAAGAGGGCTGCTTGGGGAAGCGCCGGAGACGGGCGCGAGCCGCGGCTAAAGGCGCGGACCCCGGAGAAGGGCGTGGGACGCTGGGGCTGCTGCTGCCACCGCCGCGGGGCCTGTGTGCGAGCGCGTGTCACTGTCCGCCCCGCCTTCCGGGGTGCCTGTGCACCCCACCACTGCCGGGGTCCCGGGACCCGGGGACGGCTTTCCCGGGAAAGCGAATGGAGCGCCTCGGTCTGGTGCAACCTCACGGCGGCCTCTGCCGCCGCAGGCCCGCCCCACACTGCGCGCCCCTCCCTCCCCTCTGCCTGAGTGAGCCAGAGCCCCCGCATCAGCGGCTCCTTTAAACCCGTCCTGTCTGAGCGAAGAACGGACGCCCTCCGGTGACCTACGCGCAGAGGCGGGGCCAGGTCCAAGGCTGAGACCTGGGAGCTGTGAGAGCAGAGAAGAGACAGGGAAATCTCTCTGTGCAGCCTCGGAGGCAGCGGATTAAAGCTCCACGGTCCACTTGATGTGCCCTGCGTCTGTGGAGTGCATGAATGGACAGCGAATCATCCCAAATTGAGGAAGTGGACTTTGAGGACAAGATTTAAGACTTTCCCCCCTTTTCCTCTTTTTACAACGAATTATCCCAAATTAGGGAGGTGGACTTAGAGAGCAAGATTTCAGACTTCTCGCCCTTTTCCTCTTTTTACAACGAATTATCCCAAATTGAGGAGGTAGACTTGGAGAGCAAGATTTTTGATTTTTCCCCCTGCTCTCTTTTTGTGAATGTGTATGTGTATTCTTCTGTGTGAGATTCTCTCTGTATAGCTTTGCTTCCACCATATGTCCCAGGGTTCTATCTGTCCGTTTTTTTTTCAATAATTACTTTTTAATTTTAATAACGCTACTATATTTCATACTTTAAATAATTTTACTTTACCTGCTTTCTTTTTTTCCTACATTCCCTTCCTCCCTACCTCCCTCCGCCCCTCCTTTCCTTCTTTCTCTCTTTCTTTCCTTCCTCCCTCCCTCCCTTCTTCCTTTCACTCTTTCTTTTTCTTTCCTTCCTCCCTCCCTCACTCCTGTCTTTCTTTCTTTCTTTCCTTCCTTCCTCCCTCCCTCCCTTCTTCCTTTCACTCTTTCTTTTTCTTTCCTTCCTCCCTCCCTCACTCCTGTCTTTCTTTCTTTCTTTCCTTCCTCCCTCCCTCCCTTCTTCCATTCACTCTTCCTTTTTCTTTCATTCCACCCTCCCTCCTTTCTTTCTTTCTTTCTTTCTTTCTTTCTTTCTTTCTTTCTTTCCATCCTTCCTCCCTCCCTCCCTCCTTTCTTCCTTCCTTCCTTCCTTCCTTTCTTTCCTTTCTTTCTCTCTCTCTTTCTTTCTTCTACTAATTATTTCTTTCTACTTTTTCTCCCTTTTATTCTGAGCCGGGTAGATGAAAGGCTCTTGGTGCTGCAGCCAGGAGTCAGTGCTGTGCCTCTGAAGTGGGAGAGCCAACTTCAGGACACGGATCCACAAGAGACCTCCCAGCTCCACATAATATCAAGCAGCGAAAATTTCCCAGAGATCTCCATCTCAACACCAGCACCCAGCTTCAGTCAATGACCAGCAAACTACAGTGCTGGTCAACCTATGCCAAGCAACTAGCAAAGCAGGAACACAACCCCACCCATTAACAGAGAGGCTGCCTAAAAACATAATAAGGCCACAGGCACCCCAAAACACACCACCAGACGTGGACCTGCACCAGAAAGACAAGATCGAGCCTCAACCACCAGAACACAGGCACTAGTCCCCCCCACCAGGAAGCCTACACAACCTACTGAAACAACCTTAGCCATTGGGGACAGACAGCAAAAACAAGAGGAACTACAAATCTGCAGCCTGCAAAAAGGAGACCCCAAACACAGGAAGATAAGAAAAATGAGAAGACAGAAAAACATACAGCAGGTGAAGGAGCAAGATAAAAACCTACCAGACCTAACAAATGAAGAGGAAATAGGCAGTCTACCTGAAAAAGAATTCAGAATAATGATAGTAAAGATGATCCAAGATTCTATTTCCAAGATCCAAAATCTTGGAACTAGAATAGACAAAATGCAAGAAACAGTTAACAAGGACCTAGAAGAACTAAAGATGAATCAAGCATCGGGTAAAACACAATAAATGAAATGAAAAATACTCTAGATGGGATCAATAGCAGAATAACTGAGGCAGAAGAACGGATAAGTGAGGTGGAAGATAAAATAGTGGAAATAACTGCTGCAGAGCAAAATAAAGAAAAAAGAATGAAAAGAACAGAGGACAGTCTCAGAGACCTCTGGGACAACATTAAACGCACCAACATTCGAATTATAGGGGTTCCAGAAGAAGAAGAGAAAAAGAAAGGGACTGAGAAAATATTTGAAGAGATTATAGTTGAAAACTTCCCTAATATGGGAAAGGAAATAGTTAATCAAGTCCAGGAGGCACAGAGAGTCCCATACAGAATAAATCCAAGGAGAAATACGCCAAGACACATATAAATCAAACTGTCAAAAATTAAACACAAAGAAATCCTATTAAAAGCAGCAAGGGAAAAACAACAAATAACACACAAGGGAATCCCCATCAGGTTAACAGCTGATCTCTCAACAGAAACTCTACAAGCCAGATGGGAGTGGCAGGACATAATTAAAGTGATGAAGGAGAGAAACCTGCAAACAAGATTACTCTACCCAGCAAGGATCTCATTCAGATTTGATGGAGAAATTAAAACATTTACAGACAAGCAAAAGCTGAGAGAGTTCAGCACCACCAAACCAGCTTTACAACAAATGCTAAAGGAACTTCTCTAGGCAAGAAACACAACAGAAGGAATATACCTACAATAACGAACCCAAAGCAATTAAGGAAATGGGAATAGGAACATACATATCAATAATTACCTTAAATGTAAATGGACTAAATGCTCCCACCAAAAGACACAGAGTGGCTGAATGGATACAAAAACAAGACCCATATATATGCTGTCTACAAGAGACCCACTTCAGACCTAGAGACACATACAGATTGAAAGTAAGGGGATGGAAAAAGATATTCCATGCAAATGGAAATCAAAAGAAAGCTGGAGTAGCAATTCTTATCTCAGACAAAATAGACTTTAAAATAAACACTATTAGAAGAGACAAAGACACTACATAATGATAAAGAGATCGATCCAAGAAGAAGATATAACAATTGTAAATATTTATGCACCCAACATAGGAGCACCTCAATACATAAGGCAAATACTAACAGCCATAAAAGGGGAAATCGACAGTAACACAATCATAGTAGGGGACTTTAACACCCCACTTTCACCAATGGACAGATCATCCAAAATGAAAATAAATAAGGAAACACAAGCTTTAAATGATACATTAAACAAGATGGACTTAGTTGATATTTATAGGACATTCCATCCAAAAACAACGGAATACACATTTTTCTCAAGTGCTCATGGAACATTCTCCAGGATAGATATCTTGGGTCACAAATAAAGCCTTGGTAAATTTAAGAAAATTGAAATTGTATCAAGTATCTTTTCCGACCACAATGCTATGAGACTAGACATCAATTACAGGAAAAGATCTGTAAAAAATACAAACACATGGAGGCTAAACAATACACTACTCAATAACGAAGGGATCACTGAAGAAATCAAAGAGGAAATTAAAAAATACCTAGAAACAAATGACAATGGAGACACGACGACCCAAAACCAATGGGACGCAGCAAAAGCAGTTCTAAGGGGGAAGTTTATAGCAATACAATCCCACCTTAAGAAACAGGAAACATTTCGAGTAAACAACCTGACCCTGCACCTAAAGCAATTAGAGAAAGAAGAACAAAAAACCCCCAAAGTTAGCAGAAGGAAAGAAATCATAAAGATCAGATCAGAAATAAATGAAAAAGAAATGAAGGAAACGATAGCAAAGATCAACCAAACTAAAAGCTGGTTCTTTGAGAAGATAAACAAAATTGACAAACCATTAGCCAGACTCATCAAGAAAAGAAGGGAGAAGACTCAAATCAGTAGAATTAGAAATGAAAAAGGAGAAGTAACAACTGACACTGCAGAAATACAAAAGATCATGAGAGATTACTACAAGCAACTCTATGCCAATAAAATGGACAACCTGGAAGAAATGGACAAATTCTTAGAAATGCACAACCTGCCAAGACTGAATCAGGAAGAAATAGAAAATATGAATAGACCAATCACAAGCACTGAAATTGAAACTGGGATTAAAAATCTTCCAACAAACAAAAGCCCAGGACCAGATGGCTTCACAGGCGAATTCTATCAAACATTTAGAGAAGAGATAACACCCATCCTTCTCAAAATCTTCCAAACAATTTCAGAGGAAGGAACACTCCCGAACTCATTCTACGAGGCCACCATCACCTTGATACCAAAACCAGGCAAGGATGTCACAAAGAAAGAAAAATACAGGCCAATATAACTGATGAACATAGATGCAAAAATCCTCAACAAAATACTAGCAAACAGAATCCAACAGCACATTAAAAGGATCATACACCATGATCAAGTGGGGTTTATCCCAGGAATGCAAGGCTTCTTCAATATACGCAAATCAATCAATGTGATACACCATATTAACAAGTTGAAGGAGAATAACCATATGATCATCTCAATAGATGCAGAGAAAGATTTCAACAAAATTCAACACCCATTTATGATAAAAACCCTGCAGAAAGTAGGCATAGAGGGAACTTTCCTCAACATAATAAAGACCATATATGACAAACCCACAGCCAACATTGTCCTCAATGGTGAAAAACTGAAACCATTTCCACTAAGATCAGGAACAAGACAAGGCTGCCCACTCTCACCACTCTTATTCAACCTAGTTTTGGAAGTTCTAGCCACAGCAATCAGAGAAGAAAAGGAAATAAAAGGAATCCAAATTGGAAAAGAAGAAGTAAAGCTGTCACTGTTTGCAGATGACATGATACTGTACATAGAGAATCCTAAAGATGCTACCAGAAAACTACTAGAGCTAATCAATGAATTTGGAAAAGTAGAGGATACAAAATTAATGCACAGAAATCTCTGGCATTCCTGTACACTAATGATGAAAAATCTGAAAATGAAATCAAGGAAACACTCCCATTTACCATTGCAACAAAAAGAATAAAATATCTAGGAATAAACCTACCTAAGGAGACAAAAGACCTGTATGCAGAAAATTATAAGACACTGTTGAAAGAAATTAAAGATGATACAAATAGATGGAGAGATATACCATGCTCCTGGATTGGAAGAATCAACATTGTGAAAATGACTCTACTACCCAAAGCAATCTACAGATTCAATGCAATCCCTATCAAACTACCACTGGCATTTTTCACAGAACTAGAACAAAAAATTGTAAAATTTGTTTGGAAAAACAAAAGACCCCGAATAGCCAAAGCAATCTTGAGAACGAAAAACGGAGCTGGAGGAATCAGGCTGCCTGACTTCAGACTATACTACAAAGCTACAGTAATCAAGACAGTGTGGTACTGGCAGAAACACAGAAATATAGATCAATGGAACAGGATAGAAAGCCCAGAGATACACCCACGCACATATGGTCAACTTATCTTTGATAAAGGAGGCAGGAATGTACAGTGGAGAAAGGACAGCCTCTTCAATACGTGGTGCTGGGAAAACTGGACAGGGACATGTAAAAGTATGAGATTAGATCATTCCCTAACACCATACACAAAAATAAGCTCAAAATGGATTAAAGACCTAAATGTAAGGCCAGAAACTATCAAACTCTTAGAGGAAAACATAGGCAGGACACTCTATGACATAAATCACAGCAAGATCCTTTTGGACCCACCTCCTAGAGAAATGGAAATAAAAACAAAGATAAACAAATGGGACCTAATGAAACTTCAAAGCTTTTGCACAGCAAAGGAAACCATAAACAAGACCAAAAGACAACCCTCAGAATGGGAGAAAATATTTGCAAATGAAGCAACTGACAAAGGATTAATCTCCAAAATTTATAAGCAGCTCATGCAGCTCAATAGCAAAAAAACAAACAACCCAATCCAAAAATGGGCAGAAGACTTAAATAGGTATTTCTCCAAAGAAGATATACAGACTGCCAACAAACACATGAAAGAATGCTCAACATCATTAATCATTAGAGAAATGCAAAGCAAAACTACAATGAGTTATCATCTCACACCAGTCAGAATGGCCATCATCAAGAAATCTAGAAACAATAAATGCTGGAGAGGGTGTGCACTGCTGGTGGGAATGTGAATTGGTACAGCCACTATGGAGAACAGTATGGAGGTTCCTTAAAAAACTACAAATAGAACTACCATATGACCCAGCAATCCCACTACTAGGCATATACCCTGAGAAAACCATAATTCAAAAAGAGACATGTACCAAAATGTTCATTGCAGCTCTATTCACAATAGCCCGGAGCTGGAAACAACCTAAGTGTCCATCATCGGATGAATGGATAAAGAAGATGTGGCACATATATACAATGGAATATTACTCAGCCATAAAAAGAAACGAAACTGAGCTATTTGTAATGAGGTGGATAGACCTAGAGTCTGTCATACAGAATGAAGTAAGTCAGAAAGAAAAAGACAAATACCGTATGCTAACATATATATATGGTATTAAAAAAAATGTCATGAAGAACCTAGGGGTAAAAGGGGAATAAAGACACAAACCTACTTCAGAATGGACTTGAGGATATGGGGAGGAGGAAGGGTAAGCTGTGACAAAGCGAAAGAGAGGCATGGACATATATACACTACCAAACGTAAGGTAGATACATAGTGGGAACCAGCCGCAGAGCACAGGGACATCAGCTAGGTGCTTTGTGACCGCCTGGAGGGGAGGGATGGGGAGGGTGGGAGGGAGGGAGATGCATGAGGGAAGGGATGTGGGAACAGATGTAAATGTATAACTGATTCACTTTTTTATAAAGCAGGAACGAATAAAAAAATTATCTTTGAGCCAAAAAGGAAAAACAAGAAGTAATCAATAAAAATTATTAATATACTCTCCCAAATAAAAAAAAACAAAAAAAGAATCCAGCCATGGAGCAAGTAAGCCCGTGCACCACAACTACTAAGCCTGTGCTCTAGAGCCCACAAGTCACAACTACTGAGCCCACGTGCCACAACAATTGAAGCCCATGCACCTAGAGCCCGTGCTCTGGAACAACAGAAGCCACCGAAATGAGAAGGCCGTGCAGTGCAACGAAGACCAACACAGCCAAAAGAAAAAAAAAAAAAAAAAGAATCCAGTAAACATTTGACTGGGTGGTGATAGGATTTGTTTTCCAGGTTAAATGAGGCTCACTTGGTATAAAATCAATGCACACACTGAAAGTGTACAGTTTATTTACTTTTATATCCATACCCATTCATGATGCAGTGGTGATGAGAATATATTTTAGAAAGTTGGCACCAGTAACAGTGTTGTTTATGGGAACATAAATCAAGGGAAACACAACACAAAAAGTTCACATACACACACAGAATCATCCCACTCATTTCACATACAGCCACACCCAGTCTCATGCACACAAACCTACACCACCTAACTGTAATACAGCTTCTTCTTGGGACTATTGTAATTGGTCACATTACTTGTCAATCTCTTTCTATTACCAGGACCCCTACTCTCATTCCCAGCACAAATTTGGAATCAGTTTGCCCTCTACACTAAAACCAGCAAGAATGTCCCACTTTCTCATCTTCAAAGGTCTTCCTCCCCAAGTGACTGATTCCAGAATACATACCGTTTTCACGTTCTGGGAAGGCCACCTGCAATTACAGAAGAGAAAACACTATGAGGATAAGATCACAGTGATGCTCAGGTCTTTTGTTCATTTGCTGGCAGTAGAAAACCTCATAAGAAACAGTGGTCCAGGGAACACAGCCAGGGTTATCAGAGCAAACCTACTCAGGCTGAAAGGCAAAAACTTTGCTGGGAGAATAGAACTTCCAAGTCAATTTAGGTTGGAAATTACAGAATTCTTTTCCTAGAG
Organism: Hyperoodon ampullatus; assembly: GCF_949752795.1. Taxonomy (NCBI): domain Eukaryota; kingdom Metazoa; phylum Chordata; class Mammalia; order Artiodactyla; family Ziphiidae; genus Hyperoodon; species Hyperoodon ampullatus. Next base: position 133,492,476 of record NC_136915.1, read on the forward strand.
GAAAAATCGCTGCAGGAGAGAGAGCTCCGTACTCTACAGGCTGTAATGGATGCTGTCAATTTTAATGTCCTGTGGAGTCAGGCACCATTAGTTGGTAATAGACTCTCACTCCACATTCTCCCGACCAAGGGAATTGTATGTACCTGGAAGGAATACCCTCAAATATTCATAACTTAATTATATTCAGCGAGAAATAAAGCAATATTTCTATCTCAGACCAGAAAAAATCCAGCTTACCTTGGGGACACACGGAGGATTTTCTTCTGTCCTATCACGGTGCAGGTCATCCTCCACATCCTCAGGGAGAGCTGGAGGGACACAGAGTAACTGTCAGGACACTGGTGATGCTGCTCAGGAATTACTCAGGGGCTTTCTTCTCGATGAGGACATGGGGTGGTGTGTATGGATGTGGGAGGTTAGTAAGTGTGGGCTGAGCTGGTGTTGGGCCATCCTCTTTGGGGGATGAAGGAAGGCAAAGGACAAGAGGAAGGAAATGAAAACAGAGCTTTGGCTTTCTAGCTAAGGGGAGCCTAATCAGAAGGGAAGGGTCGATCTAAAAAATGGTAAACACTAAAATGCATGCTCTGTTTCAATGACAGAGACAAATGACCCATCCTGCCTCTTTTGAGCTTCTGCTAAATTGCCACTGTCTCTTGATTTTTCCCAGATCACTCTTTCCCCAGCATCCACAATTCCAGCTACTGCATTTGTCATGTGTTCTACTGTACAATATTTTGTACTTGATTAACAGCAACCTCTATTAAAGGACTGAATTCAATCCTAGACAAAATATGCTATATTTATTCAGTAATCACTTGTCTTAAAAAAATCAAATACACAAGATTTGACAAAACTGAAATCCTACCATTTAGATACAGCCACTATCAATCGTATCATATATTACTCCCAGTCTTTGTTTACTATACAATGTACGTATGCCCACTGGGTCAGGGGCTGTCCATACTTTAGGGAGCTGTTCCATAAGTGGGACACTTCGTTATGAGGAGGGAGCCCAGACTGAGCAAAGCCTGTCTCTAACCCAGCTGTGCAGCAGAAGTGTACAGGCTAACAGTCAGGTTCCACTTTGAGTTCTTGGGTGTGGGCTACAGGAATTGACCAATGCTAAGGCTTATGGTAATGTTATCCAATACAATAAAATAGCTCCCTGATTCTTATCTGCTTTTGGCCTTGTTTAAGCAATGACACCAGCACTGACAGATATGACCTGTACTGTATACATGGGGTCTCACACCTCTCAGAATCTGTGAGCTGACCAGGAGAATGCAGGTTCTGAGGTGAATTTCACATTAATGACTGTGCCAAAGTCAACTGATAAGTCCACCCATAGCTGCCCTGGATTCTGTGACCACTAAGGCCACCTGATGGGCAAGGTCTGGACCTTTGGAGATGCTAGGACTTCCAGCAAAGGATTCGGATGCAGGGACTCCCTTGCTCCATGACTGAGGATCCCTTGGCTGAGTGGTAAGTGCAGGTCAGGGATCCAGAGCACCCACATTGGGACCCACCCCTGGGTTCTCAGTTTGGCTTTTCCACTTAGGAGGTCAAGAGCTTAGAACATTTATCTCTGCACCATCTCCTTCTGAGGAAAAGGAATATTAACCAAATCTGGGCAACAGCTGTGTTGAGGGAAGAACAAGGTAGTGTACATTCAGTGTGCAGTGGTGATATGCTTTGTTGACAGGTGAATTGTGCTGTGTAAGAGGGAAATATCTCCTCAGGAAACACACACACGCTCACGCATGCAGGTTCACAATCACACCACATAGGCTCACACATGGACCCCACCCCAACCCTGATACACACAAACCCACATCATCTAAATGATGCAGTTACTTCCAGGACCATAGAACTTGGGCATGGCTCTTTACTGGGAAATCAGTCTCTAGCTCTACACCCCCAGCCCTCATCCCTGTAGGGACCCTGAATCAGGGTGTCTCTCCAAGCAAAGCCAGCAAGAGAGTCCCACCTTCTTCATCATCTAGATTGTTCCTCAGCACAGGGGTGAACTCTGAATACATACCGTTTTTGTTTGCTGTCCAATCCACCTGTGATTAGAGAAGAGAAAACAGTGTAAGGATCTCAGCATCCTGTGCTCTGTGGACACAGGTATTTCATCTCTTTTTTTGTCCTCAGAAAACCAAATGGGAAACTGCTGTTGAGTCAATGGCCCCAAAAGAAACCAGAGAAGACAGCTGTGGGAAAGGCTGGAGCTTTGCCTGGAAGATCTCTCAGGTCCACTTTGAGGAGCAAATACAAAAGTCTATTTCAAGGAGGGAAATTTTCTGCTCAGGAAAGTGTGTCTGACTATACAGTTTCTAACTGATGTTGCCATTTTTTAAATGGCCTTTTGAATGAGTTATCTGTTGGGAAAGACCTTCAATCAGCATTCATCCAACCAAGCAAAATTGTATACATCAGCTGTCTTGAACACTGTAGATCTTCAGATGTGAAATCAATTGGAAAAGAAAGAAATGAAGCAAACCTTTAATCTCGGATAAATAAGGGGAGCTTACCCTGGAGGTAGAAGGAGCCTCTTCAACTGCCCTCACATAGGGCAGTTCCTCCAACAGGTCCTCAGGGGGCTCTAGGAGGACACAGAGTAAGTGTCAGGACACTGGTGATGCTGCTCAGGAATTTCTCAGAGAGCCTCGTTAATGTGGACACAGGGTGGGAGTGTATGGATGCAGGTGGTTACTGAGTGTGGACTGAGGTGCTGTTGGACAAAGCTCCCTGGTGGGTGGAGGAAGGCAAAGGGGAGGAACATTTCAGAAATGAGGAAGAGAACCTTTAGCTTTCTAGCTGTAGGGAACCTAATCAGTTTGAAAGTGTCAGTCTGAAAAAGCTTAAACACTAACATTGCACTATGTTTCAGTATAGAGTCCCACGGCCCCTCTGCCCATTTGAAAGTCCCTCCAAATCCCCCTTCTTCTTGAAATGTTACAAGACTATTTCAGCTTCCTTCTAATCAAATATGTTGCTCCTTCATTCATCGTCCATTCTGTTGGATTTTTGACTTATTTTATTGTGATGAAATATACGTATTTATGCTTTTCATAATTTTTAAGTATACAGTTCACTAGCATTTCTTACTTTCACAATGTTGTGTACCCATCAACACAATCTACATCTTAATCTTTTTCATCATTTCAACGTAACCTCTGTACCCATTAAATCATAATGCACCTTACTCCTGCCTCGTGACCTTGGTAATTTCTACTTCCGGTGTCTGTGAGTTTGCCTACACTAGGTACCTCATACAAGTGGAATCATATAGTATTTGTCTTTCTGCGCCTGCCTTATTTCACTAACATTAATATATTTTTTATATTATTTGGATCATTCATTTTGTAGCATAAGTCAATCTTTAATTCCTTTTTATGGTTGAAAATTATTCCATTCTGTGTATATATCACATTTTATTTCTCCATTTATCACCTCATGGACTTTGGATTGTTTCTATCTTTGGGCTACTAAGAATAATGCTACTATGAACATTAGTGTACACATTTTTGTATGGCACCATAATGGTGACAAATAATATTGTACATATTTCAAATATCATTGAATATAACAACACAAGGTGTGACTCTTAGGTGAACTATGGACTTTTCATTAGTAAAAATATACTTACATTGTTTCACTAATTGTAACAAATGTACTTCACCTATGCTATATATTATTAATAGCTGAAACTGGAGTGATAGGATACAGGAATTTTCTGTATTGCATATACAACATTTATATCAATATAATCCTGTTCGAAATAATGTCTAATAATTTAAAGAAATCTCAAAACATGGTTCTTGGGAGGGATGTGTTGTTGCTAACGTTCAAAAATCAGCTAATGTCTAAACCATAACTAGAGACCATCTTCCCTCTTAAACATGAACCAAATGTTGAATTTTAAATGTATGTTTACTTTCATGGTTAAAACAGTACCAGCTGGCTTAGTAAGTTTCAATTTGAACACATGGAATAAAAGAAGAACACTGCTTAATATTTCATAGCTTTTTCTTAAATTTGTGGCACTGAATAAACTAGAATAAATATTCTTGAGTGAACCTAATGAAAAATTTTCCACAGTACCTTCAGCTGGGTCATTTATAGGGTGCACCCTAAAATGTGGCCAGATGCGGATCTTTTTCAGCCAGCCTGGGATTGATATTCTTGACCTCTGATGAGTGTTTCTTCTTCTCGCATTCTGGGAGCAGCATCCTGGGAAATGCATTACAATAGAGACAACTATTGACATCTTGCTGGCAGAAGACCATGGGGAAATTAGCAATAATTTATTCACATTTCAATCCTTTGGTCCCTTTCCTCACCAGCTGCCCAGCAGTGCCTCCTGAATCAAAGTTGGACTTAGGAAGATCTTGCAGTTTGGTATGCAGTGAAAACACCGAATGGACAGGTTTCGTGGGCAAATATCTTTATTTAACGAGAATGTCTAGAAACTCAGCAAACCATTGGGACCATGACTGATGGACTGGATTCAAATCCCGTTTAGAAGAAGCATGTACTTGGGAAAGATATGTAGATCCCTCTTTGCCTCAGTTCCCTGTTCTGAGATGTAGGAATGTTAATATGGCTTACTTTTAGCATTATGTCATGTGGCCATAAAATGATTGAATACAGGTAAAATGTTTGAAAAATAAAGGACCGGTGCTTCACAAAAGCTCTATAAGTGTTCAATCCTGAATGATTGCAAGAATAAGCTGGATATTTCATAGCTGTTGAAAGGAGAGGATGGATTTGATGGCTCCAAGTAAAGGGGGGATTCAAGTTTACTCTTCAGCTTTTTCATGGGAACAATGCTTTACAGCTCATGGAGAATATCCATTATCATGTCTGACACCCAGCCCTGTTGGGGGTGAAGGGGAGGGCAAAGTGGGGGCTGTAACCCATATGTTATGGTGGAGGGTGTGGAAATTTAGAGAGATAAGTGACTGTCCAAGAGTCACAACCATGATGAATGATGGATCACGGACAGGACAGACAGAGCCAGTGCCTACCCTGAGCTCAATCCCTGGGGTAGATCTCTTGGTTCTGTCTTCACTGTATGCAGTGTTTCTTGCCCAGCACACAGAAACAGAGCCGGCACAAGTGATGGAAGACAGACTTTCCACAGGAGAAGGACATTTCGTTTCCTTAGCACAGAATCCGATAGTGAATATTAGCCTCAAAGGAGAAAGGTGGAGTGAATTTCCTCCATCTACTCCTGGAGGCTCTTTCTTTCTCGGACTCCTCCAGAACTGGGTGTGGCATGTGGGTACAAGCATGGGTTCCCTGCAAAACGAAGGAGGCCTGCCTGGCACTAGGTGCTTCATGTAAGGGGGAAGGACTCATCCCGAGGCTCTAATAGGAAACAGTTAGAATGAGGGAAGTGGCAGAGAGATGTATCATAACCATTCAGAATGCTATGTGACCTACTAAGAGATGAGATTTCTTATTAAATGAAGTTGTAATTGACCCAGTAGTAGGAATTCTGAAACCCAGTTGTGTTCATTAAGAATCCAGCCATGGAGCAACTAAGTCCGGGCACCACAAGTACAAAGCCTGGGCTCTAGAGCCCGTAAATCACAACTACCGAGCCCACGTGCCACAAGTATTGAAGCCCATGCACCTAGAGCCCGTGCTGTGGAACAACAGACGCCAGCGAAATGAGAAGCCCGCGCACTGCAACGAAGACCCAACACAGCCAAAAGAAAAAAAAAAAAAAAAAAGAATCCATGAAACATTTGCCTGGGTGGTGATAGGATTTGTTTTCCACGTTAAATGAGGCTCACTTGGTATAAAATCAATGCACACACTGAAAGTGTACAGTTTATTTACTTTTATATCCTTACCTATTCATGATGCAGTGGTGATGGGAATATTTTTTAGAAAGATGGCACCAGTAACAGTGATGTTTAGGGAAACATAAATCAAGGGAAACACAACACAAAAAGTTCACATACACACACAGAATCATACCACTCATTTCACATACAGACACACCCAGTCTCATGCACACAAACCTACACCACCTAACCGTAATACAGCTTCTTCCTGGGACTATAGTAATTGGTCACATTACTTGTAAATCACTTTCTATCACCAGGACCCCTACTCTCATTCCCAGCACAAATTTGAAATCAGTTTGCCCTCTACACTAAAACCAGCAAGAATGTCCCACTTTCTCATCTTCAAAGGTCTTCCTCTCAAAGTGACTGATTCCAGAATACATACCGTTTTCACGTCCTGGGAAGGCCACCTGCAATTACAGAAGAGAAAACACTATGAGGATAAGATCACAGTGATGCTCAGGTCTTTTGTTCATTTGCTGACAGTAGAAAACCTGATAAGAAACAGTGGTCCAGGGAACACAGCAAGGGTTATCAGAGCAAACCTACTCAGGCTGAAAGGCAAGAACTTTGCTGGGAGGATGGAACTTCCAAGTGCATTTAGGTTGGATATTACAGAATTCTTTTCCTAGAAGAAAAATCGCTGCAGGAGAGAGAGCTCCATACTCTACAGGCTGTAATGGATGGTGTCAATTTTAATGTCCTGTGGAATCAGACACCATGAGTTGGTAATAGACTCTCACTCCACATTCTCCCAACCAAGGGAAGTGTATGTATCTGGAAGGAATACCCTCACATATACAGAATTTAATTCTATTGAAGAGAAATGAAGCAATATTTCTATCTCAGACCAGAAAAAATCCAGCTTACCTTGGGGATCCATGGAGGCTTTTCTTCTGTCCTATCACGGTGCAGGTCATCCGCCACATCCTCAGGGAGAGCTGCAGGGACACAGAGTAACTGTCAGGACACTGGTGCTGCGGCTCAGTAATTACTCAGGGGCTTTCTTCTCGATGAGGACATGGGGTGGTGTGTATGGATGTGGGAGGTTAGTAAGTGTGGGCTGAGCTGGTGTTGGGCCATCCTCTTTGGGGGATGAAGGAAGGCAAAGGACAAGAGGAAGGAAATGAAAACAGAGCTTTGGCTTTCTAGCTAAGGGGAGCCTAATCAGAAGGGAAGGGTCGATCTAAAAAATGGTAAACACTAAAATGCATGCTCTGTTTCAATGACAGCGACACATGACCCATCCTGCCTCTTTTGTGCTTCTGCTAAATTGCTACTGTCTCTTGATTTTTCCCAGATCACTCTCCCCAGCATCCACAATGCCAGCTACTGCATTTATCATGTCTTCTGTTGTATAATATTTTATACTTGATTAACAGCAACCTTTATTAAAGGACTGAATTCAATCCTATACAAAATATGCTGTATTTATTCACTAATCACTTGTCTTAAAGATAATCAAATCCACACGATTTGACAAAATTGAAGTCCTACCATTTAGATACAACCACTATCAATCGTATCATATTTTTCTCCCAGGCTTTGTTTTCAATACAATGTACGTATGCCCACTGAGTCAGGGGCTGTCCATACTCTAGGGAGCTGTTCCATAAGTGGGACACTTCGTTATGAAGAAGGAGCCCAGACTGAGCACAGCCTGTCTCTAACCCAGCTGTGCAGGAGAAGTGTACAGGCTAACAGTCAGGTTCCACTTTGAGTCCTTGGGTGTGGGCTACAGGAATTGACCAATGCTAAGGCTTATGGTAATGTTATCCAATACAATAAAATAGCTCCCTGATTCTTATCTGCTTTTGGCCTTGTTTAAGCAATGACACCAGCACTGACAGATATGACCTGTACTGTATACATGGGGTCTCACACCTCTCAGAATCTGTGAGCTGACCAGGAGAATGCAGGTCCTGAGGTGAATTTCACATTAATGACTGTGCCAAAGTCAACTGATAAGTCCACCCATAGCTGCCCTGGATTCTGTGACCACTAAGGCCACCTGATGGGCAAGGTCTGGACCTTTGGAGATGCTAGGACTTCCAGCCAAGGATTCGGATGCAGGGACTCCCTTGCTCCATGACTGAGGATCCCTTGGCTGAGTGGTAAGTGCAGGACAGGGATCCAGAGCACCCACATTGGGACCCACCCCTGGGTTCTCAGTTTGGATTTTCCACTTAGGAGATCAAGAGCTTAGAACATTTATCTCTGCACCATCTCCTTCTGAGGAAAAGAAATATTAACCAAATCTGGGCAACAGCTGTGTTGACGGAAGAACATGCAACCAACTTCAGAAAACAAGTAAGGGTCCTGTGCCTGAGCTAACCTTAGGTACTTCAAAACAACTCTGTAAGTCTCTTTACCCCTTAGAGGGGATGAAAGCAATATTTGAGTTAAAAGTAACTTGTCGCAATACCCTTATTCTGGAATACTGAAAGAAAAGTTCTACATCAGAGGAAGCCTCATAAACACACAGCACCTGCCAGGGTTTACCCCAGTCTTGGAAGAATTGGGAAGGATAAGACCAAGGCAGGCCTGAGGAAAGGTCAGAGGGTAGGCAGGACTGGGGTGTGGGGAGCAGGGCCAGGGCTGTCTGGACGGAGAAGTGGGTTGTAAGAAGAGCAGTGACCCTGGGTCCTGCTGCCCTGAGTCTCTGTCCTGGGCCTGGTCAACCCCAGGAGACCAGGTCAGCAGGGCTGTGAAAGCAAGTGTGTCAAGAAGCCCAGAAGCCCCTTCACACAGCCCTCTAGAATTTCTGCCACCCATGGAGGGTCTCTATGGGCAGCTGGACGTGGACCCCTCTCAAATGGAAGCATGTCAGCACATCAGCCTTGGGGAAGTGCAGAGGCTGAGATGAGCTCAAGGAGACTGAGCACATGCAGTGATCCCAGAGCAAGTGTTCTGTGACTCATCCATCTCTGGGACTGTCCTTTACAAGAGGAACAAACAGTGAGGACAGCACATGAGGTGAAGCCACAAGTTCTGAAAGTGCAGAGGGAGACAGTTCACTTCTCATCCACCACCTCACCCTTTCTAGAAGAACTCTGTCTCGTTTCAAGGGCCCTTCAGAGTTTTGACCCACAGGTTCTGTCCATCATAGGTCAATATGCAAAGGAAAACAAACTCTCCTGTGCAAAATACCCTAGATGTGCTAACCAGAAAACAAACTTCCGTATTAGTGAGTGACAAGCACAAGAAAGAGCAGCTCATGTGCAAAAGATCATTTTTGATGAGCAAATCAAGAAAAGGTGATTATAGAGCACAGACACGTCTAAGGACACAATTGCTCTCTATTGTATCATTAAAATATGAAAAAAACAAGTCAGAACTCTACACATATTTCATTCTTCTTTCTGATTTCATATCCACTTTCCTCAGTCTCCAAAGCAGGAGATATAACCCTAAAGTACCAGGAACCCTCTGCCATTAGATCCTACCTAAGTGTTGTTCCTACCTGTATCCTTTTCCTTATCACGGCCACAAATGCTATCCAAAGTTGATTCTGTAGAAACACGAATATGAATTTACAAGCCTTATGGATACATTTAAAATGTGATTAATGTGACTGAGTAATTGGATATTTTATTTTGTTTTATTTTAATACACTAAGATAATAATTGATTGAATCAAATAAATTATAACAGGCACATCTAGCTAGTGGCTACCACATTGTAATACACATCCCTCTCTCTCTCTCTCTCCATATATATTTATATATATATATATATATAAAATATATGGAGGATGTTACCACCACTCCCCTGTTTATTCACCTCTGTATGGTGTATCAATTAAAGATGACTGTTTGCGGATTGTTTACCAAAGGAAAAACCTCTCCCCCGTGAAGGTACTTAGGCCAAGGGGTAAGAAGGATGTGTCCCTTGGCTGGATTCCCTGTTAACCTATGAGCCCATCTGCTGTCAATTCCCCGTTTAACTGGTAGCCTGCCTATTCCGCCCAGAGAGAAGAATGCTGCTACTGCTGCTGCTGTGTTCTGCCTGCCATCGTGTATCTACAGTGGGATCTCTCCAGGACCACTTTGCTTCAGACGTGAAAGATCTACCATTTATTAAACCATGAATGTCTCTGTCCCTGACTCCGGGCTCTTTCCTTAGCCTTGAGGCTGAGCAAGTACAGGGCTTGCAGGGGTGAGAGGTGCAGCCCAACAACTTCTGCAGGGCAGTTTGCTGGCCAGATTTGATGATTAATTTGTAGGTGTTTCCTAGGCTCATGCACACTTGCCAGGCACTCATGAGACTTTGGGGACACTGAAACAGTAATGTCAACACCCAGATCATAGAGGAATTCCCGACAGGTGTTCCACTTGAGGGGAGAGGTAATGAGCATGGCCCAGTGCACCTGTGCTAGACATAATCAGCGAGCAGGTGCAGAAGGGAGGGAGGGACATTCACTCACTTCATGAGGCCATCCTTCTCACCACTGCCTCTGAAAAATCCAGGGAAGGAAGGGACAAAATGCCCTTAGAAGGTAAATGGCCTGTACACTGAAAACTACAAACCACTGCTGAAAGAATTAAACAAGGAACAAATAATTGAAATGACATATAATATTCATAGACTGGAGACTTATTATTGTTGATATTTCTACAGTACCCAAAGGTAAGTAGTAATTCATTGTAATACATATCAAAATCCCAATGTCATTTTCAAAGTAAAAGAAAAAAAAAACCTAAAATACATATGGAACCACTAGGACTCCAAACAGACAAAAGAATCCTGAGAACAAAGAACATAGATGGAGGCTTCTCACTTCCTGTCTTCAAAACACATTACAAAGCCACAGGAATCAAAACTGTATGGTACTGACATAGAAACAGATACATAGGCCTAAAGACCAGAATAAATAACCCCAAAGAAAACTCATAGATACATGGCCAAATGAAATTCACCAAGCTTCTAAGACAACAAATAGGGAAAGTAGTTTTTTCAACAGTCAATAGGATGAAAATATAACTTACAGAAAGATTACAACATATATCAGAAAAGGAGCAAATGTCCAAAACATATAAGAAAAACACTACAACTCAAATGCAAACGAAGTTACAAAATTAAAAAGGGTAAATAAATGGGTTAAGAAATGTGCAAAGACTTAAATAAGACATTTCCTGAAAAAGACATACAAATGGCTAACAAATATAGGAAAAGGTTCTCAACCTCACTAATCATCAGGGCAATGCAAATCAACACCTCATACCTGTTAGGCTGTGTATTATAAAGAAAAAAAATTAACAGCTTAAGGCAAAGATGTAGGGAATTGGAAACTTTGTACACTGCTGGTGGGAATGTAAAATGGTGCCACTATTATGAAAAAGAGTATGGGGGTTCCTCATAAAATTATAAACATAAATATCATATGATTCAGCAATCACAGTTCTGGGTATATATCCAAAGGAAACTAAATCAGTATCACAATGAGATTAAGTTAGGTTCATTGCAGCATTCTCACCAATTGCCTAGATATGCAACCAACTTCACAAAAGAAGTAAGTGTCCTGTGCCTGAGCTAACCTTAGGTACTTCAAAACAACTCTGTAAGTCTCTTAGCCCCTTAGAGAGGATGAAAGCAATATTAGTTAAAAGTAACTTGTCCCAATTCCCTTAGCCTGGAATACTGAAACAAAAGTTCTACAGCAGGGGAAGCCTCATAAACTCACAGCACCTGCCAGGGTTTACCCCAGCCTTGGAAGAACTGGGAAGGATAAGACCAAGGCAGGCCTGAGGAAAGGTCAGAGGGTAGGCAGGACTGGAGTGTGGGGAGCAGGGGCAGGGCTGTCCGGATAGAGCAGTGGGTTGTAATAAGTGCAGTGACCCTGGGTCGTGCTGCCCTGAGCCTTTGTCCTAGGCCTGGTGAATTCCAGGAGACCAGGTTAGCAGGGCTGTGAGAGCCAGTGTGTGAAGCGAGCCCAGCAGCCCCTTCACACAGTCCTCTAGAATTACTGCCGGCCATGAAGGGTCTTTAGGGGCAGCTGGACGAGGACCCCTCTCAAATGGAAGCACCTTCAGCACATCAGCCTTGGGAGGTGCTGAGGCTGAAATGAGGAGACTGAGCACACGCACTGATCCCAACGCATGTGTTCTGTGACTCCTCCACCTCTGGGAGTGCGCTTTCCATGAGGAATAAACAGTGAGGACAAAAGTAACGTGTAGTTACAAGTCCTGAAAGTGTAGAGGGAGAGAGTTCAAGTCTCATCCACCACCTGACACTCACAATAAGAACTTCTTCTCCAGTGTCAAGTGACTATGACAGTTTTGTTCCCACTAGGATATGGCCATCATACGTGAATGTAAAAAGGAAACCAAAATCCCTGGTGCAAAATACCCTCCAGGTACCAAACAGAAACGAACTTTTCATCTTTGGCAGTGAAAAAGCAATGAAAGAGTAGTCTTGTGAGAAAGAAAATTTCTGAATGGCAAAGCAAGAAAAGATGACTATAAGCACAGTACAGTTAAAGGACATGGATACAATAACTCTATTATATCATTAAAATTTGGAAAGAACAAATCAGAATTCTACACATATTTCCTTCTTCTTCCTGATTTCATATTCACCTGCCTTAGTTTCTAAAGAACCGGGTGGAACCCAAGTGTTCTAGGGATTGTCTCGCTTTAGATCCTACCTGAGAGTTGTTCGCTATGTGAAACGTCAGCAGCATCACGGCTATGTATGCTCTCCACGATCCATTCTGTACAAACACAACCATGAGCGTAAAGTTATTATACAAGTTGACCCACCCATTTCTACTACTCGACTTGCTGGCAAACACAGCATCACCGTGGTCTTCCCTCCAGGTTCTCAGACCTCCCCTGTGCTCTGTGCAGACAGAGTCCTTCAATAAGATATTGATCACAGTTGAAAATTTCAAATTAGGGAGAGGTGCTGAGAAAATCACCTTTCGAGCCCTCACTTCTATTGACCCATTTAAAGCTTTCACCATCAACCTTACCAACCTGAAATTACAGATGTTACAGACACATTTGAAACATGGCTAGTGTGACCAAGCAATTGTGTGTTTTTTGCATTTTTTAATAGAATGAGTTAATTATTGTTTGAACTAAATTAATTATAAATAGACACATTTGGTTAGTGGCTACCACACTGGAAAGCTCAGCTCTAAGAAATCCAAAGATGAGAAAGAGGCAACCAGCCACCCCTCTCCTGGTTGTTCTTTACTGCAGAAAATTTGATGGCCTGATCTGATCATTTGTATGTAGGTATATCTTGGGATCTTGGACGCACGCCAGGCATTGGGAGAGTCCTTGTGGACACTGAAATAGTACAGTCAACACTCAGATCCAAGAGGAATTCCCAGAAAGGTGCCCACTTGTAGACAGAGGTGAAGGACATGGCCCAGTACACCTGTTATTAGACATAATCAGAGAGTAGGTGCAGAGGGGAGGGAGGGATTTCACTCTCTCCATGAGTCCATCCTTCTCAATCCTGACTCTAGAAGACCGGAGGAAGGCAGTGGAAAAGGCCCCGTAGGAGGTGAAAAATTTGTATACTGAAAACTACAGGACATGGCTGAAAAAAACTAAACAAGAGATAAGTAATTGGAATTACATACCATGTTCATAGACTGGATTATTAAATACTGTTGGCATTTCTATACTACATAAAGGGATGTACCCATATATCGCAACAACACAGAAAATTCCATTTCATTATTGTAGAAGTGGACAGAATCCTAAAATACATATGGAACCCCCACAAGTAGATAAAAGAATCTTGAGAGCAAAGAGCAATGATGGAGATTAACACTTCCTGAACTCAAAACACATAACAATGCCACAGTAGTCAAAACAGTCTCCTACTGGCATCAAGACAGTGAGATAGACCAATGAAATATAATAGAGAGACCCCAAATAAACGCACATATATATGGCCAACTGATCTTTGCCAAGGTTCTGAGATTACCAAGTGAAGAAAGGATAGTCTCTTCAACAATCATCAGAATGAAAAGGCAACCTATAGGATGGGAGGAAATATGTGTAAACCTTGTACCTGAATAAGGGAGCAATATCCAGAATGTATAAGAAACTACTACAAGTCAACTTCAGATAAACAGCGGGCAAATAACTGAGTTTAAAAATTGGTAAAAAGCTTCACTAGACATTTCTCCATAAAGACATACAAGTGGTCAATCTACATATGAAAATTTGCTCAATATCGCTAAGCATCAGGGAAATGGAAATCAAGCTACAAGGAGATATCACTCACACCTGTTAGGATGTGTATTATAAAAAGACAATTAGGGCTTCCCTGGTGGCACAGTGTTTGAGAGTCCGCCTGCCGATGCAGGGGACACGTGTTCCTGCTCCGGTTTGGGAGGATCCCACATGCCGCTGAGCGGCTGGGCCCATGAGTCATGGCCACTGAGCCTGTGCGTTTGGAGCCTGTGCTCCGCAAGTAGAGAGCCCACAACAATGAGACGCCAATGTAGTGGGAACAAAAATGAAACAAAGAAAATTAATGGATGCTGGCAAAGATGTGAAGAAGTGGAACATCTGTACCCTGTTTTGTACCCTGTAGTAATGTAAAATGTTGTAGCCATTATGGAAAACAGAATGGAGGTACCCCAAAAATTATTAAGAGTACTTTCATAATATCCAGCAATCACTCATTTAGGTTTATATACCAAGGAGATAAAACAAGAATGTCCAAGAAATATCTACAATCTCATGTCCACTGCAGCATTATACACAATACACAACATAGGGAAATGCCTAGTGTCCATGGGAAGGTAAAATAATAAAGAAAATGAGGTGTATACATACAGCGGAATGTCATTCAGTCTTTGAAAAAGAAGGAAATCCTGCCATTTGCAGCAACACGAAAGAACTTGGAGGACATTTGTAAGAGTGAAATAAGCCAGTCACAGAAGGTCAAAAACTGAAAGAAAACTCCGAGAAGCAGAGAGTAGAAGGGTGGTTCCAAGAGCTGGCAGGAGGTTGACATGGGAAGTCTCTGTTCAATGGTTAGAATGTGTTATTTCAAAATGGAAAAGTTCTAGACACATGCTGTACAACAAGGTGCATGTAGTCCACAGGACTGACTGGACATTTCAAAACTTGTTAAGACGTTGGATTTCATCGTATGTGTACTTTTACAACAATAAAATACACATATGTAAAATAAATACAAAGTGGAAAAAGGGGAAAAAAGAAGAAAAATAAGGAAAGGGAGTCAACAGAGGGAAAGAAGAAAGCAGGAAGGGTCTCGAATGTACACAGGTATCAGGAGATAATGGGAGAGAAGCTCCTCTCCCCAGGCTTTAAAGAAGACATCTCTCCAGAGTTCACTCCAGCAAGAGGGGGATGTCCTTTCTCTTCCCCATTCAAACAGAAGTGCCAATAGCATCCTAAGTGTGGCCCAGGCTGTGCTCAGGTGGACACTTTTCCTTGATCTCTAAACGAACCACACCTGAATCCCCATGGCTCAGGTGTCCTTAATGTATCTCCTTCCACTTCTCTACAGCATTTCTCTCTTCAAGTCCAGCCCGAGGCGCCAATCGTGCCCTCAAACGTGGCGTCCACTGGGCGGGTCTCTGAGTTCTTAAGAGCCTCCCTGTGAGTAGCAGGCACTGAATCGCACACCAGGGTTCCCCTCAGCACCATCAGCAAACTACGACCTAGGGATTGAGGATTTCTAGAACAACTTTACTCATAGACAGTCTCTTGGGTAAACAAGTGACATTTTACAATCAAGCATTTTCAGTTTTTTCTTTGGTGGGGAAAATATTGACACATATAAGGCAATCATATTCTATTAAAGTATGTATTTCTCAAAGGACTCAGTATCGAAAAAAAATTATTAAGTATAACTTTCCATGTTTTAATTGACTTTACTCCCAGACTTGTTTGCTTGCAAAAGCCTTCACAAAATACCAAGAAACTATATCATATAGCAGTTTGCACAGCAACGTGAGTAGAGATGGTCTTGTCAAACTGCTTGGTTTCTCTGTTCCACCTTGCAAAGCACAACCTCCTCTCCGCCCTATTGGGAAGGGAGCCAGTGCCCACCCTGAGCTCAATCCATGGGGTACATCTCTTGGTTCTGTCTTCACTGTATGCAGTGTTCCTTGCCCAGCACACAGAAACAGGGCCGGCACAAGTGATGGAAGACACACTTTCTACAGCAGAAGGACATTTCATTTCCTTAGCACAGAATCCGATAGTGAATATTAGCCTCAAAGGAGAAAGGTGGAGTGAATTTCCTCCATCTACTCCTGGAGGCTCCTTCTTTCTCGGACTCCTCCAGAACTGGGTGTGGCATGTGGGTACAAGCATGGGCTCCCTGCAAAAAGAAGGAGGCCTGCCTAGCACTAGGTGCTTCAGGTAAGGGGGGAGGACTCATCCCGAGGCTCTAATAGGAAACAGTTAGAATGAGGGATATGGCAGAGAGATGTATCATAACCATTCAGAATGCTATAAGACCTACTAAGAGATGAGATTTCTTATTAAATGAAGTTGTAATTGACCCAGTAGTAGGGATGCTGAAACCCAGTTTTGTTCACTAAGAATCCAGCCATGGAGCAACTGAACACGTGCACCACAACTACTAAGCCTGTGCTCTAGACCCCGAAAGTCACAACTACTGAGCCCACGTGCCACAACTTTTGAAGCCCATGCACCTAGAGCCCGTGGTCTGGAACAACAGTAGCCACCGAAATGAGAAGCCTGCGCAGTGCAACGAAGACCCAACACAGCCAAAAGAAAAAAAAAAAAAAAAGAATCCATGAAACATTTGCCTGGGTGGTGATAGGATGTGTTTTCCATGTTAAATGAGGCTCAACTGGTATAAAATCAATGCACACACTGAAAGTGTACAGTTTATTTACTTTTATATCCATACCTATTCATGATGCAGTGGTGATGGGAATATATTTTAGAAAGTTGGCACCAGTAACAGTGGTGTATATGGGAACATAAATCAAGGGAAACACAACACAAAATGTTCACATACACACACAGAATCATACCACTCATTTCACATACAGCCACACCCAGTCTCATGCACACAAACCTACACCACCTAACCGTAATACAGCTTCTTCCTGGGACTATAGTAATTGGTCACATTGCTTGTAAATCACTTTCTATCACCAGGGCCCCTACTCTCATTCCAAGCACAAATTTGGAATCAGTTTGCCCTCTACACTAAAACCAGCAAGAATGTCCCACTTTCTCATCTTCAAAGTTCTTCCTCCCCAAGTGACAGATTCCAGAATACATACTGTTTTCACGTTCTGTGAAGGCCACCTGCAATTACAGAAGAGAAAACACTATGAGGATAAGATCACAGTGATGCTCAGGTCTTTTGTTCATTTGCTGACAGTAGAAAACCTCATAAGAAACAGTGGTCCAGGGAACCCAGCAAGGGTTATCAGAGCAAACCTACTCAAGCTGAAAGGCAAGAACTTTGCTGGGAGGATGGAACTACCAAGTCCATTTAGGTTGGAAATTACAGAATTCTTTGCCTAGAGGAAAAATCGCTGCAGGAGAGAGAGCTCCATACTCTACAGGCTGTAATGGATGCTGTCAATTGTAATGTCCTGTGGAATCAGACACGATGAGTTGGTAATAGACTCTCACTCCACATTCTCCCAACCAAGGGAAGTGTATGTATCTGGAAGGAACACCCTCACATATACATAATTTAATTCTATTGAAAGAGAAATAAAGCAATATTTCTATCTCAGCACAGAAAAAATCCAGCTTACCTTGGGGATCCATGGAGGCTTTTCTTCTGTCCTATCACGGTGCAGGTCATCCGCCACATCCTCAGGGAGAGCTGCAGGGACACAGAGTAACTGTCAGGACACTGGTGCTGCGGCTCAGTAATTACTCAGGGGCTTTCTTCTCGATGAGGACATGGGGTGGTGTGTATGGATGTGGGAGGTTAGTAAGTGTGGGCTGAGCTGGTGTTGGGCCATCCTCTTTGGGGGATGAAAGAAGGCAAAGGACAAGAGGAAGGAAATGAAAACAGAACTTTGGCTTTCTAGCTAAGGGGAGCCTAATCAGAAGGGAAGGGTCGATCTAAAAAATGGTAAACACTAAAATGCATGCTCTGTTTCAATGACAGCGACACATGACCCATCCTGCCTCTTTTGTGCTTCTGCTAAATTGCTACTGTCTCTTGATTTTTCCCAGATCACTCTTTCCCCAGCATCCACAATGCCAGCTACTGCATTTATCATGTCTTCTGTTGTATAATATTTTATACTTGATTAACAGCAACCTTTATTAAAGGACTGAATTCAATCCTAGACAAAATATGCTGTATTTATTCACTAATCACTTGTCTTAAAGAAAATCAAATCCACACGATTTGACAAAATTGAAGTCCTACCATTTAGATACAACCACTATCAATCGTATCATATTTTTCTCCCAGGCTTTGTTTTCAATACAATGTACGTATGCCCACTGAGTCAGGGGCTGTCCATACTCTAGGGAGCTGTTCCATAAGTGGGACACTTCGTTATGAAGAAGGAGCCCAGACTGAGCACAGCCTGTCTCTAACCCAGCTGTGCAGGAGAAGTGTACAGGCTAACAGTCAGGTTCCACTTTGAGTCCTTGGGTGTGGGCTACAGGAATTGACCAATGCTAAGGCTTATGGTAATGTTATCCAATACAATAAAATAGCTCCCTGATTCTTATCTGCTTTTGGCCTTGTTTAAGCAATGACACCAGCACTGACAGATATGACCTGTACTGTATACATGGGGTCTCACACCTCTCAGAATC
Organism: Hyperoodon ampullatus; assembly: GCF_949752795.1. Taxonomy (NCBI): domain Eukaryota; kingdom Metazoa; phylum Chordata; class Mammalia; order Artiodactyla; family Ziphiidae; genus Hyperoodon; species Hyperoodon ampullatus. The sequence goes on from NC_136915.1 coordinate 133,511,115, forward strand.
TGTGAGCTGACCAGGAGAATGCAGGTCCTGAGGTGAATTTCACATTAATGACTGTGCCAAAGTCAACTGATAAGTCCACCCATAGCTGCCCTGGATTCTGTGACCACTAAGGCCACCTGATGGGCAAGGTCTGGACCTTTGGAGATGCTAGGACTTCCAGCCAAGGATTCGGATGCAGGGACTCCCTTGCTCCATGACTGAGGATCCCTTGGCTGAGTGGTAAGTGCAGGACAGGGATCCAGAGCACCCACATTGGGACCCACCCCTGGGTTCTCAGTTTGGATTTTCCACTTAGGAGATCAAGAGCTTAGAACATTTATCTCTGCACCATCTCCTTCTGAGGAAAAGAAATATTAACCAAATCTGGGCAACAGCTGTGTTGACGGAAGAACATGCAACCAACTTCAGAAAACAAGTAAGGGTCCTGTGCCTGAGCTAACCTTAGGTACTTCAAAACAACTCTGTAAGTCTCTTTACCCCTTAGAGGGGATGAAAGCAATATTTGAGTTAAAAGTAACTTGTCGCAATACCCTTATTCTGGAATACTGAAAGAAAAGTTCTACATCAGAGGAAGCCTCATAAACACACAGCACCTGCCTGGGTTTACCCCAGTCTTGGAAGAATTGGGAAGGATAAGACCAAGGCAGGCCTGAGGAAAGGTCAGAGGGTAGGCAGGACTGGGGTGTGGGGAGCAGGACCAGGGCTGTCTGGACGGAGAAGTGGGTTGTAAGAAGAGCAGTGACCCTGGGTCCTGCTGCCCTGAGTCTCTGTCCTGGGCCTGGTCAACCCCAGGAGACCAGGTCAGCAGGGCTGTGAAAGCAAGTGTGTCAAGAAGCCCAGAAGCCCCTTCACACAGCCCTCTAGAATTTCTGCCACCCATGGAGGGTCTCTATGGGCAGCTGGACGTGGACCCCTCTCAAATGGAAGCATGTCAGCACATCAGCCTTGGGGAAGTGCAGAGGCTGAGATGAGCTCAAGGAGACTGAGCACATGCAGTGATCCCAGAGCAAGTGTTCTGTGACTCATCCATCTCTGGGACTGTCCTTTACAAGAGGAACAAACAGTGAGGACAGCACATGAGGTGAAGCCACAAGTTCTGAAAGTGCAGAGGGAGACAGTTCACTTCTCATCCACCACCTCACCCTTTCTAGAAGAACTCTGTCTCGTTTCAAGGGCCCTTCAGAGTTTTGACCCACAGGTTCTGTCCATCATAGGTCAATATGCAAAGGAAAACAAACTCTCCTGTGCAAAATACCCTAGATGTGCTAACCAGAAAACAAACTTCCGTATTAGTGAGTGACAAGCACAAGAAAGAGCAGCTCATGTGCAAAAGATCATTTTTGATGAGCAAATCAAGAAAAGGTGATTATAGAGCACAGTCATGTCTAAGGACACAATTGCTCTCTATTGTATCATTAAAATATGAAAAAAACAAGTCAGAACTCTACACATATTTCATTCTTCTTTCTGATTTCATATCCACTTTCCTCAGTCTCCAAAGCAGGAGATATAACCCTAAAGTACCAGGAACCCTCTGCCATTAGATCCTACCTAAGTGTTGTTCCTACCTGTATCCTTTTCCTTATCACGGCCACAAATGCTATCCAAAGTTGATTCTGTAGAAACACGAATATGAATTTACAAGCCTTATGGATACATTTAAAATGTGATTAATGTGACTGAGTAATTGGATATTTTATTTTGTTTTATTTTAATACACTAAGATAATAATTGATTGAATCAAATAAATTATAACAGGCACATCTAGCTAGTGGCTACCACATTGTAATACACATCCCTCTCTCTCTCTCTCTCCATATATATTTATATATATATATATATAAAATATATGGAGGATGTTACCACCACTCCCCTGTTTATTCACCTCTGTATGGTGTATCAATTAAAGATGACTGTTTGCGGATTGTTTACCAAAGGAAAAACCTCTCCCCCGTGAAGGTACTTAGGCCAAGGGGTAAGAAGGATGTGTCCCTTGGCTGGATTCCCTGTTAACCTATGAGCCCATCTGCTGTCAATTCCCCGTTTAACTGGTAGCCTGCCTATTCCGCCCAGAGAGAAGAATGCTGCTACTGCTGCTGCTGTGTTCTGCCTGCCATCGTGTATCTACAGTGGGATCTCTCCAGGACCACTTTGCTTCAGACGTGAAAGATCTACCATTTATTAAACCATGAATGTCTCTGTCCCTGACTCCGGGCTCTTTCCTTAGCCTTGAGGCTGAGCAAGTACAGGGCTTGCAGGGGTGAGAGGTGCAGCCCAACAACTTCTGCAGGGCAGTTTGCTGGCCAGATTTGATGATTAATTTGTAGGTGTTTCCTAGGCTCATGCACACTTGCCAGGCACTCATGAGACTTTGGGGACACTGAAACAGTAATGTCAACACCCAGATCATAGAGGAATTCCCGACAGGTGTTCCACTTGAGGGGAGAGGTAATGAGCATGGCCCAGTGCACCTGTGCTAGACATAATCAGCGAGCAGGTGCAGAAGGGAGGGAGGGACATTCACTCACTTCATGAGGCCATCCTTCTCACCACTGCCTCTGAAAAATCCAGGGAAGGAAGGGACAAAATGCCCTTAGAAGGTAAATGGCCTGTACACTGAAAACTACAAACCACTGCTGAAAGAATTAAACAAGGAACAAATAATTGAAATGACATATAATATTCATAGACTGGAGACTTATTATTGTTGATATTTCTACAGTACCCAAAGGTAAGTAGTAATTCATTGTAATACATATCAAAATCCCAATGTCATTTTCAAAGTAAAAGAAAAAAAAAACCTAAAATACATATGGAACCACTAGGACTCCAAACAGACAAAAGAATCCTGAGAACAAAGAACATAGATGGAGGCTTCTCACTTCCTGTCTTCAAAACACATTACAAAGCCACAGGAATCAAAACTGTATGGTACTGACATAGAAACAGATACATAGGCCTAAAGACCAGAATAAATAACCCCAAAGAAAACTCATAGATACATGGCCAAATGAAATTCACCAAGCTTCTAAGACAACAAATAGGGAAAGTAGTTTTTTCAACAGTCAATAGGATGAAAATATAACTTACAGAAAGATTACAACATATATCAGAAAAGGAGCAAATGTCCAAAACATATAAGAAAAACACTACAACTCAAATGCAAACGAAGTTACAAAATTAAAAAGGGTAAATAAATGGGTTAAGAAATGTGCAAAGACTTAAATAAGACATTTCCTGAAAAAGACATACAAATGGCTAACAAATATAGGAAAAGGTTCTCAACCTCACTAATCATCAGGGCAATGCAAATCAACACCTCATACCTGTTAGGCTGTGTATTATAAAGAAAAAAAATTAACAGCTTAAGGCAAAGATGTAGGGAATTGGAAACTTTGTACACTGCTGGTGGGAATGTAAAATGGTGCCACTATTATGAAAAAGAGTATGGGGGTTCCTTATAAAATTATAAACATAAATATCATATGATTCAGCAATCACAGTTCTGGGTATATATCCAAAGGAAACTAAATCAGTATCACAATGAGATTAAGTTAGGTTCATTGCAGCATTCTCACCAATTGCCTAGATATGCAACCAACTTCACAAAAGAAGTAAGTGTCCTGTGCCTGAGCTAACCTTAGGTACTTCAAAACAACTCTGTAAGTCTCTTAGCCCCTTAGAGAGGATGAAAGCAATATTAGTTAAAAGTAACTTGTCCCAATTCCCTTAGCCTGGAATACTGAAACAAAAGTTCTACAGCAGGGGAAGCCTCATAAACTCACAGCACCTGCCAGGGTTTACCCCAGCCTTGGAAGAACTGGGAAGGATAAGACCAAGGCAGGCCTGAGGAAAGATCAGAGGGTAGGCAGGACTGGAGTGTGGGGAGCAGGGGCAGGGCTGTCCGGATAGAGCAGTGGGTTGTAATAAGTGCAGTGACCCTGGGTCGTGCTGCCCTGAGCCTTTGTCCTAGGCCTGGTGAATTCCAGGAGACCAGGTTAGCAGGGCTGTGAGAGCCAGTGTGTGAAGCGAGCCCAGCAGCCCCTTCACACAGTCCTCTAGAATTACTGCCGGCCATGAAGGGTCTTTAGGGGCAGCTGGACGAGGACCCCTCTCAAATGGAAGCACCTTCAGCACATCAGCCTTGGGAGGTGCTGAGGCTGAAATGAGGAGACTGAGCACACGCACTGATCCCAACGCATGTGTTCTGTGACTCCTCCACCTCTGGGAGTGCGCTTTCCATGAGGAATAAACAGTGAGGACAAAAGTAACGTGTAGTTACAAGTCCTGAAAGTGTAGAGGGAGAGAGTTCAAGTCTCATCCACCACCTGACACTCACAATAAGAACTTCTTCTCCAGTGTCAAGTGACTATGACAGTTTTGTTCCCACTAGGATATGGCCATCATACGTGAATGTAAAAAGGAAACCAAAATCCCTGGTGCAAAATACCCTCCAGGTACCAAACAGAAACGAACTTTTCATCTTTGGCAGTGAAAAAGCAATGAAAGAGTAGTCTTGTGAGAAAGAAAATTTCTGAATGGCAAAGCAAGAAAAGATGACTATAAGCACAGTACAGTTAAAGGACATGGATACAATAACTCTATTATATCATTAAAATTTGGAAAGAACAAATCAGAATTCTACACATATTTCCTTCTTCTTCCTGATTTCATATTCACCTGCCTTAGTTTCTAAAGAACCGGGTGGAACCCAAGTGTTCTAGGGATTGTCTCGCTTTAGATCCTACCTGAGAGTTGTTCGCTATGTGAAACGTCAGCAGCATCACGGCTATGTATGCTCTCCACGATCCATTCTGTACAAACACAACCATGAGCGTAAAGTTATTATACAAGTTGACCCACCCATTTCTACTACTCGACTTGCTGGCAAACACAGCATCACCGTGGTCTTCCCTCCAGGTTCTCAGACCTCCCCTGTGCTCTGTGCAGACAGAGTCCTTCAATAAGATATTGATCACAGTTGAAAATTTCAAATTAGGGAGAGGTGCTGAGAAAATCACCTTTCGAGCCCTCACTTCTATTGACCCATTTAAAGCTTTCACCATCAACCTTACCAACCTGAAATTACAGATGTTACAGACACATTTGAAACATGGCTAGTGTGACCAAGCAATTGTGTGTTTTTTGCATTTTTTAATAGAATGAGTTAATTATTGTTTGAACTAAATTAATTATAAATAGACACATTTGGTTAGTGGCTACCACACTGGAAAGCTCAGCTCTAAGAAATCCAAAGATGAGAAAGAGGCAACCAGCCACCCCTCTCCTGGTTGTTCTTTACTGCAGAAAATTTGATGGCCTGATCTGATCATTTGTATGTAGGTATATCTTGGGATCTTGGACGCACGCCAGGCATTGGGAGAGTCCTTGTGGACACTGAAATAGTACAGTCAACACTCAGATCCAAGAGGAATTCCCAGAAAGGTGCCCACTTGTAGACAGAGGTGAAGGACATGGCCCAGTACACCTGTTATTAGACATAATCAGAGAGTAGGTGCAGAGGGGAGGGAGGGATTTCACTCTCTCCATGAGTCCATCCTTCTCAATCCTGACTCTAGAAGACCGGAGGAAGGCAGTGGAAAAGGCCCCGTAGGAGGTGAAAAATTTGTATACTGAAAACTACAGGACATGGCTGAAAAAAACTAAACAAGAGATAAGTAATTGGAATTACATACCATGTTCATAGACTGGATTATTAAATACTGTTGGCATTTCTATACTACATAAAGGGATGTACCCATATATCGCAACAACACAGAAAATTCCATTTCATTATTGTAGAAGTGGACAGAATCCTAAAATACATATGGAACCCCCACAAGTAGATAAAAGAATCTTGAGAGCAAAGAGCAATGATGGAGATTAACACTTCCTGAACTCAAAACACATAACAATGCCACAGTAGTCAAAACAGTCTCCTACTGGCATCAAGACAGTGAGATAGACCAATGAAATATAATAGAGAGACCCCAAATAAACGCACATATATATGGCCAACTGATCTTTGCCAAGGTTCTGAGATTACCAAGTGAAGAAAGGATAGTCTCTTCAACAATCATCAGAATGAAAAGGCAACCTATAGGATGGGAGGAAATATGTGTAAACCTTGTACCTGAATAAGGGAGCAATATCCAGAATGTATAAGAAACTACTACAAGTCAACTTCAGATAAACAGCGGGCAAATAACTGAGTTTAAAAATTGGTAAAAAGCTTCACTAGACATTTCTCCATAAAGACATACAAGTGGTCAATCTACATATGAAAATTTGCTCAATATCGCTAAGCATCAGGGAAATGGAAATCAAGCTACAAGGAGATATCACTCACACCTGTTAGGATGTGTATTATAAAAAGACAATTAGGGCTTCCCTGGTGGCACAGTGTTTGAGAGTCCGCCTGCCGATGCAGGGGACACGTGTTCCTGCTCCGGTTTGGGAGGATCCCACATGCCGCTGAGCGGCTGGGCCCATGAGTCATGGCCACTGAGCCTGTGCGTTTGGAGCCTGTGCTCCGCAAGTAGAGAGCCCACAACAATGAGACGCCAATGTAGTGGGAACAAAAATGAAACAAAGAAAATTAATGGATGCTGGCAAAGATGTGAAGAAGTGGAACATCTGTACCCTGTTTTGTACCCTGTAGTAATGTAAAATGTTGTAGCCATTATGGAAAACAGAATGGAGGTACCCCAAAAATTATTAAGAGTACTTTCATAATATCCAGCAATCACTCATTTAGGTTTATATACCAAGGAGATAAAACAAGAATGTCCAAGAAATATCTACAATCTCATGTCCACTGCAGCATTATACACAATACACAACATAGGGAAATGCCTAGTGTCCATGGGAAGGTAAAATAATAAAGAAAATGAGGTGTATACATACAGCGGAATGTCATTCAGTCTTTGAAAAAGAAGGAAATCCTGCCATTTGCAGCAACACGAAAGAACTTGGAGGACATTTGTAAGAGTGAAATAAGCCAGTCACAGAAGGTCAAAAACTGAAAGAAAACTCCGAGAAGCAGAGAGTAGAAGGGTGGTTCCAAGAGCTGGCAGGAGGTTGACATGGGAAGTCTCTGTTCAATGGTTAGAATGTGTTATTTCAAAATGGAAAAGTTCTAGACACATGCTGTACAACAAGGTGCATGTAGTCCACAGGACTGACTGGACATTTCAAAACTTGTTAAGACGTTGGATTTCATCGTATGTGTACTTTTACAACAATAAAATACACATATGTAAAATAAATACAAAGTGGAAAAAGGGGAAAAAAGAAGAAAAATAAGGAAAGGGAGTCAACAGAGGGAAAGAAGAAAGCAGGAAGGGTCTCGAATGTACACAGGTATCAGGAGATAATGGGAGAGAAGCTCCTCTCCCCAGGCTTTAAAGAAGACATCTCTCCAGAGTTCACTCCAGCAAGAGGGGGATGTCCTTTCTCTTCCCCATTCAAACAGAAGTGCCAATAGCATCCTAAGTGTGGCCCAGGCTGTGCTCAGGTGGACACTTTTCCTTGATCTCTAAACGAACCACACCTGAATCCCCATGGCTCAGGTGTCCTTAATGTATCTCCTTCCACTTCTCTACAGCATTTCTCTCTTCAAGTCCAGCCCGAGGCGCCAATCGTGCCCTCAAACGTGGCGTCCACTGGGCGGGTCTCTGAGTTCTTAAGAGCCTCCCTGTGAGTAGCAGGCACTGAATCGCACACCAGGGTTCCCCTCAGCACCATCAGCAAACTACGACCTAGGGATTGAGGATTTCTAGAACAACTTTACTCATAGACAGTCTCTTGGGTAAACAAGTGACATTTTACAATCAAGCATTTTCAGTTTTTTCTTTGGTGGGGAAAATATTGACACATATAAGGCAATCATATTCTATTAAAGTATGTATTTCTCAAAGGACTCAGTATCGAAAAAAAATTATTAAGTATAACTTTCCATGTTTTAATTGACTTTACTCCCAGACTTGTTTGCTTGCAAAAGCCTTCACAAAATACCAAGAAACTATATCATATAGCAGTTTGCACAGCAACGTGAGTAGAGATGGTCTTGTCAAACTGCTTGGTTTCTCTGTTCCACCTTGCAAAGCACAACCTCCTCTCCGCCCTATTGGGAAGGGAGCCAGTGCCCACCCTGAGCTCAATCCATGGGGTACATCTCTTGGTTCTGTCTTCACTGTATGCAGTGTTCCTTGCCCAGCACACAGAAACAGGGCCGGCACAAGTGATGGAAGACACACTTTCTACAGCAGAAGGACATTTCATTTCCTTAGCACAGAATCCGATAGTGAATATTAGCCTCAAAGGAGAAAGGTGGAGTGAATTTCCTCCATCTACTCCTGGAGGCTCCTTCTTTCTCGGACTCCTCCAGAACTGGGTGTGGCATGTGGGTACAAGCATGGGCTCCCTGCAAAAAGAAGGAGGCCTGCCTAGCACTAGGTGCTTCAGGTAAGGGGGGAGGACTCATCCCGAGGCTCTAATAGGAAACAGTTAGAATGAGGGATATGGCAGAGAGATGTATCATAACCATTCAGAATGCTATAAGACCTACTAAGAGATGAGATTTCTTATTAAATGAAGTTGTAATTGACCCAGTAGTAGGGATGCTGAAACCCAGTTTTGTTCACTAAGAATCCAGCCATGGAGCAACTGAACACGTGCACCACAACTACTAAGCCTGTGCTCTAGACCCCGAAAGTCACAACTACTGAGCCCACGTGCCACAACTTTTGAAGCCCATGCACCTAGAGCCCGTGGTCTGGAACAACAGTAGCCACCGAAATGAGAAGCCTGCGCAGTGCAACGAAGACCCAACACAGCCAAAAGAAAAAAAAAAAAAAAAGAATCCATGAAACATTTGCCTGGGTGGTGATAGGATGTGTTTTCCATGTTAAATGAGGCTCAACTGGTATAAAATCAATGCACACACTGAAAGTGTACAGTTTATTTACTTTTATATCCATACCTATTCATGATGCAGTGGTGATGGGAATATATTTTAGAAAGTTGGCACCAGTAACAGTGGTGTATATGGGAACATAAATCAAGGGAAACACAACACAAAATGTTCACATACACACACAGAATCATACCACTCATTTCACATACAGCCACACCCAGTCTCATGCACACAAACCTACACCACCTAACCGTAATACAGCTTCTTCCTGGGACTATAGTAATTGGTCACATTGCTTGTAAATCACTTTCTATCACCAGGGCCCCTACTCTCATTCCAAGCACAAATTTGGAATCAGTTTGCCCTCTACACTAAAACCAGCAAGAATGTCCCACTTTCTCATCTTCAAAGTTCTTCCTCCCCAAGTGACAGATTCCAGAATACATACTGTTTTCACGTTCTGTGAAGGCCACCTGCAATTACAGAAGAGAAAACACTATGAGGATAAGATCACAGTGATGCTCAGGTCTTTTGTTCATTTGCTGACAGTAGAAAACCTGATAAGAAAGAGTGGTCCAGGGAACCCAGCAAGGGTTATCAGAGCAAACCTACTCAGGCTGAAAGGCAAGAACTTTGCTGGGAGGATGGAACTACCAAGTCCATTTAGGTTGGAAATTACAGAATTCTTTGCCTAGAGGAAAAATCGCTGCAGGAGAGAGAGCTCCATACTCTACAGGCTGTAATGGATGCTGTCAATTTTAATGTCCTGTGGAATCAGGCACTATGATTTGGTAATAGACTGTGATTCCACATTCTCCTAACCAAGGGAAGTGTATGTATCTAGAAGGAATACTGTCAAATATTTATAACTTAAATCTATTGAAAGGGAAATAAAGCAATATTTCTATCTCAGACCAGAAAAAATCCAGCTTACCTTGATGATACACAGAGGCTTTTCTTCTGTCCTATCACGGTGCAGGTCATCCGCCACATCCTCAGGGAGAGCTGCAGGGACACAGAGTAACTGTCAGGACACTGGTGATGCGGCTCAGGAATTACTCAGGGGCTTTCTTCTCGATGAGGACATGGGGTGGTGTGTATGGATGTGGGAGGTTAGTAAGTGTGGGCTGAGCTGGTGTTGGGCCATCCTCTTTGGGGGATGAAGGAAGGCAAAGGACAAGAGGAAGGAAATGAAAACAGAGCTTTGGCTTTCTAGCTAAGGGGAGCCTAATCAGAAGGGAAGGGTCGATCTAAAAAATGGTAAACACTAAAATGCATGCTCTGTTTCAATGACACAGACCCATGACCCATCCTGCCTCTTTTGAGCTTCTGCTAGATTGCCACTGTCTCTTGATTCTTCCCAGAACACTCTTTCCCCAGCATCCACAATTCCAGCTACTGCATTTATCATGTCTTCTGTTTTATAATATATTATACTTGATTAACAGCAACCTGTATTAAAGGACTGAATTCAATCGTAGACAAAATATGCTATGTTTATTCACGAATCACTTGTCTTAAAGAAAATCAAATACACAAGATTTGACAAAACTGAAATCCTACCATTTAGATACAGCCACTATCAATCGTATCATATTTTTCTCCCAGTCTTTGTTTTCTATACAATGTACGTATGCCCCCTGAGTCAGGGGCTGTCCATACTCTAGGGAGCTGTTCCATAAGTGGGACACTTCGTTATGAAGAAGGAGCCCAGACTGAGCACAGCCTGTCTCTAACCCAGCTGTGCAGGAGAAGTGTACAGGCTAACAGTCAGGTTCCACTTTGAGTCCTTGGGTGTGGGCTACAGGAATTGACCAATGCTAAGGCTTATGGTAATGTTATCCAATACAATAAAATAGCTCCCTGATTCTTATCTGCTTTTCACCTTGTTGAAGCAATGACACCAGCACTGACAGATATGAGCTGTACTGTATACATGGGGTCTCACACCTCTCAGAATCTGTGAGCTGACCAGGAGAATGCATGTCTTGAGGTGAATTTCACATTAATGACTGTGCCAAAGTCAACTGATAAGTCCACCCATAGCTGCCCTGGATTCTGTGATCATTAAGGCCACCTGATGGGCAAGGTCTGGACCTTTGGAGATGCTAGGACTTCCAGCCAAGGATACGGAGGCAGGGACTCCCTTGCTCCATGACTGACGATCCCTTGGCTGAGTGGTAAGTGCAGGTGAGGGATCCAGAGCATCCATATTGGGACCCACACCTGTGTTCTCAGTTTGGCTTTTCACTTAGGAGGTCACGAGCTTAGAACATTTATCTCTGCACCATCTCCTTCTGAGGAAAAGGCATATTAACCAAATATGGGCAACAACTGTGTTGAGGGAAGAACATGCAAACAACTTCACAAACAGGTAAGGGTTCTGTGCCTGAGCTAACCTTAGGTACTTCAAAACAACTCTGTAAGTCCCTTAGCCCCTTAGAGAAGATGAAAGCAATATTAGAGTTAAAAGTAACTTTTCCCAATTCTCTTATTCTGGAATACTGAAACAAAATTCTGCAGCAGAGGAAGCCTCAAAAACACACAGCACCTGCCAGGGTTTACCCCAGACTTGGAAGAACTGAGAAGGATAAGACCAAGGCAGGCCTGAGGAAAGGTCAGAGGGTAGGAAGGACTGGGGTCTGGGGAGCAAGAGCAGGGTTGTCTGGAAGGAGCAGTGCGTTGTAAGAAGAGCAGTGACCCAAGGTCCTGCTGCCCTGAGTCTCTGTCCTGGGCCTGGTCAACCCCAGGAGACCAGGTCAGCAGGGCTGTGAAAGCAAGTGTGTCAAGAAGCCCAGCAGCCCCTTCACACAGCCCTCTAGTACTTCTGCCACCCATGGAGGGTCTCTAGGGCAGCTGGAGGTGGACCCCTCTCAAATGGAAGCATGTCAGCACATCAGCCTTGGGGAAATGGTGAGACTGAGATGAGCTCAAGGAGACTGAGCACATGCAGTGATCCCAGAGCAAGTGTTCTGTGACTCATCCATCTCTGGGTCTGTCCTTTACAAGAGGAACAAACAGTGAGGACAAAACATGAGGTGGAGCCACAATTCCTGAAAGTACAGAGGGAGACAGTTCACTTCTCATCCACCACCTCACCCTTTCTAGAAGAACTTGGTCTCAAGTTTCAAGGGCCCATGAGAGTTTTGACCCACAGGTTCTGTCCATCATAGGTCAATATGCAAAAGAAAACAAACTCTCCTGTGCACAATACCCTAGATGTGCTAACCAGAAAACAAACTTCCATATTGGGCAGTGACAAGCACAAGAAAGAGCAGCTCATGTGCAAAAGATCATTTTTGATGAGCAAATCAAGAAAAGGTGATTATAGAGCACAGTCAAGTCTAAGGACACAATTGCTTTCTATTGTATCATTAAAATATGAAAAAAACAAGTCAGAACTCTACACATATTTTATTCTTCTTTCTCATTTCATATCCACCTTCCTCAGTCTCCAAAGCAGGAGATATAACCCTAACGTTCCAGGAAACCTCTGCCATTAGATCCTACCTAAGTGTTGTTCCTACCTGTATCCTTTTCCTTATCACGGCCACAAATGCTATCCAGAGTCGATTCTGTAGAAACACGAGCATGAATTTACAAGTCTTATGGATACATTTAAAATGTGACTAATGTGACTGAGTAATTGGATATTTTATTTGTTTTATTTTAATACACTGAGTTAATCATTGATTGAATTAAATTATAACAGGCACATCTAGCTAGTGGCTACCACACTATAATACACATCCCTCTCTCTCTCTCTCTCCATATATATATATATACCCATTCAAGATGGCTGTTTGCTGATGGTTTACCAAAGGAAAAACTTGTGCCCCGTGAAGTACTTAACCCAAGGGGTAAGAGGGATGTGTCCCTCTGCTGGTTTCCCTGGTAACCGATGAGCCCAACTGCTGTCAATTCCCCCTTTAACTGGTAGCCTGCTTATTCCGCCCAGAGTGAAGAATGCTGCTACTGCTGCTGCTGCGTTCTGCCTGCCATTGGCTACCTACAGTGAGATGTCTCTCCAGGACTACATTGCTTCTGACGTGAAAGATCTCCCATCTAGTAAACCATGAATGTCTCTCTCCCTGACTCCGGGCTCTTTCCTTAGCCCTGAGGCTGAACAAGTACAGGGCTTGCAGGCGTGAGAGGTGCAGCCCAACACCTTCTGCAGGGCAGTTTGCTGGCCAGATTTGATGATTCATTTGTAGGTGTTTCCTAGGCTCATGCACACTTGCCAGGCACTCATGAGACCTTGGGGACACTGAAACAGTAATGTCAACACCCAGATCCTAGAGGAATTCCCGACAGGTGTTCCACTTGAGGGGAGAGGTAATGAGCATGGCCCAGTGCACCTGTGATAGACATGATCAGCGAGCAGGTGCAGGAGGGCGGGAGGGACATTCACTCACTTCATGAGGCCATCCTTCTCACCACTGTTTTGAAAAATCCAGGGAAGGAAGGGACAAAATGCCCTTAGAAGGTAAATGGCCTGTACACTGAAAACTACAAACCACTGCTGAAAGAATTAAACAAGGAACAAATAATTGAAATGACATATCATATTCATAGACTGGAGACTTATTATTGTTGACATTTCTACAATACCCAATGTCCAAAACATCTAGGAAAAACACTACAACTCAAATGCAAACGAAGTTAAAAAATTAAAAAGGGCAAATAACTGGGTTCAGAAATGTGCAAAGACTTAAATAAGACATTTCCTGAAAAAGACATACAAATGGCTAACAAATATAGGAAAAGGTTCTCAACCTCACTAATCATCAGGGCAATGCAAATGAACACCTCATACCTGTTAGGCTGTGTATTATAAAGAAAAAAATTAACAGTTTAAGGCCAAGATGTGGGGAATTGGAAACTTTGTACACAGCTGGTGGTAATGTAAAATGGTGCAGCTATTATGAAAAAGAGTATGGGGGTTCCTTATAAAATTATAAACAGAAATATCATATGATTCAGCAATCACAGTTCTGGGTATATATCCAAAGGAAATTAAATCAGTATCACAATGAGATGAACTTAGTTTCATTGCAGCAATCTCCCCAATAGCCTAGATATGCAACCAACTTCACAAAACAAGTAAGTGTCCTGTGCCTGAGCTAACCTTAGGTACTTCAAAACAACTCTGTAAGTCTCTTAGCCCCTTAGAGAGGATGAAAGCAATATTAGAGTTAAAAGTAACTTGAACCAATTCCCTTAGTCTGGAATACTGAAACAAAAGTTCTACAGCAGGGGAAGCGTCATAAACACACAGCACCTGCCAGGGTTTACCCCAGCCTTGGAAGAACTGGGAAGGATAAGCCCAAGGAAGGCCTGAGGAAAGGTCAAAGGGTAGGCAGGCCTGGAGTGTGGGGAGCAGGGGCAGGGCTGTCCGGATGGAGCAGTGGGTTGTAAGAAGAGCAGTGACCCTGGGTCCTGCTGCCCTGAGTCTCTGTCCTGGGCCCGGGAAATTCCAGGAGACCAGGTTAGCAGGGCTGTGAGAGCCAGTGTGTGAAGCGAGCCCAGCAGCCCCTTCAAACAGTCCTCTAGAATTCCTGCTGGCCATGAAGGGTTTTTAGGGGCAGTTAGACGTGGAGCCCTCTCAATTGGAAGCATGTCAGCACATCAGCCTTCGGAGGTGATGAGGCTGAAATGAGGAGACTGAGCACATGCATTGATCCCAAAGAATGTGTTCTGTGACTCATCCACCTCTGGGAGCGCGCTTTCCATGAGGAATAAACAGTGAGGACAAAAGTAAGATGAAGCTACATGTCCTGAAAGTGTAGAGGGAGAGAGTTCAAGTCTCATCCACCACCTGACACTCACTATAAGAACTTCTTCTACAGTGTCAAGTGACTATGACAGTTTTGTTCCCACTAGGATATGGCCATCATACGTGAATGTAAAAATGAAAACAAAATCCTGGTGAAATATACCCTCCAGGTACCAAACAGAAAAGAACCTTTCATTTTTGGCAGTGAAAAAGCAATGCAAGAGTAGTCTTGTGAGAAAGAAAATTTCTGAATGGCAAAGCAAGAAAAGATGACTATAAGCACAGTGCAGTAAAAGGACATGGACACAATAACTCTATTATATCATTAAAATTTGGAAAGAACAAATCAGAATTCTACACATATTTCCTTCTTTTTCCTGATTTCATATTCAACTTCCTTCGTTTCTAAAGAACCGGGTGGAACCAAAGTGTTCTAGGAATTGTCTCCCTTTAGATCCTACCTGACAGTTGTTCCCTACGTGAATCGTCATCAGCATCACTGCTATGTATGCTCTCCACCATGCATTTTGTACAAACACAACCATGAGCATAAAGTTATTATACAAGTTGACCCACCCATTTCTCCTACTCGACTTGCTGGCTCACACAGCATCACCCTGGTCTTCCCTCCAGGTTCTCAGACCTCCACTGTGCTCTGTGCAGACAGAGTCCTTCAATAAGATATTGATCACAGTTGAAAATTTCAAATGAGGGAGAGATGCTGAGAAAATCACCTTCCGACCCCTCACTTCTATACACCCATTTATAGCTTTCACCGTCAACCTTACCAACCTGAAATTCCAGATGTTACAGACACACTTGAAACATGGCTAGTGTGACCAAGCAATTGTGTGTTTTTTGCGCTTTTTAATAGAAAGATTTAATTATTATTTGAACTAAATTAATTATAAATAGACACATTTTGTTAGTGGCTACCACACTGGAAAGCTCAGCTCTAGGAAATCCAAAGATGAGAAAGAGGCAACCAGCCACCCCTCCCCTGGCTGTTCCTTACTGCAGAAAATTTGATGGCCTGATCTGATCATTCATATATAGGTATATCTTGGGCTTTTGGACCCATGCCATGCATTGGAGAGTCCTTGTGGACCCTGAAATAGTACAGTCAACACTCAGATCCAAGAGGAATTCCCAGTAAGGGGCCCAAATGTAGACAGAGGTGAAGGGCATGGCCCAGTACACCTGTATTAGACATAATCAGAGAGTAGGTGCAAAGGGGCGGGATGGATTTTACTCTCTCCATTAGTCCATCCTTCTCACCCCTGACTCCAGAAGACCTGAGGAAGGCAGTGGAAAAGGCCCCGTAGGAGGTGAAAAATTTGTATACTGAAAACTGCAGGACATTGCAGAAAGAAATTAAAGAAGAGACAAGTAATTGGAATGACATACCATGTTCATAGACTGGATTATTAAATACTGTTGGCATTTCTATACTACATAAAGGGATGTAGACATATATCGCAACAACCCACAAAATTCCATGTCATTATTATAGAAGTGGGCAGAATTCTAACATACATATGGAACCCCCACAAGTAGATAAAACAATCTTGAGAGCAAAGAGCAATGATGGAGATTAACACTTCCTGAACTCAAAACACATAACAATGCCACAGTAGTCAAAACAGTCTGCTACTGGCATCAAGACAGTGAGATAGACCAATGAAATATAATAGAGAGACACCAAATAAACGCACATATATATAGCCAACTGATGTTTGCCAAGGTTCTAAGATTACCAAGTGAAGAGAGGATAGTGTCTTCAACAATCAACAGAATGAAAAGGCAACCTATAGGATGGGAGGAAATATGTGTAAACCTTGTATCTGAATAAGGGACCAATATCCAGAATATAAAAGAAACTACTACAAGGCAATTTCAGAAAAACAGTGGGCAAATAACGGAGTTTAAAAATGGGTAAAAAGCTTCACTAGACATTTCTACAAAAAGACATACAAGTAGTCAATCTACATATGAAAATTTGCTCAACATTGCTAAGCATCAGGGAAATGGAAATCAAGCCACAAGGAGATATAACTCACACCTCTTAGGATGTGTATTATAAAAAGACAATTAGGGCCTGCTGGTTGGCACAGTGGTTGAGAATCCGCCTGCCGATGCAGGGGACACGTGTTTGTGCCCCGGTCTGGGAGGATCCCACATGCCGCCGAGCGGCTGGGCCCGTGAGCCATGGCCGCTGAGTCTGTGCGTTTGGAGCCTGTGCTCCACAATGGGAGAGCCCACAACAATGAGAAGCCTGTGTACTGCAAAAAAAAAAAAAAAAAAAAGAAAAGAAAAAAAAGAAAATTAATGGAACCTGGCAAAGATGTGAAGAAGTGGAACTTCTGTACCCTGTTTTGTACCCTGCAGTAATGTAAAATGGTGTAGCCATTATGGAAAACAGAATGGAGGTCCCCCCAAAATTATTAAGACAACTATCATAAAATCCAGCAATCACAAATTTAGGTTTATATACCAAGGAGATAAAACGAGAATGTCCAAGAGATATCTACAATCTCATGTCCATTGAAGCATTATACACAATACACAACACAGGAAAACTGCCTAGTGTCCACGGGAAGATGAATTAATAAAGAAAATGTGGTGTATACATAGAGTGGAAAGTCATTCAGTCTTTGAAAAAGAAGGAAATCCTGCCATTTGCAGCAACACGAAAGAACTTGGAGGACATTTGTAAGAGTGAAATAAGCCAGTCACAGAAGGTCAAAAACTGAAAGAAAACTCCGAGAAGCAGAGAGTAGAAGGGTGGTTCCAAGAGCTGGCAGGAGGTTGACATGGGAAATCTGTGTTCAATAGTTAGAATGTGTTATTTCAAAATGGAAAAGTTCTAGACACATGCTGTACAACAAGGTTCATGTAGTCAACAGGACTGCCTGGACATTTCAAAACTTGTTAAGACGTTGGATTTCATCGAATATGTACTTTTACAACAATAAAATACACATATGTAAAATAAATACAAAGTGGAAAAAGGGGAAAAAAGAAGAAAAATAATGAAAGGGAGTCAACAGAGGGAAAGAAGAAAGCAGGAAGGGGCTCGAATGTACACAGGTATCAGGAGATAATGGGAGAGAAGCTCCTCTCCCCAGGCTTTAAAGAAGACATGTCTCCAGAGTTCACTCCAGCAAGAGGGTCATGTCCCTTCTCTTCCCCAATCAACCAGAAGCGCCAATAGCATCCTAGGTGTGGCCCAGGCTGTGCTCAGGTGGACACATTTCCTTGATCTCTAAACCAACCACCCCTGACTCCCCATGGCTCAGGTGCACTTCCTGTATCTCCTTCCACTTCTCTAAAGCATTTCTCTCTTCAAGTCCAGCCCGAGGCTCCAATCCTGTCCTCACACGTGGGGTCCACTGGGCGGGTCTCTGAGTTCTTAAGAGCCTCCCTGTGAGTAGCAGGCAGTGAATCGCAAACCAGGGTTCCCCTCAGCACCATCAGCAAACTACGAGCTAGAGATTGAGGATTTCTAGAAAAACTTTACTCATACACAGTCTCTTGTGTAAACAAGTTACATTTTACAATCAATCATTTACAGTTTTTTCTTTGGCGGGGAAAATATTGACACATATAAGGCAATCATATTCTATTAAAGTATGTATTTCTCAAAGGACTCAGTATCGAAAAAAAATTTTAAATATAACTTTCCATGTTTTAATTGACTTTACTCCCAGACTTGTTTGCTTGCAAAAGCCCTCAGAAAATACCAAGAACCTATGTCATCTGGCAGTTTGCACAGCAACATGAGTGGAGATCCTCTTGTCACACTGCTTGGTTTCTCTGTTCCACCTTGCAAAGCACAACCTCCTCCCCGCCCTCCTGGGAAGGGAGCCAGTGCCCACCCTGAGCTCAATCCCTGGGGCAGATCTCTTGGTTCTGTCTTCACTGTATGCAGTGTTCCTTGCCCAGCACACAGAAACAGGGCCCGCACAAGTGATGGAAGACAGACTTTCCACAGGAGAAGGACATTTCGTTTCCTTAGCACAGAATCCGAGAGTGAATATTAGCCTCAAAGGATAAAGGTGGAGCGAATTTCCTCCATCTACTCCTGGAGGCTCCTTCTTTCTCGGACTCCTCCAGAACTGGGTGTGGCATGTGGGTACAAGCATGGGCTCCCTGCAAAAGGAAGGAGGCCTGCCTAGCACTAGGTGCTTCAGGTAATGGGGGAGGACTCATCCTGAGGCTCTAATAGGAAACAGTTAGAATGAGGGAAGTGGCAGAGAGATGTATCATAAACATTCAGAATGCTATGAGACCTACTAAGAGATGAGATTTCTTATTAAATGAAGTTGTAATTGACCCAGTAGTAGGGATTCTGAAATCCAGTTTTGTTCACTAAGAATCCAGCCATGGAGCAACTAAGCCCGTGCACCACAACTACTAAGCCTGTGCTCTAGAGCCCGCAAGTCAAGGCCAAGATGTGGGGAATTGGAAAATTTGTACACTGCTGGTTGGAATGTAAAATGTTGCAGCTATTGTGAAAAAGAGTATGGGTGCTCCCTGTAAAATTATAAACAGAAATATCATATGATTTAGCAATCACAGTTCTGGGTATATATCCAAAGGAAATTAAATCAGTATCACAATGAGATGAACTTAGGTTCATTGCCGCATTCTCCACAATAGCCTAGATATGCAATCAACTTCACAAAACAAGTAAGGGTCCTGTGCCTGAGCTAACCTTAGTTACTTCAAAACTACTCTGTAAGTCTCTTAGCCCCTTAGAGAGGATGAAAGCAATATTAGAGTTAAAAGTAACTTGTCCCAATTCCCTTAGTCTGGAATACTGAAACAAAATTCTACAGCAGAGGAAGCCTCATAAACACACAGCACCTGCCAGGGTTTACCCCAGCCTTGGAAGAACTGGGAAGGATAATACCAAGGCAGGCGTGAGGAAAGGTCAGAGGTTAGGCAGGACTGGAGTGTGGAGAACAGGGGCAGGTGTGTCCGGATGGAGGAGTGGGTTGTAAGAAGAGCAGTGACCCTGGGTCCTGCTGCCCTGAGTCTCTGTCCTGGGCCTGGTGAATTCCAGGGGACCAGGTTAGCAGGGCTGTGAGAGCCAGTATGTGAAGCGAGCCCAGCAGCCCCTTCACACAGTCCTCTAGAATTCCTGCCGGCCATGAAGGATCTTTAGGGGCAGCTGGACGTGGACCCCTCTCAAATGGAAGCACCTTCAGCACATCAGCCTTGGGAGGTGCTGAGGCTGAAATGCGGAGAATGAGCACATGCAGTGATCCCAAAGCATGTGTTCTGTGACTTATCCACTGGTGGGAGCGCGCTTTCCATGAGGAATAAACAGTGAGGACAAAAGTAAGATGAAGCTACATGTCCTGAAAGTGTTGAGGGAGAGAGTTCAAGTCTCATCCACCACCTGACACTCACTATAAGAACTTCTTCTCCAGTGTCAAGTGACTATGACAGTTTTGTTCCCACTAGGATATGGCCATCATACGTGAATGTAAAAATGAAACCAAAATCCTGGTGAAAAATACCCTCCAGGTACCAAACAGAAACGAACCTTTCATTTTTGGCAGTGAAAAAGCAATGAAAGAGTAGTCTTGTGAGAAAGAAAATTTCTGAATGGCAAAGCAAGAAAAGATGACTATAAGCACAGTACAGTCAAAGGACATGGACACAATAACTCTATTATATCATTAAAATTTGGAAAGAGCAAATCAGAATTCTACACATATTTCCTTCTTCTTCTTGATTTCATATTCACCTTCCTTAGTTTCTAAAGAACTGGGTGGAACCCAAGTGTTCTAGGAATTGTCTCGCTTCAGATCCTACCTGAGAGTTGTTCGCTATGTGAATCGTCATCAGCATCACTGTTATCTGTGCTCTCCGTGGTCCATTCTGTACAAACACACCATAAGCATAAAGTTATTATACAAGTTGACACACCCATTTCTCCTACTCGACTTGCTGGCTCACACAGCATCACCCTGGTCTTCCCTCCAGGTTCTCAGACCTCCCCTGTGCTCTGTGCAGACAGAGCCCTTCAATAAGATATTGATCACAGTTGAAAATTTCAAATGAGGGAGAGATGCTGAGAAAATCACCTTTCGACCCCTCACTTCTATAGACTTATTTATAGCTTTCACCGTCAAACTTACCAACCTGAAATTCTAGATGTTACAGACACACTTCAAACATGGCTAGTGGGACCAAGCAATTGTGTGTTTTTTGCGCTTTTTAATAGAAAGATTTAAGTCTTGTTTGAACTAAATTAATTATAAATAGACACATTTGCTTAGTGGCTACCACACTGGAAAGCTCAGCTCTAAGAAATCCAAAGATGAGAAAGAGGCAACCAGCCACCCTTCCCATGGTTGTTCTTTACTGCAGAAAATTTGATGGCCTGATCTGATCATTCGTATGTAGGTATATCTTGGGCTCTTGGACCCAGGCCAGGCATTCGGAGAGTCCTTGTGGACACTGAAATAGTACAGTCAACACTCAGATCCAAGAGGAATTCCCAGCAAGGGGCCCACTTGTAGACAGAGGTGAAGGACATGGCCCAGTACACATATATTAGACATAATCAGTGAGTAGGTGCAGGGGGAGGGAGGGATTTCTCTCTCTTCATGAGTCCATCCTTCTGAATCCTGACTCTAGAAGACCTGAGGAAGGCAGTGGAAAAGGCCCCGTAGGAGGTGAATAGTTTGTATACTGAAAACTACATGACATTGCGGGAAAAAATTACAGAAGGGACAAGTAATTGGAATGACATACCATGTTCATAGACTGGATTATTAAATACTGTTGGCATTTCTATACTACATAAAGGGATGTAGACATATATCGCAACAACCCACAAAATTCCATGTCATTATTATAGAAGTGGACAGAATCCTAAAATACATATGGAACCACCCCAAGTAGATAGAAAAATAGTGAGAGCAAAGAGCAATGATGGAGATTAACACTTCCTGAACTCAAAACACATAACAATGCCACAGTAGTCAAAACAGTCTGCAACTGGCATCAAGACAGTGAGATAGACCAATGAAATATAATAGAGAGACCCCAAATAAACGCACATATATTTGGCCAACTGATCTTGGCCAAGGTTCTAAGATTAACAAGTGAAGAGAGGATAGTGTCTTCAACAATCAACAGAATGAAAAGGCAACCTATAGGATGGGAGGAAATATGTGTAAATCTTGTATCTGAATAAGGGACCAATATCCAGAATATAAAAGAAACTACTACAAGGCAATTTCAGAAAAACAGCGGGCAAATAACGGAGTTTAAAAATGGGTAAAAAGCTTCACTAGACATTTCTACAATAAGACATACAAGTAGTCAATCTACATATGAAAATTTGCTCAACATTGCTAAGCATCAGGGAAATGGAAATCAAGCCACAAGGAGATATAACTCACACCTCTTAGGATGTGTATTATAAAAAGACAATTAGGGCCTGCTGGTTGGCACAGTGGTTGAGAATCCGCCTGCCGATGCAGGGGACACATGTTTGTGCCCCGGTCTCGGAGGATCCCACATGCCGCCGAGCGGCTGGGCCCGTGAGCCATGGCCGCTGAGCCTGTGCGTTTGGAGCCTGTGCTAAACAACGGGGGAGCCCACAACAATGAGAAGCCTGTGTACTGCAAAAAAAAAAAAAAAAAGAAAAGAAAAAAAAGAAAATTAATGGATGCTGGCAAAGATGTGAAGAAGTGAAACTTCTGTACCCTGTTTTGTACCCTGTAGTAATGTAAAATGTTGTAGCCATTATGGAAAACAGAATGGAGGTACTCCAAAAATTATTAAGAGAACTATCATAAAATCCAGCAATAACTCATTTAGGTTTATATACAAAGGAGATAAAATGAGAATGTCCAAGAGATATCTACAATCTCATGTCCATTGCAGCATTATACACAATACACAACACAGGAAAACTGCCTAGTGTCCATGGGAAGATGAATTAATAAAGAAAATGTGGTGTATACATAGAGTGGAAAGTCATTCAGTCTTTGAAAAAGAAGGAAATCCTGCCATTTGCAGCAACACGAAAGAACTTGGAGGACATTTGTAAGAGTGAAATAAGCCAGTCACAGAAGGTCAAAAACTGAAAGAAAACTCCGAGAAGCAGAGAGTAGAAGGGTGGTTCCAAGAGCTAGCAGGAGGTTGACATGGGAAATCTGTGTTCAATAGTTAGAATGTGTTATTTGCAAAATGGAAAAGTTCTAGACACATGCTGTACAACAAGGTTCATGTAGTCAACAGGACTGCCTGGATATTTCAAAACTTGTTAAGACGTTGGATTTCATCGAATATGTACTTTTACAACAATAAAATACACATATGTAAAATAAATACAAAGTGGAAAAAGGGGAAAAAAGAAGAAAAATAATGAAAGGGAGCCAACAGAGGGAAAGAAGAAAGCAGGAAGGGGCTCGAATGTACACAGGTATCAGGAGATAATGGGAGAGAAGCTCCTCTCCCCAGGCTTTAAAGAAGACATCTCTCCAGAGTTCACTCCAGCAAGAGGGTCATGTCCCTTCTCTTCCCCATTCAACCAGAAGCGCCAATAGCATCCTAAGTGTGGCCCAGGCTGTGCTCAGGTGGACACTTTTCCTTGATCTCTAAACCAACCACCCCTGACTCCCCATGGCTCAGGTGCACTTCCTGTATCTCCTTCCACTTCTCTAAAGCATTTCTCTCGTCAAGTCCAGCCCGAGGCTCCAATCCTGCCCTCACACTTGGGGTCCACTGGGCGGGTCTCTGAGTTCTTAAGAGCCTCCCTGTGAGTAGCAGGCAGTGAATCGCAAACCAGGGTTCCCCTCAGCACCATCAGCAAACTACGAGCTAGAGATTGAGGATTTCTAGAAAAACTTTACTCATACACAGTCTCTTGTGTAAACAAGTTACATTTTACAATCAATCATTTACAGTTTTTTCTTTGGCGGGGAAAATATTGACACATATAAGGCAATCATATTCTATTAAAGTATGTATTTCTCAAAGGACTCAGTATCGAAAAAAAATTTTAAATATAACTTTCCATGTTTTAATTGACTTTACTCCCAGACTTGTTTGCTTGCAAAAGCCCTCAGAAAATACCAAGAACCTATGTCATCTGGCAGTTTGCACAGCAACATGAGTGGAGATCCTCTTGTCACACTGCTTGGTTTCTCTGTTCCACCTTGCAAAGCACAACCTCCTCCCCGCCCTCCTGGGAAGGGAGCCAGTGCCCACCCTGAGCTCAATCCCTGGGGTAGATCTCTTGGTTCTGTCTTCACTGTATGCAGTGTTTCTTGCGCAGCACACAGAAACACAGCCGGCACAAGTGATGGAAGACATACTCTCTACAGGAGAAGGACATTTCGTTTCCTAACCACAGAATCCGATAGTGAATATTAGCCTCAAAGGATAAAGGTGGAGTGAATTTCCTCCATCTACTCCTGAGGGCTCCTTCTTTCTCGGACTCCTCCAGAACTCGGTGTGGCATGTGGGTACAAGCATGGGCTCCCTGCAGAAAGACGGAGGCCTGCCTAGCACTAGGTGCTTCAGGTAAGGGGAGAGGACTCATCCCAAGGCTCTAATAGGAAACAGTTAGAATGAGGGAAGTGGCAGAGAGATGTATCATAACCATTCAGAATGCTATGAGACCTACTAAGAGATGAGATTTCTTATTAAATGAAGTTGTAATTGACCCAGTAGTAGGGATTCTGAAATCCAGTTTTGTTCACTAAGAATCCAGCCATGGAGCGACTAAGCCCGTGCACCACAACTACTAAGCCTGTGCTCTAGAGCCCGCAAGTCAAGGCCAAGATGTGGGGAATTGGAAAATTTGTACACTGCTGGTGGGAATGTAAAATGGTGCAGCTATTATGAAAAAGAGTATGGGTGTACCCTGTAAAATTATAAACAGAAATATCATATGATTTGGCAATCACAGTTCTGGGTATATATCCAAAGGAAATTAAATCAGTATCACAATGAGATGAACTTAGGTTCATTGCAGCATTCTCCACAATAGCCTAGATATGCAACCAACTTCACAAAACAAGTAAGGGTCCTGTGCCTGAGCTAACCTTAGGTACTTCAAACCTACTCTGTAAGTCTCTTAGCTCCTTAGAGAGGATGAAAGCAATATTAGAGTTAAAAGTAACTTGTCCCAATTCCCTTAGTCTGGAATACTGAAACAAAATTCTACAGCAGAAGAAGCCTCATAAACACACAGCACCTGCCAGGGTTTACCCCAGCCTTGGAAGAACTGGGAAGGATAATACCAAGGCAGGCATGAGGAAAGGTCAGAGGTTAGGCAGGACTGGATTGTGGGGAACAGGGGCAGGTGTGTCCGGATGGAGGAGTGGGTTGTAAGAAGAGCAGTGACCCTGGGTCCTGCTGCCCTGAGTCTCTGTCCTGGGCCTGGTGAATTCCAGGGGACCAGGTTAGCAGGGCTGTGAAATCCAGTGTGTGAAGCGAGCCCAGCAGCCCCTTCACACAGTCCTCTAGAATTCCTGCCGGCCATGAAGGATATTTAGGGGCAGCTGGACGTGGACCCCGCTCAAATGGAAGCATGTCAGCACATCAGCCTTGGGAGGTGCTGAGGCTGAAATGCGGAGAATGAGCACATGCAGTGATCCCAAAGCATGTGTTCTGTGACTCATCCACTGGTGGGAGCGCGCTTTCCATGAGGAATAAACAGTGAGGACAAAAGTAAGATGAAGCTACAAGTCCTGAAAGTGTAGAGGGAGAGAGTTCAAGTCTCATCCACCACCTGACACTCACTATAAGAACTTCTTCTCCAGTGTCAAGTGACTATGACAGTTTTGTTCCCACTAGGATATGGCCATCATACGTGAATGTAAAAATGAAGCCAAAATCCTGGTGAAAAATACCCTCCAGGTCCCAAACAGAAATGAACCTTTCATTTTCGGCAGTGAAAAAGCAATGAAAGAGTAGTCTTGTGAGAAAGAAAATTTCTGAATGGCAAAGCAAGAAAAGATGACTATAAGCACAGTACAGTCAAAGGACATGGACACAATAACTCTATTATATCATTAAAATTTGGAAAGAGCAAATCAGAATTCTACACATATTTCCTTCTTCTTCTTGATTTCATATTCACCTTCCTTAGTTTCTAAAGAACCGGGTGGAACCCAAGTGTTCTAGGAATTGTCTCGCTTCAGATCCTACCTGAGAGTTGTTCGCTATGTGAATCGTCATCAGCATCACTGCTATCTGTGCTCTCCGTGGTCCATTCTGTACAAACACACCATGAGCATAAAGTTATTATACAAGTTGACCCACCCATTTCTCCTACTCGACTTGCTGGCTCACACAGCATCACGCTGGTCTTCCCTCCAGGTTCTCAGAACTCCCCTGTGCTCTGTGCAGACAGAGCCCTTCAATAAGATATCGATCACAGTTGAAAATTTCAAATGAGGGAGAGATGCTGAGAAAATCACCTTTCGACCCCTCACTTCTATAGACTTATTTATAGCTTTCACCGTCAAACTTACCAACCTAAAATTCCAGATGTTACAGACACACTTCAAACATGGCTAGTGGGACCAAGCAATTGTGTGTTTTTTGCACTTTTTAATAGAATGAGTTAAGTCTTGTTTGAACTAAATTAATTATAAATAGACACATTTGGTTAGTGGCTACCACACTGGAAAGCTCAGCTCTAAGAAATCCAAAGATGAGAAAGAGGCAACCAGCCACCCTTCCCATGGTTGTTCTTTACTGCAGAAAATTTGATGGCCTGATCTGATCATTCGTACGTAGGTATATCTTGGGCTCTTGGACCCACGCCAGGCATTGGGAGAGTCCTTGTGGACACTGAAATAGTACAGTCAACACTCAGATCCAAGAGGAATTCCCAGCAAGGGGCCCACTTGTAGACAGAGGTGAAGGGCATGGCCCAGTACACCTGTATTAGACATAATCAGAGAGTAGGTGCAGGGGGAGGGAGGGATTTCACTCTCTTCATGAGTCCATCCTTCTGAATCCTGACTCTAGAAGACCTGAGGAAGGCAATGGAAAAGGCCCCGTAGGAGTTGAAAAATTTGTATACTGAAAACTACACGACATTGCAGAAAAAAATTATAGAACAGACAAGTAATTGGAATGACATACCATTTTCATAGACTGGATTATTAAATACTGTTGGCATTTCTATACTACATAAAGGGATGTAGACATATATCGCAACAACCCACAAAATTCCATGTCATTATTATAGAAGTGGACAGAATCCTAAAATACATATGGAACCCCCCCCAAGTAGATAAAACAATAGTGAGAGCAAAGAGCAATAATGGAGATTAACACTTCCTGAACTCAAAACACATAACAATGCCACAGTAGTCAAAACAGTCTGCTACTGGCATCAAGACAGTGAGATAGACCAATGAAATATAATAGAGAGATCCCAAATAAACGCACATATATATGGCCAACTGATCTTGGCCAAGGTTCTAAGATTACCAAGTGAAGAGAGGATAGTCTCTTCAACAATCAACAGAATGAAAAGGCAACCTATAGGATGGGAGGAAATATGTGTAAACCTTGTATCTGAATAAGAGACCAATATCCAGAATATATAAGAAACTACTACAAGTCAATTTCAGAAAAACAGCGGGCAAATAACTGAGTTTAAAAATGGGTAAAAAGCTTCACTGGACATTTCTCCATAAAGACATACAAGTGGTCAATCTACACATGAAAATTTGCTCAACATCGCTAAGCATCAGGGAAATGGAAATCAAGCCACAAGGAGATATCACTCACACCTGTGTATTAGAATGTGTATTATAAAAAGACAATTAGGGCTTCCCTGGTGGCACAGTGGTTGAGAGTCCGCCTACCGATGCAGGGGACACGTGTTTGTGTCCCGGTCTGGGAGGATCCCACATCCCGCTGAGCGGCTGGGCCCATGAGCCATGGCTGCTGAGCCTGTGCGTTTGGAGCCTGTGCTCCGCAACGGGAGAGCCCACAACAATGAGAGACACGTGTACTGCAGAAAAAAAAAAGAAAGAAAATTAATGGATACTGGCAAAGATGTGAAGAAGTGGAACTTCTGTACCCTGTTTTGTACCCTGTAGTAAAGTAAAATGGTATAGCCATTATGGAAAACAGAATGGAGGTCCCTTCAAAAATTATTAAGAGAAGTATCACAAAATCCAGCAATCATTTATTTAGGTTTATATACAAAGGAGATAAAACAAGAATGTGCAAGAAATATCTACAATTTCATGTGCATTGCAGCATTATACACAATACACAACATAGGAAAACTGCCTAGTGTCCATGGGAAGATGAATTAATAAAGAAAATGTGGTGGATACATAGAGTGGAATGTCATTCAGTCTTTGAAAAAGAAGGAAATCCTGCCATTTGCAGCAACATGAAAGAACTTGGAGGACATTTGTAATAGTGAATTAAGCCAGTCACAGAAGGTCAAAAACTGAAAGAAAACTCCGAGAAGCAGAGAGTAGAAGGGGGGTTCCAAGATCTGGCAGGAGGTTGACATGGGAAGTCTCTGTTCAATGGTTACAATGTGTTATTACAAAATGGAAAAGTTCTAGACACATGCTGTACAACAAGGTGCATGTAGTCAACAGGACTGCCTGGACATTTCAAAACTTGTTAAGACGTTGGATTTCATCATTTGTGTACTTTACAACAATAAAATACACATATGTAAAATAAATACAAAGTGGAAAAAGGGGAAAAAAGAAGAAAAATAAGGAAAGGGAGTCAACAGAGGGAAAGAAGAAAGCAGGAAGGGTCTCGAATGTACACAGGTATCAGGAGATAATGGGAAAGAAGTTCCTCTCCCCAGGCTTTAAAGAAGACATCTCTCCAGAGTTCACTCCAGCAAGAGCGGAATGTCCTTTGTCTTCCCCATTCAACCAGAAGTGCCAATAGCATCCTAAGTGTGGTCCAGGCTGTGCTCAGGTGTACACTTTTCCTTGATCTGTAAGACAACCACGCCTGACTCCCCATGGCTCAGGTGTCCTTAATGTATCTCCTTCAACTTCTCTAAAGCATTTCCCTCTTCAAGTCCAGCCAGAGGCTCTAATCCTGTCCTCACACGTGGGGTCCACTGGGCGGGTCTCTGAGTTCTTAAGAGCCTCCCTGTGAGTAGCAGGCACTGAATCGCACACCAGGGTTACCCTCAGCACCATCAGGAAACTACGACCTAGGGATTGAGGATTTCTAGAACAACTTTACTCATACACAGTCTATTGGGTAAACAAGTGACATTTTACAATCAAGCATTTTCAGTTTTTTCTTTGGTGGGGAAAATATTGACACATATAAGGCAATCATATACTATTAAAGTATGTATTTCTCAAAGACTCATATCGAAAAAAAAATTTTTAAGTATAACTTTCCATGTTTTAATTGACTTTACTCCCAGACTTGTTTGCTTGCAAAAGCCTTCAGAAAATACCAAGAACCTACATCATCTGGCAGTTTGCACAGCAACATGAGTGGAAATGCTCTTGCCACACTGCTTGGTTTCTCTGTCCCAGCATGCAAAGCACAACCTCCTGTCCACCCTCCTGGGAAGGGGGCCAGTGCCCACCCTGAGCTCAATCCCTGGGGTAGATCTCTTGGTTCTGTCTTCACTGTATGCAGTGTTTCTTGCCCAGCACACAGAAACACAGCCGGCACAAGTGATGGAAGACATACTCTCTACAGGAGAAGGACATTTCGTTTCCTAACCACAGAATCCGAGAGTGAATATTAGCCTCAAAGGAGAAAGGTGGAGTGAATTTCCTCCATCTACTCCTGAGGGCTCCTTCTTTCTCGGACTCCTCCAGAACTCGGTGTGGCATGTGGGTACAAGCATGGGCTCCCTGCAAAAAGACGGAGGCCTGCCTAGCACTAGGTGCTTCAGGTAAGGGGGGAGGACTCATCCCGAGGCTCTAATAGGAAACAGTTAGAATGAGGGAAGTGGCAGAGAGATGTATCATAACCATTCAGAATGCTATGAGACCTACTAAGAGATGAGATTTCTTATTAAATGAAGTTGTAATTGACGAGTAGTTGGGATGCTGAAACCCAGTTTTGTTCACTAAGAATCCAGCCATGGAACAACTAAACCCGTGCACCACAACTACTAAGCCTGTGCTCTAGAGCCCCAAAGTCACAACTACTGAGCCCACGTGCTACAACTATTGAAGCCCATGCACCTAGAGCCCGTGGTCTGGAACAACCGCAGCCACTGAAATGAGAATCCCGTGCAGTGCAACGAAGACCCAACACAGCCAAAAGAAAAAAAAAAAAAAGAATCTAGTAAACATTTGCCTGGGTTTTGATAGGATATGTTTTACAGGTTAAATGAGGCTCAATTGGTATAAAATCAATGCACACCCTGAAAGTGTACAGTTTATTTACTTTTATATCCATACCCATTCATGATGCAGTGGGGATGGGAATATTTTTTAGAGAGTTGGCACCAGTAACAGTGATGTTTATGGGAACATAAATGAAGGGAAACACAACACAAAATATTCACATACACACACAGAATCATACAACTCATTTCACATACAGACACACCCAGTCTCATGCACACAAACCTACACCACCTAACCGTAATACAGCTTCTTCCTGGGACTACAGTAATTGGTCACATTACTTGTAAATCACTTTCTATCACCAGGGCCCCTACTCTCATTCCCAGCACAAATTTGGAATCAGTTTGCCCTCTACACTAAAACCAGCAAGAATGTCCCACTCTCTCATCTTCAAAGTTCTTCCTCCCCAAGTGACTGATTCCAGAATACATACTGTTTACTCGTTCTGTGAAGGCCACCTGCAATTACAGAAGAGAAAACACTATGAGGATAAGATCACAGTGATGCTCAGGTCTTTTGTTCATTTGCTGACAGTAGAAAACCTGATAAGAAACAGTGGTCCAGGGAACCCAACAAGGGTTAACAGAGCAAACCTACTCAGGCTGAAAGGCAAGAACTTTGCTGGGAGGATGGAAGTTCCAAGTCCATTTAGGTTGGAAATTACAGAATTCTTTTCCTAGAGGAAAAATCGCTGCAGGAGGGAGAGCTCCGTACTCTACAGGCTGTAATGGATGCTGTCAATTTTAATGTCCTGTGGAATCAGGCACCATGAGTTGGTAATAGACTCTCACTCCACATTCTCCCAACCTAGGGAATTGTATGTATCTGGAAGGAATACCCTCAAATATTCATAACTTAAATCTATTGAAAGAGAAATAAAGCAGCAATATTTCTATCTCAGACCAGAAAAAATCCAGCTTACCTTGATGATCCACGGGGGCTTTTCTTCTGTCCTATCACAGTGCAGGTCAACTGCCACATCCTCAGGGAGAGCTGGAGGGACACAGAGTAACTGTCAGGACACTGGTGCTGCGGCTCAGCAATTACTCAGGGGCTTTCTTCTCGTTGAGGACATGGGGTGGTGTGTATGGATGTGGGAGGTTAGTAAGTGTGGGCTGAGCTGGTGTTGGGCCATCCTCTTTGGGGGATGAAGGAAGGCAAAGGACAAGAGGAAGGAAATGAAAACAGAGCTGTGGTTTTCTAGCTAAGGGGAGCCTAATCAGAAGGGAAGGGTCGATCTAAAAAATGGTAAACACTAAAATGCATGCTCTGTTTCAATGACACAGACCCATGACCCATGCTTTGAGCTTCTGCTAAATTGCCACTGTCTCTTGATTTTTCCCAGATCACTCTTTCCCTAGCATCCACAATGCCAGCTACTGCATTTATCATGTCTTCTATTGTATCATATTTTATACTTGATTAACAGCAACCTCTATTAAAGGACTGAATTCAATCCTAGACAAAATATGCTATATTTATTCACTAATCACTTGTCTTAAAGAAAATCAAATACACAAGATTTGACAAAACTGAAGTCCTACCATTTAGATACAGCCACTATCAATCGTATCATATTTTTCTCCCAGTCTTTGTTTTCTATACAATGTATGTATGCCCACTGAGTCAGGGGCTGTCCATACTCTAGGGAGCTGTTCCATAAGTGGGACACTTCGTTATGAAGAGGGAGCAAAGACTGAGCACAGCCTGTCTCTAACCCAGCTGTGCACGAGATGTGTACAGGCTAAAAGTCAGGTTCCACTTTGAGTCCTTGGGTGTGGGCTACAGGAATTGACCAATGCTAAGGCTTATGGTAATGTTATCCAATACAATAAAATAGCTCCCTGATTCTTATCTGCTTTTGGCCTTGTTTAAGCAGTGACACCAGCACTGACAGATATGACCTGTACTGTATACATGGGGTCTCACACCTCTCAGAATCTGTGAGCTGACCAGGAGAATGCAGGTCTTGAGGTGAATTTCACATTAATGACTGTGCCAAAGTCAACTGATAAGTCCACCCATGGCTGCGCTGGATTCTGTGATCATTAAGGCCACCTGATGGGCAAGGTCTGGAACTTTGGAGATGCTAGTACTTTCAGCCAACGATACAGATGCAGGGACTCCCTTGCTCCATGACTGAGGATCCCTTGGCTGAGTGGTAAGTGCAGGTCAGGGATCAACTGCACCCACATTGGGACCCACCCCTGGGTTCTTAGTTTGCCTTTTCCACTTAGGAGGTCAAGAGCTTAGAACATTTATCTCTGCACCATCTCCTTCTGAGGAAAAGGAATATTAACCAAATCTGGGCAACAGCTGTGTTGAAGGAAGAACATGCAACCAACTTCACAAAACAAGTAAGGGTCCTGTGCCTGAGCTAACCTTAGGTACTTCAAAACAACTCCGTAAGTCTCTTAGCCCCTTAGAGCGGATGAAAGCAATATTAGAGTTAAAAGTAACTTGTCCCAATTCCCTTATTCTGGAATACTGAAACAAAATTCTCCAGCAGAGGAAGCCTCATAAACACACAGCACCTGCCAGGGTTTATCCCAGCCTTCGAAGAACTGGGAAGGATAATACCAAGGCAGGCATGAGGAAAGGTCAGAGGGTAGGCAGAACTGGGGTGTGTGGAGCAAGGGCTAGGTTGTCTGGAAGGAGCAGTGGGTTGTAAGAAGAGCAGTGACCCTGGGTCCTGCTGCCCTGAGTCTGTGTCCTGGGCATGGTCAAAACCAGGAGACCAGGTCAGCAGGGCTGTGAAAGCAAGTGTGTGAAGAAGCCCAGCAGCCCCTTCACACAGCTCCCTAGAATTCCTGCCGGCCATGAAGGGTCTTTAGGGGTAGCTGGACGTGGACACCTCTCAAATGGAAGCATGTCAGCACATCAGCCTTGGGGAAATGGAGAGGCTGAGATGAGCTCAAGGAGCTCATGCAGTGATCCCAGAGCACGTGTTCTGTGACTCATCCATCTCTGGGACTGTCCTTTACAAGAGGAAATAACAGTGAGCACAAAACATGAGGTGAAGCCACAAGTCCTGAAAGTGCAGAGGGAGACAGTTCACTTCTCATCCACCACCTCACCCTTTCTAGAAGAACTTGGTCTCAAGTTTCAAGGGCCCATGAGAGTTTTGACCCACAGGTTCTGTCCATCATAGGTCAATATGCAAAAGAAAACAAACTCTCCTGTGCACAATACCCTAGATGTGCTAACCAGAAAACAAACTTCCATATTAGGCAGTGACAAGCACAAGAAAGAGCAGCTCATGTGGAAAAGATCATTTTCGATGAGCAAATCAAGAAAAGGTGATTATAGAGCACAGTCACGTCTAAGGACATAATTGCTCTCTATTGTATCATTAAAATAAGAAAAAAACAAGTCAGAACTCTACACATATTTCATTCTTCTTTCTGAATTCATATCCACCTTCCTCAGTCTCCAAAGCAGGAGATATAACCCTAAAGTTCCAGGAAACCTGTGCAATTAGATCCTACCTAAGTGTTGTTCCTACCTGTATCCTTTTCCTTATCACGGCCACAAATGCTATCCAGAGTCGATTCTGTAGAAACACGAACATGAATTTACAAGTCTTATGGATACATTTAAAATGTGACTAATGTGACTGAGTAATTGGATATTTTATTTTGTTTTATTATAATACACTGAGTTAATCATTAATTGAATTAAATAAATTATAACAGGCACATCTAGCTAGTGGCTACCACACTATAATACACATCCCTCTCTCTCTCTCTCTCCATATATATATATATATATATATATATCTACCAATTCAAGATGGCTGTTTGCTGATGGTTTACCAAAGGAAAAACTTGTGCCCCATGAAGTACTTAGCCCAAGGAGTAAGAGGGATGTGTCCCTCTGCTGGATTCCCTGGTAACCGATGAGCCCAACTGCTGTCAATTCCCCCTTTAACTGGTAGCCTGCCTATTCCACCCAGAGGGAAGAATGCTGCTACTGCTGCTGCTGCATTCTGCCTGCCATTGGCTATCTACAGTGGGATGTCTCTCTGGGACTACATTGCTTCTGACGTGAAAGATCTCCCATCTATTAAATCATGAATGTCTCTCTCCCTGACTCCGGGCCCTTTCCTTAGCCCTGAGGCTGAGCAAGTACAGGGCTTGCAGGCGTGAGAGGTGCAGCCCAACACCTTCTGCAGGGCAGTTTGCTGGCCAGATTTGATGATTCATTTGTAGGTGTTTCCTAGGCTCATGCACACTTGCCAGGCACTCATGAGACCTTGGGGACACTGAAACAGTAATGTCAACACCCAGAACCTAGAGGAATTCCCGACAGGTGTTCCACTTGAGGAGAGAGGTAATGAGCATGGCCCAGTGCACCTGTGCTAGACATAATCAGCGAGCAGGTGCAGAAGGGAGGGAGGGACATTCACTCACTTCATGAGGCCATCCTTCTCAACACTGCCTCTGAAAAATCCAGGAAAGGAAGGGACAATATGCCCTTAGAAGGTAAATGGCCTGTACACTGAAAACTACAAACCAATGCTGAAAGAATTTAACAAGGAACAAATAATTGAAATGACATATCATATTCATAGGCTGGAGACTTATTATTGTTGACATTTCTACACTATGCAAAGGTAAGTATAAATTCATTGTAATACATATCAAAATCCCAATGTCATTTTCAAAGAAATAGAAAAAAAAAAGATCCTAAAATATATATGGAAACACTAAGGACTCCAAACAGACAACACAATCCTGAGAACAAAGAACATAGATGGAGGCTTCTCACTTCCTGACTTCAAAACACATTACAAAGCCACAGGACTCAAAACTGTAAGGTACTGACAAAGAAACAGATACATAGGTCTAAAGACCAGAATAAATAACCCCAAAGAAAACTCATAGATACATGGCCAAATGAAATTCACCAAGCTTCTAAGACAACAAATAGGGAAAGTATAGTTTTTTCAACAGTCAATAGGATGAAAATATAACTTACAGAAAGATTACAAACATATATCAGAAAAGGAGCTAATGTCCAAAACATATAAGAAAAACACTACAACTCAAATGCAACCGAAGTTAAAAAATTAAAAAGGGTAAATAAATGGGTTAAGAAATGTGCAAAGACTTAAATAAGACATTTCCTGAAAAAGACATACAAATGGCTAACAAATATAGGAAAAGGTTCTCAACCTCACTAATCATCAGGGCAATGCAAATGAACACCTCACACCTGTTAGGCTGTGTATTATAAAGAAAAAAATTAACAGTTTAAGGCCAAGATGTGGGGAATTGGAAACTTTGTACACAGCTGGTGGTAATGTAAAATGGTGCAGCTCTTATTAAAAAGAGTATGAGGGTTCCTTATAAAATTATAAACAGAAATATCGTATGATTCAGCAATCACAGTTCTGGGTATATATCCAAAGGAACTTAAATCAGTATCACAATGAGATGAACTTAGGTTCATTGCAGCATTCTCCACAATAGCCTAGATATGCAACCAACTTCACAAAACAAGTAAGTGTCCTGTGCCTGAGCTAACCTTAGGTACTTCAAAACAACTCTGTAAGTCTCTTAGCCTCTTAGAGAGGATGAAATCAATATTAGAGTTAAAAGTAACTTGAACCAATTCCCTAAGTCTGGAATACTGACACAAAAGTTCTACAGCAGGGGAAGCCTCCTAAACACACAGCACCTGCCAGGGTTTACCCCAGCCTTGGAAGAACTGGGAAGGTTAAGCCCAAGGAAGGCCTGAGGAAAGGTCAGAGGGTAGGCAGGACTGGAGTGTGGGGAGCAGGGGCAGGGCTGTCCGGATGGAGCAGTGGGTTGTAAGAAGAGCAGTGTCCCTGGGTCCTGCTGCACTGAGTCTCTGTCCTGGGCCTGGTGAATGCCAGGAGACCAGGTTAGCGGGGCTGTGAGAGACAGTGTGTGAAGTGAGCCCAGCAGCCCCTTCACACAGTCCTCTAGAATTCCTGCCAGCCATGAAGGGTCTTTAGGGGCAGTTGGACGTGGAGCCCTCTCAGTTGGAAGCATCTCAGCACATCAGCCTTGGGAGGTGCTGAGGCTGAAATGAGGAGACTGAGCACATGCAGTGATCCCAAAGCATGTGTTCTGTGACTCATCCACCTCTGGGAGCGTGCTTTCCATGAGGAATAAACAGTGAGGACAAAAGTAAGATGAAGCTACATGTCCTGAAAGTGTAGAGGGAGAGATTTCAAGTCTCATCCACCACCTGACACTCACTATAAGAACTTCTTCTCCAGTGTCAAGTGACTATGAGAGTTTTGTTCCCACTAGGATATGGCCATCATACGTGAATGTAAAAATGAAGACAAAATCCTGGTGAAAAATACCCTCCAGGTACCAAACAGAAATTAACCTTTCATTTTAGGCAGTGAAAAAGCAATGAAAGAGTAGTCTTGTGAGAAAGAAAATTTCTGAATGGCAAAGCAAGAAAAGATGACTATAAGCACAGTACAGTCAAAGGACATGGACACAATAACTCTATTATATCATTAAAATTTGGAAAGAACAAATCAGAATTCTACACATATTTCCTTCTTCTTCCTGATTTCATATTCACCTTCCTTAGTTACTAAAGGAGTGGGTGGAACCCAAGTGGTTTAGGAATTGTCTCGCTTTAGATCCTACCTGAGAGTTGTTCCCTACGTGAATCGTCATCAGCATCCCTGCTATGTATGCTCTCTACCATGCATTTTGTACAAACACAACCATGAGCATAAAGTAATTATACAAGTTGACCCACCCATTTCTCCTACTCGACTTGCTGGCTCACACAGCATCACCCTGGTCTTCCCTCCAGGTTCTCAGACCTCCCCTGTGCTCTGTGCAGACAGAGTCCTTCAATAAGATATTGATCACAGTTAAAAATTTCAAATGAGGGAGAGATGCTGAGAAAATCACCTTTCGACCCCTCACTTCTACAGACCCATTTATAGCTTTCACGGTCAACCTTACCAACCTGAAATTCCAGATGTTACAGACATACTTGAAACATTGCTAGTGTGACTAATCAATTGTGTGATTTTTGCATTTTTTAATAGAATGAGTTAATTATTGTTTGAACTAAATTAATTATAAATAGATACATTTGGTTAGTGGATACCACACTGGAAAGCTCAGCTCTAAGAAATCCAAAGATGAGAAAGAGGCAAGCAGCCACCTCTCCCTTGGCTGTTCTTTACTGCAGAAAATTTGATGGCCTGATATGATCATTCGTATGTAGGTATATCTTGGGCTCTTGGACACACGCCAGGCATTGGGAGAGTCCTTGTGGACACTGAAATAGTACAGTCAACAATCAGATCCAAGGGGAATTCCCAGCAAGGGGCCCACTTGTAGACAGAGGTGAAGGGCATGGCCCAGTGCACCTGTATTAGACATAATCAGAGAGTAGGTGCAGAGGGGAGGGATGGATTTCACTCTCTCCATGAGTCCATCCTTCTCACCCCTGAATCTAGAAGACCTGAAGAAGGCAGAGGAAAAGGCCCCGTAGGAGGTGAAAAATTTGTATACTGAAAACTACAGGATATGGCGGAAAGAAATTAAAGAACAGACAAGTAATTGGAATGACATACCATGTTCATAGACTGGATTATTAAATACTGTTGGCATTTCTATACTACATAAAGGGATGTACACATATATCACAACCACCCCCAAAATTCCATGTCATTATTATTGAAGTGGACAGAATTCTAAAATACATATGCAACCCGCTAAGTAGATAAAACAATCTTGAGAGCAAAGAGCAATGATGGATATTAACACTTCCTGAACTCAAAACACATAACAATGCCACAGTAGTCAAAACAGTCTGCTACTGGCATCAAGACAGTGAGATAGACCAATGAAATATAATAGAGAGATCCCAAATAAACGCACATATATATGGCCAACTGATCTTTTCCAAGGTTCTATGATTACCAAGTGAAGAGAGGATAGTCTCTTCAACAATCAACAGAATGAAAAGGCAACCTATAGGATGGGAGGAAATATGTGTAAACCTTGTATCTGAATAAGGGACCAATATCCAGAATATATAAGAAACTACTACAAGTCAATTTCAGAAAAACAGCGGGCAAGTAACTGAGTTTAAAAATGGGTAAAAAGCTTCACTAGACATTTCTCCATAAAGACATACAAGTGGTCAATCTACATATGAAAATTTGCTCAACATCGCTAGGCATCAGGGAAATGGAAATCAAGCCACAAGGAGATACCACTCACACCTGTTAGGATGTGTATTATAAAAAGACAATTAGGGCTTCCCTGGTGGCACAGTGGTTGAGAGTTCGCCTGCTGAAGCAGGGGACACGGGTTCGTGCCCCCGTCTTGGAGGATAACACATGCCGCTGTGCAGCTGGGCCCATGAGCCATGGATGCTGATCCTGTGTGTTTGGAGCCTGTGCTCCGCAACGGGAGAGCCCACAACAATGAGAGACCCATGTACAGCAAAAAAAAAAAAAAAAAAAGAAAGAAAATTAATGGATGCTGGCAAAGATGTGAAGAAGTGGAACTTCTGTACCCTGTTTTGTACCCTGTAGTAATGTAAAATGGTGTAGCCATTATGGAAAACAGAATGGAGGTCCCCCCAAAATTATTAAGACAACTATCATAAAATCCAGCAATCACGCATTTAGGTTTATATACCAAGGAGATAAAACAAGAATGTCCAAGAGATGTCTACAATCTCATGTCCATGGCAGCATTATACACAATACACAACATAGGAAAACTGCCTAGTGTCCATGGGAAGATGAATTAATAAAGAAAATGTGGTGGATACATAGAGTGGAATGTCATTCAGTCTTTGAAAAAGAAGGAAATCCTGCGATTTTCAGAAACACGAAAGAACTTGGAGGACATTTGTAAGAGTGAAATAAGCCAGTCACAGAAGGTCAAAAACTGAAAGAAAACTCCGAGAAGCAGAGAGTAGAAGGGTGGTTCCAAGATCTGGCAGGAGGTTGACATGGGAAGTCTCTGTTCAATGGTTAGAATGTGTTATTTCAAAATGGAAAAGTTCTAGACACATGCTGTACAACACGGTTCATATAGTCAAAAGGACTGACAGGACATTTCAAAACTTGTTAAGACGTTGGATTTCATCATATGTGTACTTTTACAACAATAAAATACACATATGTAAAATAAATACAAAGTGGAAAAAGGGGGAAAAAGAAGTAAAATAAGGAAAGGGAGTCAACAGAGGGAAAGGAGAAAGCAGGAAGGGTCTCGAATGTACACAGGTATCAGTAGATAATGGGAGAGAAGCTCCTCTCCCCAGGCTTTAAAGAAGACATGTCTCCAGAGTTCACTCCAGCAAGAGGGGGATGTCCTTTCTCTTCCCCATTCAACCAGGAGTGCCAATAGCATCCTAAGTGTGGCCCAGGCTGTGCTCAGGTGTACACTTTTCCTTGATCTCTAATCCAACCACACCTCACTCCCCATGGCTCAGGTGTCCTTAATGTATCTCCTTCCACTTCCCTAAAGCATTTCCCTCTACAAGTCGAGCCCGAGGCTCCAATCCTGTCCTCACACGTGGGGTCCACTGGGCGGGCCTCTGAGTTCTTAAGAGCCTCCCTGTGAGTAGCAGGCACTGAATCGCACACCAGGGTTCCCCTCAGCACCATCAGGAAACTACAACCTAGGGACTGAGGATTTCTAGAACAACTTTACTCATACACAGTCTATTGGGTAAACAAGAGACATTTTACAATCAAGCATTTTCAGATTTTTCTTTGGTGGGGAAAATATTGACACATATACGGCAATCGTATTCTATTAAAGTATGTATTTCTCAAGGGACTCACTATCGAAAAAAATTTTTTAAGTATAACTTTCCATGTTTTAATTGACTTTACTCCCTGACTTGTTTGCTTGCAAAAGCCTTCAGAAAATACCAATAATCTACATCATCTGGCAGTTTGCACAGCAACATGAGTGGAGATACTGTTGTCACACTGCTTGGTTTCTCTGTCCCACCTTGCAAAGCACCACCTCCTGTACGCCCTCCTGGGAAGGGAGCCAGTGCCCACCCTGGGCTCAATCCCTGGGGTAGATCTTTTGGTTCTGTCTTCACTGTATGCAGTGTTTCTTGCCCAGCACACAGAAACAGGGCCGGCACAAGTGATGGAAGACAGACTTTCTACAGGAGAAGGACATTTCGTTTCCTTAGCACAGAATCCGATAGTGAATATTAGCCTCAAAGGAGAAAGGTGGAGTGAATTTCCTCCATCTACTCCTGGAGGCTCCTTCTTTCTCGGACTCCTCCAGAACTGGGTGTGGCATGTGGGTACAAGCATGGGCTCCCTGCAAATGGAGGAGGCCTGCCTAGCACTAGGTGCTTCAGGTAAGAGGGGAGGACTCATCCCGAGTCTCTAATAGGAAACAGTTTGAATGAGGGAAGTGGCAGAGAGATGTATCATAACCATTCAGAATGCTATGAGACCTACTAAGGGATGAGATTTCTTATTAAATGAAGTTGTAATTGACCCAGTAGTAGGGACGCTGAAACCCAGTTTTGTTCACTAAGAATCCAGCCATGGAACAACTAAACCTGTGCACCAAAACTACTAAGCCTGTGCTCTAGAGATCGCAAGTCACAACTACTGAGCCCATGTGCCACAACTATTGAAGCCCATGCACCTAGAGCCCGTGGTCTGGAACAACAGTAGCCACCGAAATGAGAAGCCCGCACAGTGCAACGAAGACCCAACACAGCCAAAAGAAAAAAAAAAAAGATTCCAGTAAACATTTGCCTGGGTTGTGATAGGATTTGTTTTCCAGGTTAAATGAGGCTCACTTGGTATAAAATCAATGCACACACTGAAAGTGTACAGTTTATTTACTTTTTTATCCATACCCATTCATGATGCAGTGTGGATGGGAATATTTTTTAGACAGTTGGCACCAGTAACAGTGATGTTTAGGGGAACGTAGATCAAGGGAAATACAACACAAAATGTTCACATACAGACACAGAATCATACGACTCATTTCACATACAGACACACCCAGTCTCGTGCACACAAACCTAAACCAGCTAACCGTAATACAGCTTATTCCTGGGACTATAGTAATTGGTTACATTACTTGTAAATCACTTTCTATCCCCAAGGCCCCTACTCTCATTCCCAGCACAAATTTGGAATCAGTTTGCCCTCTACATTAAAACCAGCAAGAATGTCCCACTTTCTCATCTTCAAAGTTCTTCCTCCCCAAGTGACTGATTCCAGAATACATACTGTTTATGCGTTCTGGGAAGGCCATCTGCAATTACAGAAGAGAAAACACTATGAGGATAAGATCACAGTGATGCTCAGGTCTTTTGTTCATTTGCTGACAGTAGAAAACTTGATAAGAAACAGTGGTCCAGGGAACCCAGCAAGGGTTATCAGAGCAAACCTTCTCAGGCTGAAAGGCAAGAACTTTGCTGGGAGGATGGAACTTCCAAGTCCATTTAGGTTGGAAATTACAGAATTCTTTTCCTAGAGGAAAAATCGCTGCAGGAGACAGAGCTCCATACTCTACAGGCTGTAATGGATGCTGTCAATTTTAATGTCCTGTGGAATCAGGCACCATGAGTTGGTAATAGACTTTCACTCCACATTCTCCCAACCAAGGGAATTGTATGTATCTGGAAGGAATACCCTCAAATATTCATAACTTAAATCTATTGAAAGAGAAATAAAGCAATATTTCTATCTCACACCAGAAAAAATCCAGCTTACCTTGATGATCCACGGGGGCTTTTCGTCTGTCCTATCATGGTGCAGGTCATCCGCCACATCCTCAGGGAGAGCTGGAGGGACACAGAGTAACTGTCAGGACACTGGTGATGCGGCTCAGCAATTACTCAGGGGCTTTCTTCTCGATGAGGACATGGGGTGGTGTGTATGGATGTGGGAGGTTAGTAAGTGTGGGCTGAGCTGGTGTAGGGCCATACTCTTTGGGGGATGAAGGAAGGCAAAGGACAAGAGGAAGGAAATGAAAACAGAGCTTTGGCTTTCTAGCTAAGGGGAGCCTAATCAGAAGGGAAGGGTCGATCTAAAAAATGGTAAACACTAAAATGCATGCTCTGTTTCAATGACACAGACCCATGACCCATGCTTTGAGCTTCTGCTAAATTGCCACTGTCTCTTGATTTTTCCCAGATCACTCTTTCGCCAGCATCCACAATGCCAGCTACTGCATTTATCATGTCTTCTGTTGTATAATATTTTATACTTGATTGACAGCAACCTGTATTAAAGGACTGAATTCAATCCTAGACAAAATATGCTATATTTTTTCACTAATCACTTGTCCTAAAGAAAATCAAATACACAAGATTTGACAAAACTGAAATCCTACCATTTAGATACAGCCACTATCAATCATATCACATTTTTCTCCCAGTCTTTGTTTTCTATACAATGTATGTATGCCCACTGAGACAGGGGCTGTCCATACTCTAGGGAGCTGTTCCATAAGTGGGACACTTCGTTATGAAGAGGGAGCAAAGACTGAGCACAGCCTGTCTCTAACGCAGCTGTGCACGAGAAGTGTACAGGCTAACAGTCAGGTTCCACTTTGAGTCCCTGGGTGTGGGCTACAGGAATTGACCAATGATATGGCTTATGGTAATGTTATCCAATACAATAAAATAGCTCCCTGATTCTTATCTGCTTTTGGCCTTGTTTAAGCAGTGACACCAGCACTGACAGATATGACCTGTACTGTATACATGAGGTCTCACACCTCTCAGAATCTGTGAGCTGACCAGGAGAATGCAGGTCTTGAGGTGAATTTCACATTAATGGCTATGCCAAAGTCAACTGATAAGTCCACCCATAGCTGCCCTGGATTCTGTGATCATTAAGGCCACCTGATGGGCAAGGTCTGGACCTTTGGAGATGCTAGGACTTCCAGCCAAGGATACGGAGGCAGGGACTCCCTTGCTCCATGAGTGAGGATCCCTTGGCTGAGTGGTAAGTGCAGGTCAGGGATCCAGAGCACCCACATTGGGACCCACCCCTGGGTTCTCAGATTGGCTCTTCCACTTAGGAGGTCAAGAGCTTAGAACATTTATCTCTGCACCATCTCCTTCTGAGGAAAAGGAATATTAACCAAATCTGGGCAACAGCTGTATTGAAGGAAGAACATGCAACCAACTTCACAAAACAAGTAAGGGTCCTGTGCCTGAGCTAACCTTAGGTACTTCAAAACAACTCCGTAAGTCTCTTAGCCCCTTAGAGCGGACGAAAGCAATATTAGAGTTAAAAGTAACTTGTCCCAATTCCCTTAGTCTGGAATACTGAAACAAAATTCTACAGCAGAGGAAGCCTCATAAACACACAGCAACGGCCAGGGTTTACCCCAGCCTTGGAAGAACCGTGAAGGATAAGACCAAGGCAGGCCTGCGGATAGGTCAGAGGGTAGGCAGGACTGGGGTTTGGGGAGCAAGGGCAGGGCTGTCTGGAAGGAGCAGTGGGTTGTAAGAAGAGCAGTGACCCTGGGTCCTGCTGCCCTGAGTCTCTGTCCTGGGCCTGGTCAACCCCAGGAGACCAAGTCAGCAGGGCTGTGAAAGCAAGTCTGTGAAGAAGCCCAGCAGCCCCTTCACACAGTCCCCTAGAATTTCTGCCGCCCATGGAGGGTCTCTAGGGGCAGCTGGACGTGTACCCCTCTCAAATGGAAGCATGTCAGCACATCAGCCTTGGGAGGTGCTGAGGGTGAAATGAGGAGACTGAGCACATGCAGTGATCCCAAAGCACATGTTCTGTGACTCTTCCTCCTCTGGGAGCGTGTTTTCCATGAGGAATAAACAGTGAGGACAAAAGTAAGATGAAGCTACAAGTCCTGAAAGTGTAGAGGGAGAGAGTTCAAGTCTCATCCACCACCTGACACTCAATAAAAGAACTTGTTCTCCAGTGTCAAGTGACTATGAGAGTTTTGTTCCCACTAGGATATGGCCATCATACGTGAATGTAAAAAGGAAACCAAAATCCCTGGTGCTAAATACCCTCCAGGTACCAAACAGAAACGAAGCTTTCATCTTTGGCATTGAAAAAGCAATGAAAGAGTAGTCTTGTGAGAAAGAAAATTTCTGAATGGCAAAGCAAGAAAAGATGACTATAAGCACAGTACAGTCAACGGACAGGGAC
Source organism: Hyperoodon ampullatus (assembly GCF_949752795.1). NCBI lineage: Eukaryota > Metazoa > Chordata > Mammalia > Artiodactyla > Ziphiidae > Hyperoodon > Hyperoodon ampullatus. The sequence continues at coordinate 133,555,328 of NC_136915.1, forward strand.
ACAATAACTCTATTATATCATAAAAATTTGGAAAGAACAAATCAGAATTCTACACATATTTCCTTCTTCTTCCTGATTTCATATTCACCTTCCTTAGTTTCTAAAGAAGTGGGTGGAACCCAAGTGTTCTAGGAATTGTCTCACTTTAGATCCTACCTGAGAGTTGTTCCCTACGTGAATCGTCATCAGCATCACAGCAATGTATGCTCTCCACGATGCATTCTGTACAAACACAACCATGAGCATAAAGTTATTATACAAGTTGACCCACCCATTTCTCCTACTCGACTTGCTGGCTCACACAGCATCACCCTGGTCTTCCCTCCACGTTCTCAGACCTCCCCTATGCTCTGTGCAGACAGAGTCCTTCAATATAATACTGATCATAGTTGAAAATTTAAAATGAGGGAGAGATGCTGAGAAAATCACCTTTCGACCCCTCACTTCTACAGACCCATTTATAACTTTCACTGTCAACCTTACCAACCTGAAATTCCAGATGTTACAGACACACTTTAAATATGGCTAGTGTGACCAAGCAATTGTGTGTTTTTTGCATTTTTTAATAGAATGAGTTAATTATTGTTTGAACTAAATTAATTATAAATAGACACATTTGGTTAGTGGCTACCACACTGGGAAGCTCAGCTCTAAGAAATCCAAAGATGAGAAAGAGGCAACCAGCCACCCCTCCCCTGGTTGCTCTTTACTGCAGATAATTTGATGGCCTGATCTGATCATTCGTATGTAGGTATATCTTGGGATTTTGGACCCACGCCAGGCATTGGGAGAGTCCTTGTGGACACTGAAATAGTATAGTCAACACTCAGATCCAAGAGGAATTCCCAGCAAGGGGCCCACTTGTAGACAGAGGTGAAGGGCTTGGCCCAGTACACCTGTATTAGACATAATCAGAGAGTAGGTGCAGGGGGAGGGAGGGATTTCACTCTCTCCATGAGTCCATCCTTCTCACCCCTGAATCTAGAAGACCTGAGGAAGGCAGTGGAAAAGACCCCGTAGGAGGTGAAAATTTGTATACTGAAAACTACAGGATATCGGGAAAGAAATTAAAGAACAGACAAGTAATTGGAATGACATACCATGTTCATAGACTGGATTATTAAATACTGTTGGCATTTCTATACTACATAAAGTGATGTACACATATATCACAACAACCCACAAAATTCCATGTCATTATTATAGAAGTGGACAGAATTCTAAAATACATACGGAACCACCACCCCCCCAAGTAGATAAAACAACTTTGAGAGCAAAGAGCAATGATGGAGATTAACACTTCCTGAACTCAAAACACATAACAATGCCACACTAGTCAAAACAGTCTGCTACTGGCATCAAGACAGTGAGATAGACCAATGAAATATAATAGAGAGACCCCAAATTATTGCACATATATATGGCCAACTGATCTGTGCCAAGGTTCTAAGATTACCAAGTGAAGAAAGGATAGTCTCTTCAACAATCAACGGAATGAAAAGGCAACCTATAGGATGGGAGGAAATATGTGTAAACCTTGTATCTGAATAAGGGACCAATATCCAGAATATATAAGAAACTACTACAAGTCAATTTCAGAAAAACAGCGGGCAAATAACTGAGTTTAAAAATGGGTAAAAAGCTTCACTAGACATTCCTCCATAAAGACATATAAGTGGTCAATCTACATATGAAAATTTGCTCAACATCGCTAAGCATCAGGGAAATGGAAATCAAGCCACAAGGAGATATCACTCACACCTGTTAGGATGTGTATTATAAAAAGACAATTAGGGCTTCCCTGGTGGCACAGTGTTTGAGAGTCCGCCTGCCGATGCAGGGGACACTGCAAAAAAAAAAAAAAGAAGAAAAGAAAGAAAATTAATGGATGCTGGCAAAGATGTGAAAAAGTGGAACTTCTGTACACTGTTTTGTACCCTGCAGTAATGTAAAATGGTGTAGCCATTATGGAAAACAGAATGGAGGTCCCCCCAAAATTATTAAGAGAACTATCATAAAATCCACAATCACTCATTTAGTTTTATATACAAAGGAGATAAAACAAGAATGTTCAAGAGATATCTACAATCTCATGTCCATTGCAGCATTATACACAATAGAGGATAACTGCCTAGTTTCCATGGGAAGATGAATTAATAAAAAAATGTGGTGTATACATACAGTGGAATGTCATTCAGTCTTTGAAAAAGAAGGAAATCCTGCCATTTGCAGCAACACGAAAGAACTTGGAGGACATTTGTAAGAGTGAAATAAGCCAGTCACAGAAGGTCAAAAACTGAAAGAAAACTCCGAGAAGCAGAGAGTAGAAGGGTGATTGCAAGATCTGGCAGGAGGTTGACATGGGAAGTCTCTGTTCAATGGTTAGAATGCGTTATTTCAAAATGGAAAAGTTCTAGACACAGGCTGAACAACAAGGTGCATGTAGTCCACAGGACTGACTGGACATTTCAAAACTTGTTAAGAAGTTCGATTTCATTGTATGTGTACTTTTACAACAATAAAATATACATATGTAAAATAAATACAAAGTGGAAAAAGGGGAAAAAAGAAGAAAAATAAGGAAAGGGAGTCAACAAAGGGAAAGGAGAAAGCAGGAAGGGTCTCGAATGTACACAGTTATCAGGAGATAATGGGAGAGAAGCTCCTCTCCCCAGGCTTTAAAGAAGACATCTCTCCAGAGTTCACTCCAGCAAGAGGGGGATGTCCTTTCTCTTCCCCATTCAACCAGAAGTGCCAATAGCATCCTAAGTGTGGCCCAGGCTGTGCTCAGGTGTACACTTTTCCTTGATCTCTAAACCAACCACCCCTGACTCCCCATGGCTCAGGTGCCCTTACTCTATCTCCTTCCACTTCTCTAAAGCATTTCCCTCTTCAAGTCCAGCCCAAGGCTCCAATCCTGTCCTCACACGTGGGGTCCACTGGGCGGGTCTCTGAGTTCTTAAGAGCCTCCCTGTGAGTAGCAGGCACTGAATCGCACACCAGGGTTCCCCTCAGCACCATCAGGAAACTACGACCTAGGGATTGAGGATTTCTAGAACAACTTTACTCATAGACAGTCTCTTGGCTAAACAAGTGACATTTTACAATCAAGCATTTTCAGTTTTTTCTTTGGTGGGGAAAATATTGACACATATAAGGCAATCATATTCTATTAATGTATGTATTTCTCAAAGGACTCACTATCGAAAAAAAATTTTTAAGTATATCTTTCCATGTTTTAATTGACTTTACTCCCAGACTTGTTTGCTTGCAAAAGCCTTCCGAAAATGCCAAGAACCTACTTCATCTGGCAGTTTGCACAGCAACATGAGTGGAGATGCTCTTGTCACACTGCTTGTTTTCTCTATCCCAGCATGCAAAGAACAACATCATGTCCGCCTTCCTGGGAAGGGAGCCATTGCCCACCCTGAGCTCAATCCATGGGGTAGATCTCTTGGTTCTGTCTTCACTGTATGCAGTGTTTCTTGCCCAGCACACAGAAACACGGCCGACACAAGTGATGGAAGACACATTTTCCACAGAAGGACATTTCGTTTACTAAGCACAGAATCCGATAGTGAATATTAGCCTCAAAGGAGAAAGGTGGAGTGAATTTCCTCCATCTACTCCTGGAGGCTCCTTCTTTCTCGGACTCCTCCAGAACTGGGTGTGGCATGTGGGTACAAGCATGGGCTCCCTGCAAAAGGAAGGAGGCCTGCCTAGCACTAGGTGCTTCAGGTAAGGGGGGAGGACTCATCCCCAGGCTCTAATAGGAAACAGTTAGAATGAGGGAAGTGGCAGAGAGATGTATCATAACCATTCAGAATACTATGAGACCTACTAAGAGATGAGATTTCTTATTAAATGCAATTGTAATTGACCCAGTAGTAGGGATACTGAAACCCAGTTTTGTTCATTAAGAATACAGCCATGGAGCAACTACGTCCGTGCAACACAACTACTAAGCCTGTGCCCTAGAGCCTGCAAGTCACAACTACTGAGCGAACGTGCCACAAGTATTGAAGCCCATGCACCTAGAGCCCATGCTCTGGAGCAAGAGAAGCCACCGAAATGAGAAGCCTGCGCACTGCAATGAAGAGCCAACAAAGCCAAAAAAAAAAAAAAAAAAAGAATCCAGTAAACATTTGCCTGGGTGGTGATAGGATTTGTTTTCCAGGTTAAATGAGGGTCACTTGGTATAAAATCAATGCACACACTGAAAGTGTACAGTTTATTTACTTTTATATCCATACCTATTCATGATGCAGTGGTGATGGGAATATTTTCTAGAAAGTTGGCACCAGTAACAGTGATGTTTAGGGGAACATAAATCAAGTGAAACACAACACAAAAAGTTCCCATACACACACAGAATCATCCCACTCATTTCACATACAGACACACCCAGTCTCATGCACACAAACATACACCACCTAACCGTAATACAGCTTCTTCCTCAGACTATAGTAATTGGTTCCATTACCTGTAAATCACTTTCTATCACCAGGACACCTACTCTCATTCCCAGCACAAATTTGGAATCTGTTTGCCCTCTACACTAAAACCAGCAAGAATGTCCCACTTTCTCATCTTCAAAGTTCTTCCTCCCCAAGTGACTGATTCCAGAATACATACCGTTTTCACGTTCTATGAAGGCCACCTGCAATTACAGAAGAGAAAACACTATGAGGATAAGATCACAGTGATGCTCAGGTCTTTTGTTCATTTGCTGACAGTAGAAAACCTCATAAGAAACAGTGGTCCAGGGAACCCAGCAAGGGTTATCAGAGCAAACCTCCTCAGGCTGAAAGGCAAGAACTTTGCTGGGAGGATGACTTCCAAGTCCATTTAGGTTGGAAATTACAGAATTCTTTTCCTAGAGGAAAAATCGCTGCAGGAGACAGAGCTCCGTACTCTACAGGCTGTAATGGTTGCTGTCAATTTTAATGTCCTGTGGAATCAGGCACCATGAGTTGGTAATAGACTCTCACTCCACATTCTCCTAACCAAGGGAATTGTATGTTTCTAGAAGGAATACTCTCAAATATTCATAACTTAAATCTACTGAAAGAGAAAGCAATATTTCTATCTCAGACCAGAAGAAATCCAGCTTACTTTGATGATACACAGAGGCTTTTCTTCTGTCCTATCACGGTGCAGGTCAACCGGCACATCCTCAGGGAGAGCTGGAGGGACACAGAGTAACTGTCAGGACACTGGTGATGCTGCTAAGGAATTACTCAGGGGCTTTCTTCTCGATGAGGACATGGGGTGGTGTGTATGGATGTGGGAGGTTAGTAAGTGTGGGCTGAGCTGGTGTTGGGCCATCCTCTTTGGGGGATGAAGGAAGGCAAAGGACAAGAGGAAGGAAATGAAAACAGAGCTTTGGCTTTCTAGCTAAGGGGAGCCTAATCAGAAGGGAAGGGTCGATCTAAAAAATGGTAAACACTAAAATGCATGCTCTGTTTCAATGACACAGACCCATGACCCATGCTTTGAGCTTCTGCTAAATTGCCACTGTCTCTTGATTTTTCCCAGATCACTCTTCCCCAGCATCCACAATGCCAGCTACTGCATTTATCATGTCTTCTGTTGTATAATATTTTATACTTGATTAACAGCAACCTGTATTAAAGGACTGAATTCAATCCTAGACAAAATATGCTATATTTATTCACTAATCACTTGTCTTAAAGAAAATCAAATACACAAGATTTGACAAAACTGAAATCCTACCATTTAGATACAGCCACTATCAATCGTATCATATTTTTCTCCCAGTCTTTGTTTTCTATACAATGTACATATGCCCACTGAGTCAGGGGCTGTCCATACTCGAGGGAGCTGTTCCATAAGTGGGACACTTCGTTATGAAGAGGGAGCAAAGACTGAGCACAGCCTGTCTCTAACCCAGCTGTGCAGAAGTGTACAGGCTAACAGTCAGGTTCCACTTTGAGTCCTTGGGTTTGGGCTACAGGAACTGACCAATGTTAAGGCTTATGGTAATGTTATCCAATGCAATAAAATAGCTCCCTGGTTCTTATCTGCTTTTGGCCTTGTTTAAGCAATGACACCAGCACTGACAGATATGAAGTGTACTGTATACATGGGGTCTCACACCTCTCAGAATCTGTGAGCTGACCAGGAGAATGCAGGTCCTGAGATGAATTTCACTTAATGACTGTGCCAAAGTCAACTGATAAGTCCACCCATAGCTGCCCTGGATTCTGTGACCACTAAGGCCACCTGATGGGCAAGGTCTGGGCCTTTGGAGTTGTTAGGACTTCCAGCCAAGGATACGGATGCAGCGATTCCCTTGCTTGATGACTGAGGATCCGTTGGCTGAGTGGTAAGTGCAGGTCAGGGATCCAGAGCATCCACATTGGGACCCACCCTTGGGTTCTCAGTTTGGCTTTTCCACTTAGGAGGTCAAGAGCTTAGAACATTTATCTCTGCACCATCTCCTTCTGAGGAAAAGGAATATTAAACAAATCCGGGCAACAACTGTGTTGAGGGAAGAAGATGCAAACAACGTCACAAACAAGTAAGGGACCTGTGCCTGAGCTAACCTTAGGTACTTCAAAACAACTCCGTAAGTCTCTTAGCCCCTTAGAGCGGATGAAAGCAATATTAGAGTTAAAAGTAACTTGTCCCAATTCCCTTAGTCTGGAACACTGAAACAAAATTCTACAGCAAAGGAAGTCTCATAAACACACAGCACCTGGCAGGGTTTGGCCCAGCCTTGGAAGAACTGGGAAGGATAAGACTAAGGCAGGCCTGAGGAAAGGTCAGAGGGTAGGCAGGACTGGGGTGTGGGGAGCAGGGGCAGGGCTGTCTGGACGGAGCAGTGGGTTGTAAGAAGAGCAGAGACCCTGGGTCATGCAGCCCTGAGTCTCTGTCCTGGGCCTGGTCAACCCCAAAAGACCAGGTCAGCAGCGCTGTGAAAGCAAGTGAAGAAGCCCAGTAGCCCCTTCACACAGCCCTCTAAAATTTCTGCCGCCCATGGAGGGTCTCTAGGGTAGCTGGACGTGGACCCCTCTCAAATGGAAGCATGTCAGCACATCAGCCTTGGAGAAGTGCAGAGGCTGAGATGAGCTCAAGGAGACTGAGCACATGCAGTGATCCCAGGGCACGTGTTCTGTGACTCATCCATCTCTGGGACTGTCGTTTACAAGAGGAACTAACAGTGAGCACAAAACATGAGGTGAAGCCACAAGTCCTGAAAGTGCAGAGGGAGACAGTTCACTTCTCATCCACCACCTCACCCTTTCTAGAAGAACTTGGTCTCAAGTTTCAAGGGCCCATGAGAGTTTTGACCAACAGGTTCTGTCCATCATAGGTCAATATGCAAAAGAAAACAAACTCTCCTATGCACAATACCCTAGATGTGCTAACCAGAAAACAAACTTCCATATTAGGCAGTGACAAGCACAAGAAAGAGCAGCTCATGTGCAAAAGATCAGTTTTGATGAGCAAATCAAGAAAAGGTGATTATAGAGCACAGTCATGTCTAAGGACACAATTTCTCTCTATTGTATCATTAAAATATGAAAAAAACAAGTCAGAACACTACACATATTTCATTCTTCTTTCTGATTTCATATCCACCTTCCTCAGTCTCCAAAGCAGGAGATATAACCCTAACGTTCCAGGAACCCTCTGCCATTAAATCCTACCTAAGTGTTGTTCCTACCTGTATCCTTTTCTTTATCACGGCCACAAATGCTATCCAAAGTCAATTCTGTAGAAACACGAATATGAATTTACAAGTCTTATGGATACATTTAAAATGTGACTAATGTGACTAATTGGATATTTTATTTTCATTTATTTTAATACACTGAGTTAATCATTGATTGAATTAAATAAATTATAACAGGCACATCTAGCTAGTGGCTACCACACTGTAATACACATCCCTCTCTCTCTCTCTCTCCATATATATATATATATGTATATATATATATATATATATACGTATATATATATATAAAGTATATGGAGCATGTTACCACCGCTCCCCTGGTTATTCCCCTCTGTATGGTCTACCCATTCAAGATGGCTGTTTGCTGATGGTTTACCAAAGGAAAAACCTCTGCCCCGTGAAGGCACTTAGCCCAAGGGGTAAGAGGGATGTGTCCCTCTGCAGGTTTCCCTGGTAAGCGATGAGACCATCTGCTGTCAATTCCCCCTTTAACTGGTAGCCTGCCTACTCGGCCCAGAGAGAAGAATGCTGCTACTGCTGCTGCTGCGTTCTGCCTGCCATCGGCTATCTACAGTGGGATGTCTCTCCAGGACCACTTTGCTTCTGAAGTGAAACATCTCCCATTTATTAAACCATGAATGTCTCTGTCCCTGACTTCGGGCTCTTTCCTTAGCCCTGAGGCTGAGCAAGTACAGGGCTTGCAGGCGTGAGAGGTGCAGCCCAACAACTTCTGCAGGGCAGTTTGCTGACTAGATTTGATGATTAATTTGTAGGTGTTTCCTAGGCTCATGCACACTTGCCAGGCACTCATGAGACCTTGGGGACACTGAAACAGTAATGTCAACACCCAGATCCTAGAGGAATTCCCGACAGGTGTTCCACTTGAGGGGAGAGGTAATGAGCATGGCCCAGTGCACCTGTGCTAGACATAATCAGTGAGCAGGTGCAGAAGGGAAGGAGGGACATTCACTCACTTCATGAGGCCATCCTTCTCACCACTGCCTCTGAAAAATCCAGGGAAGGAAGGGACAAAATGCCCTTAGAAGGTAAATGGCCTGTACACTGAAAACTACAAACCACTGCTGAAAGAATTAAACAAGGAACAAATAATTGAAATGACATATCATCTTCATAGACTGGAAACTTATTATTGTTGACATTTCTACATTACCCGAAGGTAAGTATTAATTCATTGTAATACCTATCAAAATCCCAATGTCATTTTCAAGGTAAAAGAAAAAAAATCCTAAAATACATATGGAACTACTAAGGACTCCAAACAGACAACACAATCCTGAGAAGAAAGAACATAGATGGAGGCTTCTCACTTCCTGACTTCAAAACACATTACAAAGCCACAGGAATCAAAACTGTATGGTACTGACATAGAAACAGATACATAGGCCTAAAGACCAGAATAAATAACCCCCAAGAAAACTCATAGATACATGGCCTAATGAAATTCACCAAGCTTCTAAGACAACAAATAGGGAAAGTACAGTTTTTTCAACAGTCAATAGGATGAAAATATAACTTACAGAAAGATTACAAACATATATCAGAAAAGGAGCTAATGTCCAAACATCTAAGAAAAACACTACAACTCAAATGCAAAATACGTTAAAAAATTAAAAAGGGTAAATAACTGGGTTCAGAAATGTGCAAAGACTTAAATAAGACATTTCCTGAAAAAGACATACAAATGGCTAACAAATATAGGAAAAGGTTCTCAACCTCTCTAATCATCAGGGCAATGCAAATGAACACCTCATACCTGTTAGGCTGTGTATTATAAAGAAAAAAATTAACAGTTTAAGGCCAAGATGTGGGGAATTGGAAACTTCGTACACTGCTGGTGGCAATGTAAAATGGTGCCGCTATTATGAAAAAGAGTATGGGGGTTCCTTATAAAATTATAAACATAAATATCATATGATTCAGCAATCACAGTTCTGGGTATATATCCAAAGGAAATTAAATCAGTATCACAATGAGATGACCTTAGGTTCATTGCAGCATTCTCCAAAATAGCCTAGATATGCAACCAACTTCACAAAACAAGTAAGTGTCCTGTGCCTGAGCTAACCTTAGGTACTTCAAAACAACTCCGTAAGTCTCTTAGCCCCTTAGAGAGAATGAAAGCAATATTAGAGTTAAAAGTAACTTGTCCCAATTCCCTTAGTCTGGAATACTGAAACAAAAGTTCTACAGCAGGGGAAGCCTCATAAACTCACAGCACCTGCCAGGGTTTACCCCAGCCTTGGAAGAACTGGGAAGGATAAGACCAAGGCAGGCCTGACGAAAGGTCCGAGGGTAGGCAGGACTGGAGTGTGGGGAGCAGGGGCAGGTGTGTCCGGATGGAGCAGTGGGTTGTAAGAAGAGCAGTGACCCTGGGTCCTGCTGCCCTGAGTCTCTGTCCTGGGCCTGGTCAATTCCAGGAGACCAGGTTAGCAGGGCTATGAGAGCCAGTGTGTGAAGCGAGCCCAGCAGCCCCTTCACACAGTCCTCTAGAATTCCTGCTGGCAATGAAGCATCTGTAGGGGCAGCTGGACGTGGAACCCTCTCAAATGGAAGCATGTCAGCACATCAGCCTTGGGAGGTGCTGAGGCTGAAATGAGGAGACTGAGCATATGCAGTGATCCCAAAGCATGTGTTCTGTGACTCATCCACCTCTGGGAGCGCAGTTTCCTTGAGGAATAAACAGTGAGGACAAAAGTAAGGTGAAGCTACAAGTCCTGAAAGTGTAGAGGGAGAGAGTTCAAGTCTCATCCACCACCTGACACTCACTATAAGAACTTGCTCTCCAGTGTCAAGTGACTATGAAAGCTTTGTTCCCACTAGGATATGGCCATCATACGTGAATGTAAAAAGGAAACCAAAATCCCTGGTGCAAAGTACCCTCCAGGTACCAAATAGAAACGAACTATTAATCTTTGGCAGTGAAAAAGCAATGAAAGAGTAGTCTTGTGAGAAAGAAAATTTCTGAATGGCAAAGCAAGAAAAGATGACTATAAGCACAGTACAGTCAAAGAACATGGACACAATAACTCTATTATATCATTAAAATTTGGAAAGAACAAATCAGAATTCTACACATATTTCCTTCTTCTTCCTGATTTCATATTCACCTTCCTTAGTTTCTAAAGAAGTGGGTGGAACCCAAGTTTTCTAGGAACTGTCTCACTTTAGATCCTACCTGAGAGTTGTTCCCTACGTGAATCGTCATCAGCATCACTGCTATGTATGCTCTCCACCATGCATTTTGTACAAACACAACCATGAGCATAAAGTTATTATACAAGTTGACCCACCCATTTCTCCTCCTCGACTTGCTGGCTCACACAGCATCACCCTGGTCTTCCCTCCAGGTTCTCAGACCTCCCCTGTGCTCTGTGCAGACAGAGTCCTTCAATAAGATATTGATCACAGTTGAAAATTTCAAATGAGGGAGAGATGCTGAGAAAATCACTTTTCGACCCCTCACTTCTATAGACCCATTTATAGCTTTCACCATCAACCTTACCAACCTGAAATTCCAGATGTTACAGACACACTTCAAACATGGCTAGTGTGACCAAGCAATTGTGTGTTTTTTGCATTTTTTAATAGAATGAGTTAATTATTGTTTGAACTAAATTAATTATAAATAGACACATTAGGTTAGTGGCTACCACACTGGAAAGGTCAGCTCTAAGAAATCCAAAGATGAGAAACAGGCAATCAGCCAACCCTCCCCTGGTTGTTCTTTACTGCAGAAAATTAGATGGCCTGATCTGATCATTTGTATGTAGGTATACCTTTGGCTCTTGAACCCATGCCAGACATTGGGAGAGTCCTTGTGGACACTGAAATAGTACAGTCAACACTCAGATACAAGAGAAATTCCCAGCAAGGGGCCCACTTGTAGACAGAGGTGAACGGCATGGCCAAGTACACCTGTATTAGACATAATCAGAGAGTAGGTGCAGAGGGGAGGGAGGGATTTCACTCTCTTCATGAGTCCATCCTTCTCACCCCTGACTCTAGAAGACCTGAGGAAGGCAGGGAAAAGGCACCATCGGAGGTGAAAAATTTGTATACTGAAAACTGCAGTACATTGTGGAAAGAATTTAAAGAAGAGACAAGTAATTGGAATGACATACCATATTCATAGACTGGATTATTAAATACTGTTGGCATTTCTATACTATATAAAGTGATGTTCACATATATCGCAACAACCCATATAATTCCATGTCATTATTATAGAAGTGGACAGAATCCTAAAATACATATGGAACCCCCCACAAGTAGATAAAACAATCTTGAGAGCAAAGAGAAATGATGCAGATTAACACTTCCTGAACTCAAAACACATAACAATGCCACAGTAGTCAAAACAGTCTGCTACTGGCATCAAGACAGTGAGATAGACCAATGAAATAAAATAGAGAGACCTGAAATACACGCACATATATATGGCCAACTGATCTTGGCCAAGGTTCTAAGATTACCAAGTGAAGAAAGGATAGTCTCTTCAACAATCAAGAGAATGAAAAGGCAACCTATAGGATGGTAGGAAATATGTGTAAACCTTGAATCTGAATAAGGGACCAATATCCAGAATATATAAGAAACTACAGCAAGTCAATTACAAAAAAACAGCGATCAAATAACTGACTTTAAAAATGGGTAAAAAGCTTCACTAGACATTCCTCCATAAAGACATACAAGTGGTCAATCTACATATGAAAATTTGCTCAGCATTGCTAAGCATCAGGGAAATGGAAATCAAGCAACAAGGAGATATCACTCACACCTGTTAGGATGTGTATTATAAAAAGACAATTAGGGCTTTCGTGGTGGCACAGTGGTTGAGAGTCCGCCTGCCGAGGCAGGGGACACGTGTTCGTGCCCCCCAGTCTGGGAGGATCCCACATGCCGCTGAGCGGCTGGGCCCATGAGCCATGGCCGCTGAGCTTGTGCGTTTGGATCCTGTGATCCACAACGGTAGAGCCCACAACCATGAGAGGCCCGTGTACTGCAAAAAAAAAAAAAAAAAAGAAACAAAATTAATGGATGCTGGCAAAGATGTGAAGAAGTGAAACTTCTGTACCCTGTTTTGTACCCTGTAGTAATGTAAAATGGTGTAGCCATTATGAAAAACAGAATGTTGGTCCCCCCAAAATTATTAAGAGAACTATCATAAAATCCAGCAATCACTCATTTAGGTTTATATACCAAGGAGATAAAACAAGAATGTCCAAGAGATATCTACAATCTCATGTCCATTGCAGCATTATACACAATACACAACATAGGAAAACTGCCTAGTGTCCATGGGAAGATGAATTAATAAAGAAAATGTGGTGTATACATACAGTGGAATGTCATTCAGTCTTTGAAAAAGAAGGAAATCCTGCCATTTGCAGCAACACAAAAGAACTTGGAGGACATTTGTAAGAGTGAAATAAGCCAGTCACAGAAGGTCAAAAACTGAAAGAAAACTCCGAGAAGCAGAGAGTAGAAGGGTGGTTCCAAGATCTGCCTGGAGGTTGACATGGGAAGTCTCTGTTCAATAGTTAGAACGTGTTATTTGAAAAATGGAAAAGTTCTAGACACATGCTGTACAACAAGGTGCATGTAGTCCACAGGACTGACTGGACATTTCAAAACTCGTTAAGACGTTGGATTTCATTGTATGTGTACTTTTACAACAATAAAATATACATATGTAAAATAAATACCAAGTGGAAAAAGGGGAAAAAAGAAGAAAAATAAGGAACGGGAGTCAACAGAGGGAAAGAAGAAAGCAGGAAGGGTCTCGAATGTACACAGGTATCAGGAGATAATGGGAGAGAAGCTCCTCTCCCCAGGCTTTAAAGAAGACATCTCTCCAGAGTTCACTCCAGCAAGAGGGGGATGTCCTTTCTCTTCCCCATTCAACCAGAAGCGCCAATAGCATCCTAAGTGTGGCCCAGGCTGTGCTCAGGTGTACACTTTTCCTTGATCTCTATACCAAACACCCCTGACTCCCTATGGCTCAGGTGCACTTCCTGTATCTCCTTCCACTTCTCTAAAGCATTTCCCTCTTCAAGTCCAGCCAGAGGCTGTAATCCTGTCCTCATACGTGGGGCCCACTGGGCGCGTCTGTAAGTTCTTAAGAGCCTGCCTGTGAGTAGCAGGCACTGAATCGCACACCAGGGTTTCCCTCAGCACCATCAGGAAACTTTGACCTAGGGATTGAGGATTTCTAGAACAACTTTACTCATACACAGTCTCTTGGGTAAACAAGTGACATTTTACAATGAAGAATTTTCAGTTTTTTCTTTGGTGGGGAAAATATTGACACATATAAGGCAATCATATTCTATTAATGTATGTATTTCTCAAAGGACTCACTATCGAAAAAAAAATTTTAAGTATATCTTTCCATGTTTTAATTGACTTTACTCTCAGACCTGTTTGCTTGCAAAAGCCTTCAGAAAATACCAAGAACCTACTTCACCTGGCAGTTTGCACAGCAACATGAGTGGAGATGCTCTTGTCACACTGCTTGGTTTCTCTGTCCCACCTTGTAAACCACAACCTCCTGTCCGCCCTCCTGGGAAGGGAGCCAGTGCCCACCCTGAGCTCAATCCCTGGGGTAGATCTCTTGGTTCTGTCTTCACTGTATGCAGTGTTTCTTGCCCAGCAGACAGAAACAGGGCCAGCCCAACTGATGGAAAACAAACTTTCCACAGGAGAAGCACATTTCGTTTCCTTAGCACAGAATCCGATAGTGAATATTAGCCTCAAAGGAGAAAGGTGGAGTGAATTTCCTCCATCTACTCCTGGAGGCTCCTTCTTTCTCGGAATCCTGCAGAACTGGGTGTGGCATGTGGGTACAAGCATGGGCTCCCTGCAAAAGGAAGGAGGCCTGCCTAGCACTAGGTGCTTCTGGTAAGAGGGGAGGACTCATCCCGAGGCTCTAAGAGGAAACAGTTAGAATGAGGGAAGTGGCAGAGAGATGTATCATAACCATTCAGAATGCTATGAGACGTACTAAGAGATGAGATTTCTTATGAAATGAAGTTGTAATTGGCCCAGTAGTAGGCATGCTGGAACCCAGTTTTGTTCACTAAGAATCCACCCATGGAGCAACTAAGCCCGTGCACAACAACTACTAAGCCTGTGCTCTAGAGCCCGCAGGTGAAGGCCAAGATGTCGGGAATTGGAAATATTGTACGCTGCTGGTGGGAATGTAAAATGGTGCAGCTATTATGAAAAAGAGTATGGGGGTTCCTTATAAAATTATAAACAGAAATATCATATGATTCAGCAATCACAGTTCTGGGTATATATCCAAATGAAATTAAATCAATATCACAATGAGATGAAGTTAGGTTCACTGTAGCATTCTCCAAAATAGCCTAGATATGCAACCAACTTCACAAGAGAAGTAAGTGTCCTGTGCCTGAGCTAATCTTAAGTACTTCAAAACTACTCTGTAAGTCTCTTAGCCCCTTAGAGAGGATGAAAGCAATATTAGAGTTAAAAGTAACTTGTCCCAATTCCCTTAGTCTGGAATACTGAAACAAAATTCTACAGCAGAGGAAGCCTTATAAACACACAGCACCTGACAGGGTTTACCCCAGCCTTGGAAGAACTGGGAAGGATAAGACCAAGGCAGGCTTGAGGAAAGGTCAGAGGGTATGCAGGACTGGAGTGTGGGGAAAAGGGGCAGGGCTGGCTGGATGGAGCAGTGGGTTGTAAGAAGAGGAGTGACCCTGAGTCCTGCTGCCCTGAGTCTCTGTCCTGGGCCTGGTCAGTCAATTCCAGGAGAACAGGTTAGCAGGGCTGTGAGAGCCAGTGTGTGAAGAAGCCCAGCAGCCCCTTCACACAGTCCTCTAGAATTCCTGCTGGCCATGAAGGGTCTTTAGGGGCAGCTGGACGTGGAGCCCTCTCAAATGGAAGCATGTCAGCACATCAGCCTTGGGAGGTGCTGAGGCTGAAATGAGGAGACTGAGCACATGCAGTGATCCCAAAGCATGTGTTCTGTGACTCATCCACCTCTGGGAGCGCATTTTCCATGAGGAATCAACAGTGAGGACAAAAGTAAGATGAAGCTACAAGTCCTGAAAGTGTAGAGGGAGAGAGTTCAAGTCTCATCCACCACCTGACACTAAATATAAGGACTTGTTCTCCAGTGTCAATTGATTATGAGACTTTTGTTCCCACTAGGATATGGCCATCATACGTGAATGTAAAAAGGAAACCAAAATCCCTGGTGCAAAATACACTCCAGGTACCAAACAGAAACGAAGCTTTCATCTTTGGCAGTGAAAAAGCAATGAAAGAGTAGTCTTGTGAGAAAGAAAATTTCTGAATGGCAAAGCAAGAAAAGATGACTATAGACGGATCCCAACGGGGCCTTCGGCTCGGGGCTGCCTCGCCTGGGCAACCCTTACATCGAGGACAGCCTACTGCCGGCCTTCCTGAGGAGACGCCTGCCCGCCGAGTTCTGGAGACTGACATCCCAAGGTCAGGGTGCCAGCAGGGATGCTTACTGAATCTCCAGTACTATGTTGACTAGAACTGGGAGGAGTGGATATCTTTGTCTTGTTCCTTATCTTAGGGGAAAGCATCCACTCTTTCACTATCAGTCTTTAAGACATTTTGAGTGGAGCCGGAGGAAGATGGCGGAAGAGTAAGACGCGGAGATCACCTTCCTCCCTACAGATACATCAGAAATTCATCTACACGTGGAACAACTCCAACAGAACACCTACTGAACGCTGACAGAAGACCTCAGACCCCCCAAAAGCCTCCGAGGCAGCGGATTAAAGCTCCACGGTCCGTTTGATGTGCCCTGCGTCTGTGGAGTGCATGAATGGACAGCGAATCATCCGAAATTGAGGAAGTGGACCTTGAGGACAAGATTTAAGACTTTCCCCCCCTTTTTTCCCCTCTTTTTACAACGAATTATCTCAAATTAAGGAGGTGGACTTAGCAAGATTTCAGACTTTTCGCCCTTTTCCTCTTTTTACAACGAATTATCCCAAATCGAGGAGGTGGACTTGGAGAGCAAGATTTTTGATTTTTCCCCCTGCTCTCTTTTTGTGAATGTGTATGTGTAATCTTCTGTGTAAGATTCTCTCTGTATAGCTTTGCTTCCACCATATGTCCCAGGGTTCTTTCGGTCCGTGTTGTTTTTCAATAATTACTTTTTAATTTTAATAACGCTACTATATTTCATACTTTATTCTATTTTACTTTACCTGCTCTTTCTTTTTTTCCTCCCTTCCCTTCCTCCCTCCCTCCGCTCCTCCTTTCCTTCTTTCTTTTTCTTTCCTCCATCCCTCCCTCCCTCCCACCCTTCTTCTTTCCACTTTCTTTTTCTTTCCTTCCTCCCTCCCTCCCTACCTCCTGTCTTTCTTGCTTTCTTTCCTTCCTCCCTCCCTCCCTCTCTTCTTCCATTCACTCTTCCTTTTGCTTTCATTCCTCCCTCCCTCCCTCCTTTCTTTCCTTTCTTTCCATCCTTCCTCCCTCCCTCCTTTCTTTCTTTCTTCCTTCCTTCCTTCCTTCCCTTCTTCCTTTCTTTCAATCTCTCTTTCTTTCTTCTACTAATTATTTCTTTCTACTTTTTCTCACTGTTATTCTGAGCTGGGTGGATGAAAGGCTCTTGGTGCTGCAGCCAGGAGTTAGTGCTGTGCCTCTGAAGTGGGAGAGCCAACTTCAGGACACGGGTCCACAAGAGACCTCCCAGCTCCACATAATATCAAGCAGCGAAAATCTCCCAGGAATCTCCATCTCAACACCAGCACCCAGCTTCAGTCAACGACCAGCAAGCTACAGTGCTGGTCACCCTATGCCAAGCAACTAGCAAGGCAGGAACACAACCCCACCCATTAGCAGAGAGGATACCTAAAAACATAATAAGGCCACAGGCACCCCAAAACACACCACCAGACGTGGACCTGTCCACCAGAAAGACAAGATCGAGCTTCAACCACCAGAACACAGGCATTAGTCCCCCCCACCAGGAAGCCTACACAACCTACTGAAACAACCTTAGCCACGGGGGACAGACACCAAAAACAACGGGAACTACGAATCTGCAGCCTGCAAAAAGGAGACCCCAAACACAGTAACATAAGCAAAATGAGAAAGCAGAAAAACACACAGCAGGTGAAGGAGCAAGATAAAAACCTACCAGACCTAACAAATGAAGAGGTAATAGGCAGTCTACCTGAAAAAGAATTCAGAATAATGATAGTAAAGCTGATCCAAGATTCTATTTCCCAGATCCAAAATCTTGGAAATAGAATAGACAATATGCAAGAAACAGTTAACAAGGACCTAGAAGAACTAAAGATGAATCAAGCATCGATTAAAAACACAATAAATGAAATGAAAAATACTCTAGATGGGATCAATAGCAGAATAACTGAGGCAGAAGAACGGATAAGTGAGGTGGAAGATAAAATAGTGGAAATAACTGATGCAGAGAAAAATAAAGAAAAAAGAATGAAAAGAACAGAGGACAGTCTCAGAGACCTCTGGGACAACATTAAACGCACCAACATTCGAATTATAGGGGTTCCAGAAGAAGAAGAGAAAAAGAAAGGGACTGAGAAAATATTTGAAGAGATTATAGTTGAAAACTTCCCTAATATGGGAAAGGAAATAGTTAATCAAGTCCAGGAGGCACAGAGAGTCCCATACAGAATAAATCCAAGAAGAAATACGCCAAGACACATATTAATCAAACTGTCAAAAATTAAACACAGAGAAATCCTATTAAAAGCAGCAAGGGAAAAACAACAAATAACACACAAGGGAATCCCCATCAGGTTAACAGCTGATCTCTCAACAGAAACTCTACAAGCCAGAAGGGAGTGGCAGGACATAATTAAAGTGATGAAGGAGAGAAACCTGCAACCAAGATTACTCTACCCAGCAAGGATCTCATTCAGATTTGATGGAGAAATTAAAACCTTTACAGACAAGCAAAAGCTGAGAGAGTTCAGCACCACCAAACCAGCTTTACAACAAATGCTAAAGGAACTTCTCTAGGCAAGAAACACAACAGAAGGACTATACCTACAATAACGAACCCAAAGCCATTAAGGAAATGGGAATAGGAACATACATATCAATAATTACCTTAAATGTAAATGGACTAAATGCTCCCACCAAAAGACACAGAGTGGCTGAATGGATACAAAAACAAGACCCATATATATGCTGTCTACAAGAGACCCACTTCAGACCTAGAGACACATACAGATTGAAAGTAAGGGGATGGAAAAAGATATTCCATGCAAATGGAAATCAAAAGAAAGCTGGAGTAGCAATTCTTATATCAGACAAAATAGACTTTAAAATAAAGACTATTAGAAGAGACAAAGAAGGACACTACATAACGATAAAGGGATCGATCCAAGAAGAAGATATAACAATTGTAAATATTTATGCACCCAACATAGGAGCACCTCAATACATAAGGCAAATACTAACAGCCATAAAAGGGGAAATCGACAGTAACACAATCATAGTAGGGGACTTTAACACCCCACTTTCACCAATGGACAGATCATCCAAAATGAAAATAAATAAGGAAACACAAGCTTTAAATGATACATTAAACAAGATGGACTTAATTGATATTTATAGGACATTCCACCCAAAAACAACAGAATACACATTTTTCTCAAGTGCTCATGGAACATTCTCCAGGATAGATCATATCTTGGGTCACAAATCAAGCCTTGGTAAATTTAAGAAAATTGAAATTGTATCAAGTATCTTTTCCGACCACAATGCTATGAGACTAGACATCAATTACAGGAAAAGATCTGTAAAAAATACAAACACATGGAGGCTAAACAATACACTACTCAATAATGAAGTGATCACTGAAGAAATCAAAGAGGAAATTAAGAAATACTTAGAAACAAATGACAATGGAGACACGACGACCCAAAACCTATGGGACGCAGCAAAAGCAGTTCTAAGGGGGAAGTTTATAGCAATACAATCCCACCTTAAGAAACAGGAAACATTTCGAGTAAACAACCTGACCCTGCACCTAAAGCAATTAGAGAAAGAAGAACAAAAAACCCCCAAAGTTAGCAGAAGGAAAGAAATCATAAAGATCAGATCAGAAATAAATGAAAAAGAAATGAAGGAAACGATAGCAAAGATCAACCAAACTAAAAGCTGGTTCTTTGAGAAGATAAACAAAATTGACAAACCATTAGCCAGACTCATCAAGAAAAGAAGGGAGAAGACTCAAATCAGTAGAATTAGAAATGAAAAAGGAGAAGTAACAACTGACACTGCAGAAATACAAAAGATCATGAGAGATTACTATAAGCAACTCTATGCCAATAAAATGGACAACCTGGAAGAAATGGACAAATTCTTAGAAATGCACAACCTACCAAGACTGACTCAGGAAGAAATAGAAAATATGAATAGACCAATCACAAGCACTGAAATTGAAACTGTGATTAAAAATCTTCCATCAAACAAAAGCCCAGGACCAGATGGCTTCACAGGCGAATTTTATCAAACATTTAGAGAAGAGCTAACACCCATCCTTCTCAAACTCTTCCAAACAATATCAGAGGAAGAAACACTCCCAAACTCATTCTACGAGGCCACCATCACCTTGATACCAAAACCAGGCAAGGATGCCACAAAGAAAGAAAACTACAGGCCAATATCACTGATGAACATAGATGCAAAAATCCTCAACAAAATACTAGCAAACAGAATCCAACAGCACATTAAAAGGATCATACACCATGATCAAGTGGGGTTTATTCCAGGAATGCAAGGATTCTTCAATATACGCAAATCAATCAATGTGATACACCATATTAACAAGTTGAAGGAGAAAAAACATATGATCATCTCAATAGATGCAGAGAAAGCTTTCGACAAAATTCAACACCCATTTATGATAAAAACCCTGCAGAAAGTAGTCATAGAGGGAACTTTCCTCAACATAATAAAGGCCATATATGAAAAACCCACAGCCAACATTGTCCTCAATGGTGAAAAATTGAAACCATTTCCACTAAGATCAGGAACACGACAAGGCTGCCCACTCTCACCACTCTTATTCAACCTAGTTTTGGAAGTTCTAGCCACAGCAATCAGAGAAGAAAAGGAAATAAAAGGAATCCAAATTGGAAAAGAAGAAGTAAAGCTGTCACTGTTTGCAGATGACATGATACTATTCATAGAGAATCCTAAAGATGCTACCGAAAAACTACTAGAGCTAATCAATGAATTTGGTAAAGTAGCAGGATACAAAATTAATGCACAGAAATCTCTGGCAATCCTGTACACTAATGATGAAAAATCTGAAAATGAAATCAAGAAAACACTCCCATTTACCATTGCAACAAAAAGAATAAAATATCTAGGAATAAACCTACCTAAGGAGACAAAAGACCTGTATGCAGAAAATTATAAGACACTGATGAAAGAAATTAAAGATGATACAAATAGATGGAGAGATATACCATGCTCCTGGATTGGAAGAATCAATATTGTGAAAACGACTCTGCTACCCAAAGAAATCTACAGATTCAATGCAATCCCTATCAAACTACCACTGGCATTTTTCACAGAAGTAGAACAAAAAATTGCAAAATTTGTTTGGAAAAACAAAAGACTCCGAATAGCCAAAGCAATCTTGAGCACGAAAAACGGAGCTGGAGGAATCAGGCTCCCTGACTTCAGACTATACTACAAAGCTACAGTAATGAAGACAGTGTGGTACTGGCATAAAAACAGAAAGATAGATCAATGGAACAGGATAGAAAGCCCAGAGATAAACCCACGCACATATGGTCAACTTATCTTTGATAAAGGAGGCAGGAATGTACAGTGGAGAAAGGACAGCCTCTTCAATAAGTGGTGCTGGGAAAACTGGACAGGGACATGTAAAAGTATGAGATTCGATCATTCCCTAACACCATACACAAAAATAAGCTCAAAGTGGATTAAAGACCTAAATGTAAGGCCAGAATCTATCAAACTCTTAGAGGAAAACATAGGTAGAACACTCTGTGACATCAATAACAGCAAGATCCTTTTGGACCCACCTCCTAGAGAAATGGAAATAAAAACAAAGATAAACAAATGGGACCTAATGAAACTTCAAAGCTTTTGCACAGCAAAGGAAACCATGAACAAGACCAAAAGACAACCCTCAGAATGGGAGAAAATATTTTCAAATGAAGCAACTGACAAAGGATTAATCTCCAAAATTTATAAACAGCTCATGCAGCTCAATAGCAAAAAAACAAACAACCCAATCCAAAAATGGGCAGAAGACTTAAATAGGCATTTCTCCAAAGAAGATATACAGACTGCCAACAAACACATGAAAGAATGCTCAACATCATTAATCATTAGAGAAATGCAAATCAAAACTACAATGAGATATCATCTCACACCAGTCAGAATGGCCATCATCAAGAAATCTAGAAACAATAAATGCTGGAGAGGGTGTGGAGAAAAGGGAACACTCTTGCACTGCTGGTGGGAATGTGAATTGGTACAGCCACTATGGAGAACAGTATGGAGGTTCCTTAAAAAACTACAAATAGAACTACCATATGACCCAGCAATCCCACTACTAGGCATATACCCTGAGAAAACCATAATTCAAAAAGAGACATGTACCAAAATGTTCATTGCAGCTCTATTCACAATAGCCCAGAGCTGGAAACAACCTAAGTGTCCATCATCGGATGAATGGATAAAGAAGATGTGGCACATATATACAATGGAATATTACTCAGCCATAAAAAGAAACGAAACTGAGCTATTTGTAATGAGGTGGATAGACCTAGAGTCTGTCATACAGAGTGAAGTAAGTCAGAAAGAGAAAGACAAATACCGTATGCTAACACATATATATGGAATTAAAAAAAAAAAATGTCATGAAGAACCTAGAGGTAAAACGGGAATAAAGACACAGACCTACTTGAGAATGGACTTGAGGATATGGGGAAGGGGAAGGGTAAGCTGTGACAAAGGGAAAGAGAGGCATGGACATATATACACTACCAAAAGTAAGGTAGATAGATAGTGGGAAGCAGCCGCAGAGCACAGGGAGATCAGCTCGGTGCTTTGTGACCGCCTGGAGGGGTGGGATGGGGAGGGTGGGAGGGAGGGAGATGCATGAGGGAGGGGATGTGGGAACAGATGTATATGTATGACTGATTCACTTTGTTATAAAGCAGAAACTAATAAAAAAAATAAAAATAAAAAAAAAATAAAAATAAATAAAATAAATAAATAAAAGATGACTATAAGCACAGTACAGTCAAAGGACACGGACACAATAACTCTATTAGATCATTAATTTGGAAGGAACAAATCAGAATTCTACACATATTTCCTTCTTCTTCCTGATTTCATATTCACCTTCCTTAGTTTCTAAAGAACCGGGTGGAACCCAAGTGTTCTAGGAATTGTCTCCCTTTAGATCCTACCTGAGAGTTGTTCGCTACGTGAATCGTCATCAGCATCACTGCTATGTATGCTCTCCACGATCCATTCTGTACAAAAACAACCATGAGCATAAAGTTATTATACAAGTTGACCGACCCATTTCTCCTACTCAACTTGCTGGCTCACACAGCATCACGCTGGTCTTCCCTCCAGGTTCTCAGACCTCCCCTGTGCTCTGTGCAGACAGAGTCCTTCAATAAGATATTGATCACAGTTGAAAATTTCAAATGAGGGAGAGATGCTGAGAAAATCACCTTTCGACCCCTCACTTCTATAGACCCATTTATAGCTTTCACGGTCAACCTTACCAACCTGAAATTCCAGATGTTACAGACACACTTCACACATGGCTAGTATGACCAAGCAATTGTGTGTTTTTTGCATTTTTTAATAGAATGAGTTAATTATTGTTTGAACTAAATTAATTATAAATAGACACATTTGGTTCGTGACTACCACATTGGAAAGCTCAGCTCTAAGAAATCCAAAGATGAGAAAGAGGCAACCAGCCACCCTTCCCATGGTTGTTCTTTACTGCAGAAAATTTGATGGCCTGATCTCATCCTTCGTATGTAGGTATATCTTGGGCTCTTGGACCCACGCCAGGCATTGGGAGAGTCCTTCTGGACACTGAAATAGTACAGTCAACACTCAGATCCAAGAGGAATTCCCAGCAAGGGGCCCACTTGTAGACAGAGGTGAAGGGCATGGCTAAGTACACCGGTATTAGACATAATCAGAGAGTAGGTGCAGAGGAGAGGGAGGGACTTCACTCTCTCCATGAATCCATCCTTCTCACCCCTGACGCTAGAAGACCTGAGGAAAGCAGTGGAAAAGGCCCCGTTGGAGGTGAAAAATTTGTATACTGAAAACTACAGGATATTGCGGAAAGAAATTAAAGAAGAGACAAGTAAAGGGAATGACATACCATGTTCATAGACTGGATTATTAAATACTGTTGGCATTTCTATACTATATAAAGTGATGTACACATATATCGCAACAACCCACAAAATTCCATGTCATTATTATAGAAGTGGACAGAATCCTAAAATACATATGGAACCCCCACAAGTAGATAAAAGAATCTTGAGAGCAAAGAGCAATGATGGAGATTAACACTTCCTGAACTCAAAACACAAAACAATGCCACAGTAGTCAACACAGTCTGCTACTGGCATCAAGACAGTGAGATAGACCAATGAAATATAATAGAGAGACCTCAAATAAACGCACATATATATGGCCAACAGATCTTGGCCAAGGTTCTAAGATTACCAAGTGAAGAAAGGATAATCTCTTCAACAATCAACAGAATGAAAAGGAAACCTATAGAATGGGAGGAAATATGTGTAAACCTTGTATCTGAATAAGGGACCAATATCCAGAATATATAAAAACTACTACAAGTCAATTTCAGAAAAACAGCAGGCAAATAAGTGAGTTTAAAAATGGGTAAAAAGGGGCTTCCCTGGTGGCGCAGTGGTTGCGAGTCCGCCTGCAGATGCAGGGGACACAGGTTCGTGCCCTGGTCTGGGAAGATCCCACATGCCGCGGAGCGGCTGGGCCCGTGAGCCATGGCCGCTGAGCCTGCGCGTCCGGAGCCTGTGCTCCGCAACGGGAGAGGCCACAGCAGTGAGAGGCCCGCGTACCGAAAAAAAAAAAAAAAAAAAAAAAAAAATGGGTAAAAAGCTTCACTAGACATTTCTCCATAAAGGCATACAAGTGGTCAATCTACATATGAAAATTTGCTCAACATCGCTAAGCATCAGGGAAATGGAAATCCAGGCACAAGGAGATATCACTCACACCTGTTAGGATGTGTATTATAAAAGGACAATTAGGGCTTCCCTGGTGGCACAATGGATGAGAGTCCGCCTGCCGAGGCAGGGGACACGTGTTCATGCCCCGGTCTGGGAGGATCCCACATGCCACTGAGCGGCTGGGCCCATGAGCCATGGCTGCTGAGCCTGGGTGTTTGGAGCCTGTGCTCTGCAACGGGAGAGCCCATAACAATGAAAGGCCCATGTACTGCAAAAAAAAAAAAAAAAGAAAGAAAGAAAAAAGAAAGAAAATTAATGGATGCTGGCAAAGATGGGAAGAAGTGGAACTTCTGTACGCTGTTTTGTACCCTGTAGTAATGTAAAATGCTGTAGCCATTATGGAAAACAGGATGGAGGTCCCACAAAAATTATTAAGAGAACTCTCATAAAATCCAGCAGTCACTCATTTAGGTTTATATACAAAGGAGATAAAACAAGAATGTCCAAGAGATATCTACAATCTCATGTCCATTGCAGCATTATACACAATACACAACATAGGAAAACTGCCTAGTGTCCATGGGAAGATGAATTAATAAAGAAAATGTGGTGTATACATACAGTGGAATGTCATTCAGTCTTTGAAAAAGAAGGAAATCCTGCCATTCGCAGAAACACAAAAGAACCTGGAAGACATTTGTAAGAGTGAAATAAGCCAGTCACAGAAGGTCAAAAACTGAAAGAAAACTCCGAGAAGCAGAGAGTAGAAGGGTGGTTCCAAGAGCTGGCAGGAGGTTGACATGGGAAGTCTCTGTTCAATGGTTAGAATGTGGTATTTGCAAAATGGAACAGTTCTAGACACATGCTGTACAACAAGGTGCATGGAGTCAACAGGACTGACTGGACATTTCAAAACTTAAGACGTTGGATTTCATTGTATGTGTACTTTTACAACAATAAAATATACATATGCAAAATAAATACAAAGAGGAAAAAGGGGGAAAAAGAAGAAAAATAAGGAACGGGAGTCAACAGAGGGAAAGAAGAAAGCAGGAAGGGTCTCGAATGTACACAGGTATCAGGAGATAATGGGAGAGAAGCTCCTCTCCTCAGGCTTTAAAGAAGACATCTCTCCAGAGTTCACTCCAGCAAGAGGGGGATGTCCTTTCTCTTCCCCATTCAAGCAGAAGTGCCAATAGCATCCTAAGTGTGGCCCAGGCTGTGCTCAGGTGTACACTTTTCCTTGATCTCTAAACCAAACACCCCTGACTCCCCATGGCTCAGGTGCCCTTACTCTATCTCCTTCCACTTCTCTAAAGCATTTCCCTCTTCAAGTCCAGCCCGAGGCTCCAATCCTGTCCTCACACGTGGGGTCCACTGGGCGGGTCTCTGAGTTCTTAAGAGCCTCCCTGTGAGTAGCAGGCACTGAATCGCACACCAGGGTTCCCCTCAGCACCATCAGGAAACTACGACCTAGGGATTGAGGATATCTAGAACAACTTTACTCATACAACGTCTCTTGGGTAAACAAGTGACATTTTACAATCAAGAATTTTCAGTTTTTTCTTTGGTGGGGAAAATATTGACACATATAAGGCAATCATATTCTATTAAAGTATGTATTTCTCAAAGGACTCACTATCGAAAAAAATTTTTATATATAACTTTCCATGTTTTAATTGACTTTACTCCCAGACTTGTTTGCTTGCAAAAGCCTTCAGAAAATACCAAGAACATACTCCATCTGGCAGTTTGCACAGCAACATGAGTGGAGATGCTCTTGTCACACTGCTTGGTTTCTCTATCCCACCTGGCAAAGCACAACATCCTCTCCAACCTCCTGGGAAGGGAGCCAGTGCCCACCCTGAGCTCAATCCATGGGGTACATCTCTTGGTTTTGTCTTCACTGTATGCAGTGTTTCTTGCCCAGCACACAGAAACAGGGCCGGCACAAGTGATGGAAGAAAGACTTTCCACAGGAGAAGGACATTTCGTTTCCTTAGCACAGAATCCGATAGTGAATATTAGCCTCAAATGAGAAAGGTGGAGTGAATTTCCTCCATCTATTCCTGGAGGCCCCTTCTTTCTCGGGCTCCTCCAGAGCTGGGTGTGGCTTGTGGGTACAAGCATGGGCTCTGTGCAAAAAGAAGGAGGTCTGCCTAGAACTAGGTGCTCCAGGTAAGGGGGGAGGACTCATCCCGAGGCTCTAATAGGAAACAGTTAGAATGAGGGAAGTCCAGATAGATGTATCATAACCATTCAGAATGCTATGAGACCTACTAAGAGATGAGATTTCTTATTAAATGAAGTTGTACTTGACCCTGTAGTAGGGATTCTGAAACCCTGTTTTGTTCATTAAGAATCCAGCCATGGAGCTACTAAGCCCGTGCACCACAACTAATAAGCCTGTGCTCTAGAGCACGCAAGTCACAACTACTGAGCCCACGTGCCACAACTATTGAAGCCCATGCACCTAGAGCCCGTGGTCTGGAACAAAAGTAGCCACCGAAATGAGAAGCCCACACAGTGCAACGAAGACCCAACACAGCCAAAAAAAAAAAAAAAAAAGAATCCAGTAAACAATTGCCTGGGCGGTGATAGGATTTGTTTTCCATGTTAAATGAGGCTCAATTGGTAGAAAATCAAAGCACACCCTGAAAGTATACAGTTTATTTACTTTTATATCCATACCCATTCATGATGCAGTGTTGATGGGAATATTTTCTAGAAAGTTAGCACCAGTAACAGTGATGTTTAGGGGAACATAAATCAAGGGAAACACAACACAAAATGTTCACATACACACACAGAATCATACCACTCATTTCACATACAGACACACCCAGTCTCATGCACACAAACCTACACCACCTAACCGTAATACAGCTTCTTCCTGGGACTATAGTAATTGGTCACATTACTTGTAAATCACTTTCTATCACCAGGGCCCCTACTCTCATTCCCAGCAGAAATTTGGAATCTGTTTGCCCTCTACACTAAAACCAGCAAGAATGTCCCACTTTCTCATCTTCAAAGTTCTTCCTCCCCAAGTGACTGATTCCAGAATACATACTGTTTACACGTTCTGTGAAGGCCACCTGCAATTACACAAGAGAAAACACTATGAGGATAAGATCACAGTGATGCTCAGGTCTTTTGTTCATTTGCTGACAGTAGAAAACCTCATAAGAAACAGTGGTCCAGGGAACCCAGCAAGGATTATCAGAGCAAACCTACTCAGGCTGAAAGGCAAGAACTTTGCTGGGAGGATGGAACTTCCAAGTCCATTTAGGTTGGAAATTACAGAATTCTTTGCCTAGAGGAAAAATCGATGCAGGACAGAGAGCTCCGTACTCCACAGGCTGTAATGGATGCTGTCAATTGTAATGTCCTGTGGAATCAGGCACCATGAGTTGGTAATAGACTCTCACTCCACATTCTCCCAACCAAGGGAATTGTATGTATCTGGAAGGAGTACCCTCAAATATTCATAACTTCATTCTATTGAAAGAGAAATAAAGGAATATTTCTATCTCAGACCAGAAAAAATCCAGCTAACCTTGATTTTCCACGGAGGCTTTTCTTCTGTCCTATCACGGTGCAGATCATCTGCCACATCCTCAGGGAGAGCTGGAGGGACACAGAGTAACTGTCAGGACACTGGTGATGCGGCTCAGGAATTACTCAGGGGCTTTCTTCTCGATGAGGACATGGGGTGGTGTGTATGGATGTGGGAGGTTAGTAAGTGTGGGCTGAGCTGGTGTTGGGCCATTCTCTTTGGGGAATGAAGGAAGGCAAAGGATAAGAGGAAGGAAATGAAAACAGAGCTTTGGCTTTCTAGCTAAGGGGAGCCTAATCAGAAGGGAAGGGTCGATCTAAATAATGGTAAACACTAAAATGCATGCTCTGTTTCAATGACACAGACCCATGACCCATCCTGCCTCTTTTGAGCTTCTGCTAAATTGCCACTGTCTCTTGATTTTTCCCAGATCACTCTTACCCCAGCATCCACAATGCCAGCTACTGCATTTATCATGTCTTCTATTGTATCATATTTTATACTTGATTAACAGCAACCTCTATTAAAGGACTGAATTCAATCCTAGACAAAATATGCTATATTTATTCACTAATCACTTGTCTTAAAGAAAATCAAATACACAAGGTTTGACAAAACTGAAATCCTACCATTTAGATACAGCCACTATCAATCGTGTCATATTTTTCTCCCAGTCTTTGTTTTCTATACAATGTATGTATGCCCCCTGAGTCAGGGGCTGTCCATACTCTAGGGAGCTGTTCCATAAGTGGGACACTTCGTTATGAAGAGGGAGCCCGGACTGAGCACAGCCTGTCTCTAACCCAGCTGTGCAGGAGAAGTGTACAGGCTAACAGTCAGGTTCCACTTTGAGTCCTTGGGTATGGGCTACAGGAATTGACCAATGCTAAGGCTAATGGTAACGTTATCCAATACAATAAAATAGCTCCCTGATTCTTATCTGCTTTTGGCCTTGTTTAAGCAGTGACACCAGCACTGACAGATATGACCTCTATTGTATACATGGGGTCTCACACCTCTCAGAATCTGTGAGCTGACCAGGAGAATGCAGGTCCTGATGTGAATTTCACATTAATGACTGTGCCAAAGGCAACTGATAAGCCCACCCATAGCTGCCCTGGATTCTGTGGCCACTAAGGCCACCTGATGGGCAAGGTCTGGAACTTTGGAGATGCTAGTATTTCCAGCCAATTATGCGGATGCAGGGACTCCCTTGCTCCATGACTGAGGATCCCTTGGCTGAGTGGTAAGTGCAGGTCAGGGATCCAGAGCATCCATACCGGGACCCACCCCTGGGTTCTCAGTATGGCTTTTCCACTTAGGAGGTCAAGAGCTTAGAACATTTATCTCTGCACCATCTCCTTCTGAGGAAAAGGAATATTAACCAAATCTGGGTAACAGCTGTGTTGAGGGAAGAACATGCAAACAACTTCGCAAAACAAGGAAGGGTCCTGTGCCTGAGCTAACCTTAGGTACTTCAAAACTACTCCGTAAGTGTCTTAGCCCCTTAGAGAGGATGAAAGTAATATTAGAGTTAAAAGTAACTTGTCCCAATTCCCTTATTCTGGAATACTGAAACAAAATTCTACAGCAGAGGAAGCCTCATAAACACACAGCACCTGCCTGGGTTTACCCCAGCCTTGGAAGAACTGGGAAGGATAAGACCAAGGCAGGCCTGAGGAAAGGTCAGAGGGTAGGCAGGACTGGGGTGTGGGGAGCAGGGGCAGGGCTGTCTGGACGGAGCAGTGGGTTGTAAGAAGAGCAGTGACCCTGGGTCCTGCTGCCCTGAGTCTCTGTCCTGGGCCTGGTCAACCCCAGGAGACCAGGTCAGCAGGGCTGTGAAAGCAAGTGTGTGAAGAAGCCCAGCAGCCCCTTCAAACAGCCCTCTAGAATTTCTGCCACCCATGGAGGGTCTCTGGGGCAGCTGGAGGTGGACCCCTCTCAAATGGAAGCATGTCAGCACATCAGCCTTTGGGAAGTGCAGAGGCTGAGATGAGCTCAAGGAGACTGAGCACATGCAATGATCCCAGAGCACGTGTTCTGTGACTCATCCATCTCTGGGTCTGTCCTTTACAAGAGGAACAAACAGTGAGGACAAAACATGAGGTGAAGCCACAAGTCCTGAAAGTGCAGAGGGAGACAGTTCACTTCTCATCCACCACCTCACTCTTTCTAGAAGAACTTGGTCTCAAGTTTCAAAGGCCCATGAGAGTTTTGACCCACAGGTTCTGTCCATCATAGGTCAATATGCAAAAGAAAACAAACTCTCCTATGCACAATACCCTAGATGTGCTAACCAGAAAACAAACTTCCATATTAGGCAGTGACAAGCACAAGAAAAAGCAGCTCATGTGCAAAAGATCAGTTTTGATGAGCAAATCAAGAAAAGGTGATTATAGAGCACAGTCACGTCTAAGGACACAATTGCTCTCTATTGTATCATTAAAATGTGAAAAAAACATGTCAGAACTCTACACATATTTCATTCTTCTTTCTGATTTTATATCCACCTTCCTCAGTCTCCAAAGCAAGAGATATAACCCTAAAGATCCAGGAACCCTCTGCCATTAGATCCTACCTAAGTGTTGTTCCTACCTGTATCCTTTTCTTTATCACGGCCACAAATGCTATTCAAAGGCAATTCTGTAGAAACACGAATATGAATTTACAAGTCTTATGGATACATTTAATATGTGACTAATGTGACTGAGTAATGGGATATTTTATTTTCTTTTATTTTAATACACTGAGTTAAACATTGATTGAATTAAATAAATTATAACAGGCACAACTAGCTAGTGGCTACCACACTGTAATACACATCCCTCTCTCTCTCACTCTCCATATATATATATATATGTATATATATATATATATATACATATATATATATATATAAAGTATATGGAGGATGTTACCACCGCTCCCCTGGTTATTCCCCTCTGTATGGTCTACCCATTCAAGATGGCTGTTTGCTGATGGTTTACCAAAGGAAAAACCTCTGCCCCGTGAAGGTACTTAGCCCAAGGGGTAACAGGGATGCATCCCTCTGCTGGTTTCCCTAGTAACCGCTGAGCCCATCTGCTGTCAATTCCCCCTTTAACTGGTAGCCTGCCTATTCCGCCCAGAGGGAAGCATGCTGCTACTGCTGCTGCTGCGTTCTGCCTGCCATTGGCTATCTACAATGGGATGTCTCTCCAGGACCACTTTGCTTCTGATGTGAAAGATCTCCCATCTATTAAACCATGAATGTCTCTGTCTCTGACTTTGGGCTCTTTCCTTAGCCCTGAGGCTGAGCAAGTACAGGGCTTGCAGGCGTGAGAGGTGCAGCCCAACAACTTCTGCAGGGCAGTTTGCTGGCCAGATTTGATGATTCATTTGTAGGTGTTTCCTAGGCTCATGCACACTTGCCAGGCACTCATGAGACCTTGGGGACACTGAAACAGTAATGTCAACACCCAGATCCTAGAGGAATTCCCGACAGGTGTTCCACTTGAGGGGAGAGGTAATGAGCATGGCCCAGTGCACCTGTGCTAGACATAATCAGCGAGCAGGTGCAGAAGGGAGGGAGGGACATTCACTCACTTCATGAAGCCATCCTTCTCACCACTGCCTCTGAAAAATCCAGGGAAGGAAGGGACAAAATGCCCTTAGAAGGTAAATGGCCTGTACACTGAAAACTACAAACCACTGCTGAAAGAATTAAACAAGGAACAAATAATTGAAATGACATATCATATTCATAGACTGGAGACTTACTATTGTTGACATTTCTACACTACCCAAAGGGAAGTATAAATTCATTGTAATACATGTCAAAATCGCAATGTCATTTTCAAAGAAATAGAAAAAAAAAAGATCCTAAAATACATATGGAACCACTAAGGACTCCAAACAGACAACACAATCCTGAGAAGAAAGAACATAGATGGAGGCTTCTCACTTCCTGACTTCAGAACACATTACAAAGCCACAGGAATCAAAACTGTACGGTACTGACATAGAAACAGATACATAGGCCTGAACACCAGAATAAATAACCCCCAAGAAAACTCATAGATACATGGCCAAATGAAATTCACCAAGCTTCTAAGACAACAAATAGGGAAAGTATAGTTTTTTCAACAGTCAATAGGATGAAAATATAACTTACAGAAAGATTACAAACATATATCAGAAAAGGAGCTAATATACAAAACATCAAAGAAAAACACTACAACTCAAATGCAAACTAAGTTAAAAAATTAAAAAGGGCAAATAACTGGGTTCAGAAATGTGCAAAGACTTAAATAAGACATTTCCTGAAAAAGACATACAAATGGCTAACAAATATAGGAAAAGGTTCTCAACCTCACTAATCATCAGGGCAATGCAAATCAACACCTCATACCTGTTAGGCTGTGTATTATAAAGAAAAAAATTAACAGTTTAAGGCCAAGATGTGGGGAATTGGAAACTTTGTACACTGCTGGTGGCAATGTAAAATGGTGCCGCTATTATGAAAAAGAGTATGGGGGTTCCTTATAAAATTATAAACAGAAATATCATATGATTCAGCAATCACAGTTCTGGGTATATATCCAAAGGAAATTAAATCAGTATCACAATGAGATGAACATAGGTTCATTGCAGCATTCTACACAATAGCCTAGATATGCAACCAACTTCACAAAACAAGTAAGTGTCCTGTGCCTGAGCTAACCTTAGGTACTTCAAAACTACTGTGTAAGTCTCTTAGCCCCTTAGAGAGGATGAAAGCAATATTAGAGTTAAAAGTAACTTGTACCAGTTCCCTTAGTCTGGAATGCTGAAACAAAAGTTCTACAGCAGAGTAAGCCTCATAAACACACAACTCCTGCCAGGGTTTAACCCAGCCTTGGAAGAACGGGGAAGGATAAGACCAAGGCAGGCCTGAGGAAAGGGCAGAGGTTAGGAAGGACTGGGGAGTGGGGAGCAGGGGCAGGGCTGTCTGGACGGAGCAGTGGGTTGTAAGAAGACAGTGACCCTGGGTCCCGCTGCCCTGAGTCTCTGTCCTGGGCCTGGTGAATTCCAGGAGACCAGGTTAGCAGGGCTGTGACAGCCAGTGTGTGAAGAAGCACAGCAGCCCCTTCACACAGTCCTCTAGAATTCCTGCCGGCCATGAAGGGTCTTTAGGATCAGCTGGACGTGGACCCCTCTCAAATGGAAGCATGTCAGCACATCAGCCTTGGGAGGTGCTGAGGCTGAAATGAGGAGACTGAGCACATGCAGTGATCCCAAATCACATGTTCTGTGATTCTTCCACCTCTGGAAGCGTGCTTTCCATGAGGAATAAACAGTGAGGACAAAAGTAAGATGAAGCTACAAGTCCTGAAAGTGTAGAGGGAGAGAGTTCAACTCTCATCCACCACCTGACACAAACTATAGGAACTTGTTCTCCAGTGTCAAGTGACTATGAGAGTTTTGTTCCCACTAGGATATGGCCATCATACGTGAATGTAAAAAGGAAACCAAAATCCTTGGTGCAAAATACCCTCCAGGTACCAAACAGAAACGGACCTTTCATTTTTGGCAGTGAAAAAGCAATGAAAGAGTAGTCTTGTGAGAAAGAAAATTTCTGAATGGCAAAGCAAGAAAAGATGACTATAAGCACAGTACAGTCAAAGGACATGGACACGATAACTCTATTATATCATTAAAGTTTGGAAAGAACAAATCAGAATTCTACACATATTTCCTTCTTCTTCCTGATTTCATATTCACCTTCCTTAGTTTCTAAAGAAGTGGATGGAACCCAAGTGTTTTAGGAATTGTCTCGCTTTAGATCCTACCTGAGAGTTGTTCCCTAAGTGATTCGTCATCAGCATCACTGCTATGTATGCTCTCCAAGATCCATTCTGTACAAACACAACCATGAACATAAAGTTATTATACAAGTTGACCCACCCATTTCTCCTACTCGACTTGCTGGCTCACACAGCATCACCCTGGTCTTCCCTCCAGGTTCTCAGACCTCCCTTGTGCTCTGTGCAGACAGAGTCCTTCAATAAGATATTGATCACAGTTGCAAATTTCAAATGAGGGAGAGATGCTGAGAAAATCACCTTTCGACCCCTCACTTCTATAGACCCATTTATAGCTTTCACCGTCAACCTTACCAACCTGAAATTCCAGATGTTACAGACACACTTGAAACATGGCTAGTGTGACCAAGCAATTGTGTGTTTCTTGCATTTTTTAATAGAATGAGTTAATTATTGTTTGAATTAAATTAATTATAAATAGACACATTTGGTGAGTGGCTACCACACTGGAAAGCTCAGCTCTAAGAAATCCAAAGATGAGAAAGAGGCAACCAGCCACCCATCCCCTGGTTGTTCTTTACTGCAGATAATTTGATGGCCTGATCTGATCATTTGTATGTAGGTATATCTTGGGCTCTTGGACCCACGCCACGCATTGGGAGAGTCCTTGTGGACACTGAAATAGTACAGTCAACACTCAGATCCAAGAGGAATTCCCAGCAAGGGGCCCACTTGTAGACAGAGGTGAAGAGCATGGCCCAGTACACCTGTATTAGACATAATCAGAGAGTAGGTGCCGAGGGGAGGGAGGGATTTCACACTCTCCATGAGTCCATCCTTCTCACCCCTGACGCTAGAAGACCTGAGGAAGGCAGTGGAAAAGGCCCCGTAGGAGGTGAAAAATTTGTATACTGAAAACTACAGGATATTGCGGAAAGAAATTAAAGAAGAGACAAGTAAAGGGAATGACATACCATGTTCATAGACTGGATTATTAAATACTGTTGGCATTTCTATACTACATAAAGTGATGTACACATATATTGCAACAACCCACAAAATTCCATGTCATTATTATAGAAGTGGACAGAATCCTAAAATACATATGGAACCCCCACAAGTAGATAAAACAATCTTGAGAGCAAAGAGCAATGATGGAGATTAACACTTCCTGAACTCAAAACACATAACAATGCCACAGTAGTCAACACAGTCTGCTAGTGGCATCAAGACAGTGAGATAGACCAATGAAATATAATAGAGAGACTCCAAATAAACGCACATATATATGGCCAACTGATCTTGGACAAGGTTCTAAGATTACCAAGTGAAGAAAGGATAGTCTCTTCAACAATCAACAGCATGAAAAGGCAACCTGTAGCATGAGAGGAAATATGTGTAAACCTAGTATCTGAATAAGGGAAGAATATCCAGAATATATAAGAAACTACTACAAGTCAATTTCAGAAAAAGAGCGGGCAAATAACTGAGTTTAAAAATGGGTAAAAAGCTTCATTAGACATTTCTCCATAAAGACATACAAGTGGTCAATCTACATATGAAAATTTGCTCAACATCGCTAAGCATCAGGGAAATGGAAATCAAGCCACAAGGAGATATCACTCACACCTGTTAGGATGTGTATTATAAAAAGACAATTAGGTCTTCCCTGGTGGCACAGTGGTTGAGAGTCTGCCTGCCGATGCAGGGGACACGTGTTCGTGCCCCGGTCTGGGAGGATCCCATATGCCGCTGAGCGGGTGGGCCCATGAGACATTGCCGCTGAGCCTGTGCGTTTGGAGCCTGTGCTCCGCAACGGGAGAGCCCATAACAATGAGAGGCCTGTGTACTGCCAAAAAAAAAAAAAAAAAGAAAGAAAATTAATGGATGTTGGCAAAGATGTGAAGAATTGGAACTCCTGTACCCTGTTTTGTACCCTGTAGTAATGTAAAATGGTGTAGCCATTATGGTAAACAGGATGGAGGTACCCCAAAAATTATTAAGAGAACTATCATAAAATGAACAATCACTCATTTAGGTTTATATACAAAGGAGATAAAACAAGAATTTCCAAGAGATATCTACAATCTCATGTCCATTGCAGCATTATACACAATACACAACATAGGAAAACTGCCTAGTGTCCATGAGAAGATGAATTAATAAAGAAAAGGTGGTGTATACATACAGTGGAATGTCATTCAGTCTTTGAAAAAGAAGGAAATCCTGCCATTCGCAGCAACACGAAAGAACTTGGAGGACATTTGTTAGAGTGAAATAAGCCAGTCGCAGAAGGTCAAAAACTGAAAGAAAACTCCGAGAAACAGAGAGTAGAAGGGGGGTTCCAAGAGCTGGCAGGAGGTTGACATGGGAAGTCTCTGTTCAATGGTTAGAATGTGGTATTTCAAAATAGAAAAGTTCTAGACACATGCTGTACAACAAGGTGCATGTAGTCCACAGGACTGCCTGGACATTTCAAAACTTGTTAAGAAGTTGGATTTCATCGTATGTGTACTTTTACAACAATAAAATACACATATGTAAAATAAATACAAAGTGGAAAAAGGGGATAAAAGAAGAAAAATAAGGAACGGGAGTCAACAGAGGGAAAGAAGAAAGCAGGAAGGGTGTCGAATGTACACAGGTATCAGGAGATAATGGGAGAGAAGCTCCTCTCCCCAGGCTTTAAAGAAGACATCTCTCCAGAGTTCACTCCAGCAAGAGGGGGATGTCCTTTCTCTTCCCCATTCAACCAGAAGTGCCAATAGCATCCTAAGTGTGGCCCAGGCTGTGCTCAGGTGGACACTTTTCCTTGATCTCTAAACCAACCACCCCTGACTCCCCATGGCTCAGGTGCCCTTCCTGTACCTCCTTCCACTTCACTAAAGCATTTCCCTCTTCAAGTCCAGCCCGAGGCGCCAATCCTGTCCTCACACGTGGGGTCCACTGGGCGGGTCTCTGAGTTCTTAAGAGCCTCCCTGTGAGTAGCAGGCACTGAATCGCACACCAGGGTTCCCCTCAGCACCATCAGCAATCTACGACCTAGGGATTGAGGATTTCTAGAACAACTTTACTCATACACAGTCTCTTGGGTAAACAAGTGACATTTTACAATCAAGCATTTTCAGTTTTTTCTTTGGTGGGGAAAATATTGACACATATAAGGCAATCATATTCTATTAAAGTATGTATTTCTCAAAGGACTCACTATCGAAAAAAAATTTTTAAGTATAACTTTCCATGTTTTAATTGACTTTACTCCCAGACTTGTTTGCTTGCAAAAGCCTTCAGAAAATACCAAGAACCTACTTCATCTGGCAGTTTGCACAGCAACATGAGTGGAGATGCTCTTGTCACACTGCTTGGTTTCTCTCTCCCACCTTGCAAAGCACAACCTCCTGTCCGCCCTCCTGGGAAGGGAGCCAGTGCCCACCCTGAGCTCAATCCCTGGGGTAGATCTCTTGGTTCTGTCTTCACTGTATGCAGTGTTTCTTGCCCAGCACACAGAAACAGGGCCGGCACAAGTGATGGAAGACAGACTTTCCACAGGAGAAGGACATTTCGTTTCCTTAGCACAGAATCCGATAGTGAATATTAGCCTCAAAGGAGAAAGGTGGAGTGAATTTCCTCCATCTACTCCTGGAGGCTCCTTCTTTCTCGGACTCCTCCAGAACTGGGTGTGGCATGTGGGTACAAGCATGGGCTCCCTGCAAAAGGAAGGAGGCCTGCCTAGCACTAGGTGCTTCAGGTAAGGGGGGAGGACTCATCCCGAGGCTCTAATAGGAAACACTTAGAATGAGGGAAGTGGCAGAGAGATGTATCATAACCATTCAGAATGCTATGAGACGTACTAAGAGATGAGATTTCTTATTAAGTGAAGTTGTAATTGACCCAGTAGTAGGGATGCTGAAACCCAGTTTTGTTCATTAAGATACCAGCCATTGGGCAACTAAGTCCGTGCACCACAACTACTAAGCCTGTGCCGTAGAGCCTGCAAGTCACAACTACTGAGCCCACGTGCCACAACTATTGAAGCCCATGCACCTAGAGCCCGTGCTGTGGAACAACAGAAGCCACCGAAATGAGAAGCCCGCACACTGCAACGAAGACCCAACACAGCCAAAAAAAAAAAAAAAAAGAATCCAGTAAACATTTGCCTGGGTGGTGATAGGATTTGTTTTTCAGTTTATATGAGGCTCACTTTGTATAAAATCAATGCACACACTGAAAGTATACAGTTTAATTACTTTTATATCCATACCCATTCATGATGCAGTGGTGATGGGAATATTTTTTAGAAAGTTGGCACCAGTAATAGTGATGTTTAGGGGAACATAAATCAAGGGAAACACAACACAAAAAGTTCACATACACACACAGAATCATCCCACTCATTTCACATACAGACACACCCAGTCTCATGCACACAAACCTACACCACCTAACCGTAATACAGCTTCTTCCTGGGACTATAGTAATTGGTCACATTACTTGTAAATCACTTTCTATCACCAGGACACCTACTCTCATTCCCAGCACAAATTTGGAATTAGTTTGCCGTCTACACTAAAACCAGCAAGAATGTCCAACTTTCTTATCTTCAAAGTTCTTCCTCCCCAAGTGACTGATTCCAGAATACATACCGTTTTCACGTTCTGGGAAGGCCACCTGCAATTACAGAAGAGAAAACACTATGAGGATAAGATCACAGTGATGCTCAGGTCTTTTGTTCATTTGCTGACAGTAGAAAACCTCATAAGAAACAGTGGTCCAGGGAACCCAGCAAGGGTTATCAGAGCAAACCTACTCAGGCTGAAATGCAAGAACTTTGCTGGGAGGATGGAACTTCCAAGTCCATTTAGGTTGGAAATTACAGAATTCTTTGCCTAGAGGAAAAATCGCTGCAGGAGAGAGAGCTCCATACTCTACAGGCTGTAATGGATGCTGTCAATTGTAATGCCCTGTGGAGTCAGGCTCCATGAGTTGGTAATAGACTCTCACTCCACATTCTCCCAGCCAAGGGAATTGTATGTATTTGGAAGGAATACCCTCAAATATTCATAACTTAATTCTATTGAAAGAGAAATAAAGCAATATTTCTATCTCAGGCCAGAAAAAATCCAGCTTACCTTGGGGATCCACAGAGGCTTTTCTCCTGTCCTATCATGGTGCAGGTCATCCGCCACATCCTCAGGGAGAGCTGCAGGGACACAGAGTAACTGTCAGGACACTGGTGATGCGGCTCAGGAATTACTCAGGGGCTTTCTTCTCGATGAGGACATGGGGTGGTGTGTATGGATGTGGGAGGTTAGTAAGTGTGGGCTGAGCTGGTGTTGGGCCATCCTCTTTGGGGGATGAAGGAAGGCAAAGGACAAGAGGAAGGAAATGAAAACAGAGCTTTGGCTTTCTAGCTAAGGGGAGCCTAATCAGAAGGGATGGGTCGATCTAAAAAATGGTAAACACTAAAATGCATGCTCTGTTTCAATGACACAGACCCATGACCCATCCTGCCTCTTTTGAGCTTCTGCTAAATTGCCCCTGTCTCTTGATTTTTCCCAGATCACTCTTTCCCCAGCATCCACAATGCCAGCTACTGCATTTATCATGTCTTCTGTTGTATGATATTTTATACTTGATTAACAGCAACCTCCATTAAAGGACTGAATTCAATCCTGGACAAAATATGCTATATTTATTCACTAATCACTTGTCTTAAAGAAAATCAAATCCACACGATTTGACAAAACTGAAATCCTACCATTTAGATACAGCCACTATCAATCGTATCATATTTTTCTCCCAGTCTTTGATTTCTATACAATGTACGTATGCCCACTGAGTCAGGGGCTGTCCATACTCTAGGGAGCTGTTCCATAAGTGGGACACTTCGTTATGAAGAGGGAGCCCGGACTGAGCACAGCCTGTCTCTAACCCAGCTGTGCAGGAGAAGTGTACAGGCTAACAGTCAGGTTCCACTTTGAGTCCTTGGGTGTGGGCTACAGGAATTGACCAATGCTAAGGCTTATGGTAATGTTATCCAATACAATAAAATAGCTCCCTGATTCTTATCTGCTTTTGGCCTTGTTTAAGCAGTGACACCAGCACTGACAGATATGACCTGTACTGTATACATGGGGTCTCACACCTCTCAGAATCTGTGAGCTGACTAGGAGAATGCAGGTCCTGAGGTGAATTTCACCTTAATGACTGTGCCAAAGTCAACTGATATGTCCACCCATAGCTGCCCTGGATTCTGTGACCACTAAGGCCACCTGATAGGCAAGTTCTGGACCTTTGGAGATTCTAGGACTTCCAGCCAAGGATACGGATGCAGGGACTCCCTTGCTCCATGACTGAGGACCCCTTGGCTAAGTGATAAGTGCAGGTCAGGGATCAAGTGCATCCACATTGGGACCCACCCCTGGGGTCTCAGTATGGCTTTTCCACTTAGGACGTCAAGAGCTTAGAACATTTATCTCTGCACCATCTCCTTCTGAGGAAAAGGAATATTAACCAAATCTGGGTAACAGCTGTGTTGAGGGAAGAACATGCAAACAACTTCACAAACAAATAAGGGTCCTGTGCCTGAGCTAACCTTAGGTACTTCAAAACAACTCCGTAAGTCTCTTAGCCCCGTAGAGCAGATGAAAGCAATATTAGAGTTAAAAGTAAGTTGTCCCAATTCCCTTAGTCTGGAACACTGAAACAAAATTCTACAGCAGAGGAAGTCTCATAAACACACAGCACCTGCCTGGGTTTACCCCAGCCTTGGAAGAACTGGGAAGGATAAGACCAAGGCAGGCCTGAGGAAAGGTCAGAGGGTAGGCAGGACTGGGGTGTGGGGAGCAGGGGCAGGGCTGTCCGGACAGAGCAGTGAGTTGTAAGAAGAGCAGTGACCCTGGGTCCTGCTGCCCTGAGTCTCTGTCCTGGGCCTGGTCAACCCCAGGAGACCAGGTCAGCAGGGCTGTGAAAGCAAGTGTGTAATGAAGCCCAGCAGCCCCTTCACACAGCCCTCTAGAATTTCTGCCGCCCATGGAGGGTCTCTAGGGTAGCTGGATGTGGACCCCTCTCAAATGGAAGCATGTGAGCACATCAGCCTTGGGGAAGTGTAGAGGCTGAGATGAGCTCAAGGAGACTGAGCACATGCAGTGATCCCAGGGCACGTGTTCTGTGACTCATCCATCTCTGGGACTGTCCTTTACAAGAGGAACTAACAGTGAGCACAAAATATGAGGTGAAGCCACAAGTCCTGAAAGTGCAGAGGGAGACAGTTCACTTCTCATCCACCACCTCACCCTTTCTAGAAGAACTTGGTCTCAAGTTTCAAGGGCCCATGAGTTTTGACCCACATGTTCTGTCCATCTTAGGTCAATATGCAAACGAAAACAAACTCTACTGTGCACAATACCCTAGATGTGCTAACCAGAAAACAAACTTCCTTATTAGGCAGTGACAAGCACACGAAAGAGCAGCTCATGTGCAAAAGATCAGTTTTGATGAGCAAATCAAGAAAAGGTGATTATAGAGCACAGTCACATCTAAGGACACAATTTCTCTCTATTGTATCATTAAAATATGAAAAAAAAACAAGTCAGAGCTCTACACATATTTCATTCTTCTTTCTGATTTGATATCCACCTTCCTTAGTCTCCAAAGCAGAAGATATAACCCTAAAGTTCCAGGAACCCTCTGCCATTAGATCCTACCTAAGTGTTGTTCCTACCTGTATCCTTTTCTTTATCACGGCCACAAATGCTATCCAAAGTCAATTCTGTAGAAACACGAATATGAATTTACAAGTCTTATGGATACATTTAAAATGTGACTAATGTGACTAATTGGATATTTTATTTTCTTTTATTTTAATACACTGAGTTAATCATTGATTGAATTAAATAAATTATAACAGGCACATCTAGCTAGTGTCTACCACACTGTAATACACATCCCTCTCTCTCTCTCTCTCCATATATATATATATGTATATATATATATATATATACGTATATATATATATATAAAGTATATGGAGGATGTTACCACCGCTCCCCTGGGTATTCCCCTCTGTATGGTCTACCCATTCAAGATGGCTGTTTGCTGATGGTTTACCAAAGGAAAAACCTCTGCCCCGTGAAGGTACTTAGCCCAAGGGGTAAGAGGGACGTGTCCCTCTGCAGGTTTCCCTGGTAAGCGATGAGACCATCTGCTGTCAATTCCCCCTT
The DNA here is from genome assembly GCF_949752795.1 of Hyperoodon ampullatus. Taxonomy (NCBI): domain Eukaryota; kingdom Metazoa; phylum Chordata; class Mammalia; order Artiodactyla; family Ziphiidae; genus Hyperoodon; species Hyperoodon ampullatus. The sequence continues at coordinate 133,597,861 of NC_136915.1, forward strand.
TAACTGGTAGCCTGCCTACTCGGCCCAGAGAGAAGAATGCTGCTACTGCTGCTGCTGCGTTCTGCCTGCCATCGGCTATCTACAGTGGGATGTCTCTCCAGGACCACTTTGCTTCTGAGGTGAAACATCTCCCATTTATTAAACCATGAATGTCTCTGTCCCTGACTTTGGGCTCTTTCCTTAGCCCTGAGGCTGAGCAAGTACAGGGCTTGCAGGCGTGAGAGGTGCAGCCCAACAACTTCTGCAGGGCAGTTTGCTGGCCAGATTTGATGGTTCATATGTAGGTGTTTCCTAGGCTCATGCACACTTGCCAGGCACTCATGAGACCTTGGGGACACTGAAACAGTAATGTCAACACCCAGCTCCTAGAGGAATTCCCGACAGGTGTTCCACTTGACGGGAGAGGTAATGAACATGGCCCAGTGCACCTGTGCTAGACATAATCAGCGAGCAGGTGCAGAAGGGAGGGAGGGACATTCACTCACTTCATGAGGACATCCTTCTCACCACTGCCTCTGAAAAATCCAGGGAAGGAAGGGACAAAATGCCCTTAGAAGGTAAATGGCCTGTACACTGAAAACTACAAACCACTGCTGAAAGAATTAAACAAGGAACAAATAATTGAAATGACATAGCATCTTCATAGACTGGAAACTTATTATTGTTGACATTTCTACACTACCCGAAGGTAAGTATTAATTCATTGTAATACCTATCAAAATCCCAATGTCATTTTCAAGGTAAAAGAAAAAAAAATCCTAAAATACATATGGAACTACTAAGGACTCCAAACAGACAAAACAATCCTGAGAAGAAAGAACATAGATGGAGGCTTCTCACTTCCTGACTTCAAAACACATTACAAAGCCACAGGAATCAAAACTGTATGGTACTGACATAGAAACAGATACATAGGCCTAAAGACCAGAATAAATAACCCCCAAGAAAACTCATAGATACATGGCCAAATGAAATTCACCAAGCTTCTAAGACAACAAATAGGGAAAGTATAGTTTTTTCAACAGTCAATAGGATGAAAATATAACTTACAGAAAGATTACAAACATATATCAGAAAAGGAGCTAATGTCCAAACATCTAAGAAAAACACTACAACTCAAATGCAAAATACGTTAAAAAATTAAAAAGGGCAAATAACTGGGTTCAGAAATGTGCAAAGACTTAAATAAGACATTTCCTGAAAAAGACATACAAATGGCTAACAAATATAGGAAAAGGTTCTCAACCTCTCTAATCATCAGGGCAATGCAAATGAACACCTCATACCTGTTAGGCTGTGTATTATAAAGAAAAAAATTAACAGTTTAAGGCCAAGATGTGGGGAATTGGAAACTTCGTACACTGCTGGTGGCAATGTAAAATGGTGCCGCTATTATGAAAAAGAGTATGGGGGTTCCTTATAAAATTATAAACAGAAATATCATATGATTCAGCAATCACAGTTCTGGGTATATATCCAAAGGAAATTAAATCAGTATCACAATGAGATGACCTTAGGTTCATTGCAGCATTCTCCAAAATAGCCTAGATATGCAACCAACTTCACAAAACAAGTAAGTGTCCTGTGCCTGAGCTAACCTTAGGTACTTCAAAACAACTCCGTAAGTCTCTTAGCCCCTTAGAGAGAATGAAAGCAATATTAGAGTTAAAAGTAACTTGTCCCAATTCCCTTAGTCTGGAATACTGAAACAAAAGTTCTACAGCAGGGGAAGCCTCATAAACTCACAGCACCTGCCAGGGTTTACCCCAGCCTTGGAAGAACTGGGAAGGATAAGAACAAGGCAGGCCTGAGGAAAGGTCAGAGGGTAGGCAGGACGGGAGTGTGGGGAGCAGGGGCAGGTGTGTCCGGATGGAGCAGTGGGTGGTAAGAAGAGCAGTGACCCTGGGTCCTGCTGCCCTGAGTCTCTGTCCTGGGCCTGGTCAATTCCAGGAGACCAGGTTAGCAGGGCTATGAGAGCCAGTGTGTGAAGCGAGCCCAGCAGCCCCTTCACACAGTCCTCTAGAATTCCTGCTGGCAATGAAGCATCTGTAGGGGCAGCTGGACGTGGAACCCTCTCAAATGGAAGCATGTCAGCACATCAGCCTTGGGAGGTGCTGAGGCTGAAATGAGGAGACTGAGCACATGCAGTGATCCCAAAGCATGTGTTCTGTGACTCATCCACCTCTGGGAGCGCAGTTTCCTTGAGGAATAAACAGTGAGGACAAAAGTAAGGTGAAGCTACAAGTCCTGAAAGTATAGAGGGAGAGAGTTCAAGTCTCATCCACCACCTGACACTCACTATAAGAACTTGCTCTCCAGTGTCAAGTGACTATGAGAGCTTTGTTCCCACTAGGATATGGCCATCATACGTGAATGTAAAAAGGAAACCAAAATCCCTGGTGCAAAATACCCTCCAGGTACCAAATAGAAACGAACTATTCATCTTTGGCAGTGAAAAAGCAATGAAAGAGTAGTCTTGTGAGAAAGAAAATTTCTGAATGGCAAAGCAAGAAAAGATGACTATAAGCACAGTACAGTCAAAGGACATGGACACAATAAATCTATTATATCATTAAAATTTGGAAAGAACAAATCAGAATTCTACACATATTTCCTTCTTCTTCCTGATTTCATATTCACCTTCCTTAGTTTCTAAAGAACCAGGTGGAACCCAAGTGTTCTAGGAATTGTCTCACTTTAGATCCTACCTGAGAGTTGTTCCCTATGTGAATCGTCATCAGCATCACTGCTATGTATGCTCTCCACCATGCATTCTGTACAAACACAACCATGAGCATAAAGTTATTATACAAGTTGACCCACCCATTTCTCCTACTCGACTTGCTGGCTCACACAGCATCACCCTGGTCTTCCCTCCAGGTTCTCAGACCTCCCCTGTGCTCTGTGCAGACAGAGTCCTTCAATAAGATCTTTTTTTTTTTTTTTTTCGGTATGTGGGCCTCTCACTGTTGTGGCCTCTCCCCTTGTGGAGCACAGGCTCCGGACGCGCAGGCTCAGCGGCCATGGCTCACGGGCCCAGCCGCTCCGCGGCATGTGGGATCTTCCCAGACCGGGGCATGAACCCGTGTACCCTGCATCGGCAGGCGGACTCTCAACCACTGCGTCACCAGGGAAGCCCCTTCAATAAGATCTTGATCACAGTTGAAAATTTCAAATGAGGGAGAGATGCTGAGAAAATCACTTTTCGACCCCTCACTTCTATAAACCCATTTATAGTTTTCACGGTCAACCTTACCAACCTGAAATTCCAGATGTTACAGACACACTTCAAACATGGCTAGTGTGACCAAGCAATTGTGTGTTTTTTGCATTTTTTAATACAATGAGTTAATTATTGTTTGAACTAAATTAATTATAAATAGACACATTTGGTTAGTGGATACCAAACTGGAAAGCTCAGCTCTAAGAAATCCAAAGATGACAAAGAGGCAATCAGCCAACCCTCCCCTGGTTGTTCTTTACTGCAGAAAATTTGATGGCCTGATCTGATCATTCGTATGTAGGTATACCTTTGGCTCTTGAACCCATGCCAGACATTGGGAGAGTCCTTGTGGACACTGAAATAGTACAGTCAACACTCAGATACAAGAGAAATTCCCAGCAAGGGGCCCACTTGTAGACAGAGGTGAAGGGCATGGCCAAGTACACCTGTATTAGACATAATCAGAGAGTAGCTGCAGAGGGGAGGGAGGGATTTTACTCTCTTCATGAGTCCATCCTTCTTACCCCTGACTCTAGAAGACCTGAGGAAGGCAGGGAAAAGGCCCCATCGGAGGTGAAAAATTTGTATACTGAAAACTACAGGACATTGTGGAAAGAATTTAAAGAAGAGACAAGTAATTGGAATGACATACCATATTCTTAGACTGGATTATTAAATACTGTTGGCATTTCTATACTACATAAAGTGATGTTCACATATATCGCAACAACCCATATAATTCCATGTCATTATTATAGAAGTGGACAGAATCCTAAAATACATATGGAACCCCCCACAAGTAGATAAAACAATCTTGAGAGCAAAGAGCAATGATGCAGATTAACACTTCCTGAACTCAAAACACATAACAATGCCACAGTAGTCAAAAGAGTCTGCTACTGGCATCAAGACAGTGAGATAGACCAATGAAATATAATAGAGAGACCTCAAATAAACGCACATATATATGGCCAACTGATCTTGGCCAAGGTTCTAAGATTACCAAGTGAAGAAAGGATAGTCTCTTCAACAATCAACAGAATGAAAAGGCAACCTATAGGATGGGAGGAAATATGTGTAAACCTTGAAGCTGAATAAGGGACCAATATCCAGAATATATAAGAAACTACAACAAGTCAATTACAAAAAAACAGCGATCAAATAACTGAGTTTAAAAATGGGTAAAAAGCTTCACTAGACATTTCTCCATAAAGGCATACAAGTGGTCAATCTACATATGAAAATTTGCTCAGCATTGCTAAGCATCAGGGAAATGGAAATCAAGCCACAAGGAGATATCACTCACACCTGTTAGGATGTGTATTATAAAAAGACAATTAGGGCTTTCGTGGTGGCACAGTGGTTGAGAGTCCGCCTGCCGAGGCAGGGGACACGTGTTCGTGCCCCAGTCTGGGAGGATCCCACATGCCGCTGAGCGGCTGGGCCCATGAGCCATGGCCGCTGAACTTGTGCGTTTGGATCCTGTGATCCACAACGGTAGAGCCCACAACCATGAGAGGCCCGTGTACTGCAAAAAAAAAAAAAAAAAAGAAACAAAATTAATGGATGCTGGCAAAGATGTGAAGAAGTGGAACTTCTGTACCCTGTTTTGTACCCTGTAGTAATGTAAAATGGTGTAGCCATTATGGAAAACAGAATGTTGGTCCCCCCAAAATTATTAAGAGAACTATCATAAAATCCAGCAATCACTCATTTAGGTTTATATACCAAGGAGATAAAACAAGAATGTCCAAGAGATATCCACAATCTCATGTCCATTGCAGCATTATACACAATACACAACATAGGAAAACTGCCTAGTGTCCATGGGAAGATGAATTAATAAAGAAAATGTGGTGTATACATAAAGTGGAATGTCATTCAGTCTTTGAAAAAGAAGGAAATCCTGCCATTTGCAGCAACACGAAAGAACTTGGAGGACATTTGTAAGAGTGAAATAAGCCAGTCACAGAAGGTCAAAAACTGAAAGAAAACTCCGAGAAGCAGAGAGTAGAAGGGTGGTTCCAAGAGCTGGCTGGAGGTTGACATGGGAAATCTCTGTTCAATAGTGAGAACGTGTTATTTGCAAAATGCAAAAGTTCTAGACACATGCTGTACAACAAGGTGCATGTAGTCCACAGGACTGCCTGGACATTTTAAAACTTGTTAAGACGTTGGATTTCATTGTATGTGTACTTTTACAACAATAAAATATACATATGTAAAATAAATACAAAGTGGAAAAAGGGGAAAAAAGAAGAAAAATAAGGAAAGGGAGTCAACAGAGGGGAAGAAGAAAGGAGGAAGGGTCTCGAATGTACACAGGTATCAGGAGATAATGGGAGAGAAGCTCCTCTCCCCAGGCTTTAAAGAAGACATCTCTCCAGAGTTCACTCCAGCAAGAGGGGGATGTCCTTTCTCTTCCCCATTCAACCAGAAGCGCCAATAGCATCCTAAGTGTGGCCCAGGCTGTGCTCAGGTGTACACTTTTCCTTGATCTCTAAACCAAACACCCCTGACTCCCCATGGCTCAGGTGCCCTTCCTGTATCTCCTTCCACTTCTCTAAAGCATTTCCCTCTTCAAGTCCAGCCAGAGGCTCTAATCCTGTCCTCACACGTGGGGCACACTGGGTGGGTCTGTAAGTTCTTAAGAGCCTGCCTGTGAGTAGCAGGCACTGAATCGCACACCAGGGTTTCCCTCAGCACCATCAGGAAACTATGACCTAGGGATTGAGGATTTCTAGAACAACTTTACTCATACACAGTCTCTTGGGTAATCAAGTGACATTTTACAATCAAGCATTTTCAGTTTTTTCTTTGGTGGGGAAAATATTGACACATATAAGGCAATCATATTCTATTAATGTATGTATTTCTCAAAGGACTCACTATCGAAAAAAAAATTTTAAGTATATCTTTCCATGTTTTAATTGACTTTACTCCCAGACCTGTTTGCTTGCAAAAGCCTTCAGAAAATACCAAGAACCTACTTCACCTGGCAGTTTGCACAGCAACATGAGTGGAGATGCTCTTGTCACACTGCTTGGTTTCTCTGTCCCACCTTGTAAAGCACAACCTCCTGTCCGCCCTGCTGGGAAGGCAGCCAGTGTCCACCCTGAGCTCAATCCCTGGGGTAGATGTCTTGGTTCTGTCTTCACTGTATGCAGTGTTTCTTGCCCAGCACACAGAAACAGGGCCAGCACAACTGATGGAAAACAAACTTTCCACAGGAGAAGGACATTTCGTTTCCTTAGCACAGAATCCAATAGTGAATATTAGCCTCAAAGGAGAAAGGTGGAGTGAATTTCCTCCATCTACTCCTGGAGGCTCCTTCTTTCTCGGAATCCTGCAGAACTGGGTGTGGCATGTGGGTACAAGCATGGGCTCCCTGCAAAAGGAAGGAGGCCTGCCTAGCACTAGGTGCTTCAGGTAAGAGGGGAGGACTCATCCCGAGGCTCTAATAGGAAACAGTTAGAATGAGGGAAGTGGCAGAGAGATGTATCATAACCATTCAGAATGCTATGAGACGTACTAAGAGATGAGATTTCTTATGAAATGAAGTTGTAATTGGCCCAGTAGTAGGCATGCTGGAACCCAGTTTTGTTCACTAAGAATCCACCCATGGAGCAACTAAGCCCGTGCACAACAACTACTAAGCCTGTGCTCTAGAGCCCGCAGGTCAAGGCCAAGATGTCGGGAATTGGAAACATTGTACGCTGCTGGTGGGAATGTAAAATGGTGCAGCTATTATGAAAAAGAGTATGGGGGTTCCTTATAAAATTATAAACAGAAATATCATATGATTCAGCAATCACAGTTCTGGGTATATATCCAAAGGAAATTAAATCAATATCACAATGAGATGAACATAGGTTCATTGCAGCATTCTACACAATAGCCTAGATATGCAACCAACTTCACAAAAGAAGTAAGTGTCCTGTGCCTGAGCTAATCTTAGGTACTTCAAAACAACTCCGTAAGTCTCTTAGTCCCTTAGAGAGGATGAAAGCAATATTAGAGTTAAAAGTAACTTGTCCCAATTCCCTTAGTCTGGAATACTGAAACAAAATTCTACAGCAGAGGAAGCCTTATAAACACACAGCACCTGACAGGGTTTACCCCAGCCTTGGAAGAACTGGGAAGGATAAGACCAAGGCAGGCTTGAGGAAAGGTCAGAGGGTATGCAGGACTGGAGTGTGGGGATCAGGGGCAGGGCTGGCCGGATGGAGCAGTGGGTTGTAAGAAGAGCAGTGACCCTGAGTCCTGCTGCCCTGAGTCTCTGTCCTGGGCCTGGTCAGTCAATTCCAGGAGACCAGGTTAGCAGGGCTGTGAGAGCCAGTGTGTGAAGAAGCCCAGCAGCCCCTTCACACAGTCCTCTAGAATTCCTGCTGGCCATGAAGGGTCTTTAGGGGCAGCTGGACGTGGAGCCCTCTCAAATGGAAGCATGTCAGCACATCAGCCTTGGGAGGTGCTGAGGCTGAAATGAGGAGACTGAGCACATGCAGTGATCCCAAAGCATGTGTTCTGTGACTCATCCACCTCTGGGAGCGCATTTTCCATGAGGAATCAACAGTGAGGACAAAAGTAAGATGAAGCTACAAGTCCTGAAAGTGTAGAGGGAGAGAGTTCAAGTCTCATCCACCACCTGACACTAAATATAGGGACTTGTTCTCCAGTGTCAATTGACTATGAGACTTTTGTTCCCACTAGGATATGGCCATCATACGTGAATGTAAAAAGGAAACCAAAATCCCTGGTGCAAAATACCCTCCAGGTACCAAATAGAAACGAACTATTCATCTTTGGCAGTGAAAAAGCAATGAAAGAGTAGTCTTGTGAGAAAGAAAATTTCTGAATGGCAAAGCAAGAAAAGATGACTATAAGCACAGTACAGTCAAAGGACACGGACACAATAACTCTATTATATCATTAATTTGGAAAGAACAAATCAGAATTCTACACATATTTCCTTCTTCTTCCTGATTTCATATTCACCTTCCTTAGTTTCTAAAGAACCGGGTGGAACCCAAGTGTTCTAGGAATTGTCTCCCTTTAGATCCTACCTGAGAGTTGTTCGCTACGTGAACCGTCATCAGCATCACTGCTATGTATGCTCTCCACGACCCATTCTGTACAAACACAACCATGAGCATAAAGTTATTATACAAGTTGACCCACCCATTTCTCCTACTCAACTTGCTGGCTCACACAGCATCACCCTGGTCTTCCCTCCAGGTTCTCAGACCTCCCCTGTGCTCTGTGCAGACAGAGTCCTTCAATAAGATCTTGATCACAGTTGAAAATTTCAAATGAGGGAGAGATGCTGAGAAAATCACCTTTCGACCCCTCACTTCTATAGACCCATTTATAGCTTTCACGGTCAACCTTACCAACCTGAAATTCCAGATGTTCCAGACACACTTCACACATGGCTAGTATGACCAAGCAATTGTGTGTTTTTTGCATTTTTTAATAGAATGAGTTAATTATTGTTTGAACTAAATTAATTATAAATAGACACATTTGGTTCGTGACTACCACACTGGAAAGCTCAGCTCTAAGAAATCCAAAGATGAGAAAGAGGCAACCAGCCACCCTTCCCCTGGTTGTTCTTTACTGCAGAAAATTTGATGGCCTGATCTCATCCTTCGTATGTAGGTATATCTTGGGCTCTTGGACCCATGCCAGGCATTGGGAGAGTCCTTGTGGACACTGAAATAGTACAGTCAACACTCAGATCCAAGAGGAATTCCCAGCAAGGGGCCCACTTGTAGACAGAGGTGAAGGGCATGGCCCAGTACACCTGTATTAGACATAATCAGAGAGTAGGTGCAGAGGGGAGGGAGGGATTTCACTCTCTCCATGAGTCCATCCTTCTCACACCTGAATCTAGAAGACCTGAGGAAGGCAGTGGAAAAGGCCCCGTTGGAGGTGAAAAATTTGTATACTGGAAACTACAGGATATTGCGGAAAGAAATTAAAGAAGAGACAAGTAAAGGGAATGACATACCATGTTCATAGACTGGATTATTAAATACTGTTGGCATTTCTATACTATATAAAGTGATGTACACATATATCGCAACAACCCACAAAATTCCATGTCATTATTATAGAAGTGGACAGAATCCTAAAATACATATGGAACCCCCACAAGTAGATAAAACAATCTTGAGAGCAAAGAGCAATGATGGAGATTAACACTTCCTGAACTCAAAACACAAAACAATGCCACAGTAGTCAACACAGTCTTCTACTGGCATCAAGACAGTGAGACAGACCAATTAAATATAATAGAGAGACTCCAAATAAACGCACATATATATGGCCAACAGATCTTGGCCAAGGTTCTAAGATTACCAAGTGAAGAAAGGATAATCTCTTCAACAATCAACAGAATGAAAAGGAAACCTATAGAATGGGAGGAAATATGTGTAAACCTTGTATCTGAATAAGGGACCAATATCCAGAATATATAAAAACTACTACAAGTCAATTTCAGAAAAACAGCAGGCAAATAAGTGAGTTTAAAAATGGGTAAAAAGCTTCACTAGACATTTCTCCATAAAGGCATACAAGTGGTCAATCTACATATGAAAATTTGCTCAACATTGCTAAGCATCAGGGAAATGGAAATCAAGGCACAAGGAGATATCACTCACACCTGTTAGGATGTGTATTATAAAAGGACAATTAGGGCTTCCCTGGTGGCACAATGGATGAGAGTCCGCCTGCCGAGGCAGGTGACACGTGTTCGTGCCCCGGTCTGGGAGGATCCCACATGCCACTGAGCGGCTGGGCCCATGAGCCATGGCTGCTGAGCCTGGGTGTTTGGAGCCTGTGCTCTGCAACGGGAGAGCCCATAACAATGAAAGGCCCATGTACTGCAAAAAAAAAAAAAAAAAAAAAAGAAAGAAAGAAAATTAAAGGATGCTGGCAAAGATGTGAAGAAGTGGAACTTCTGTACCCTGTTTTGTACCCTGTAGTAATGTAAAATGGTGTAGCCATTATGGAAAACAGAATGGAGGTCCCACAAAAATTATTAAGAGAACTCTCATAAAATCCAGCAGTCACTCATTTAGGTTTATATACAAAGGAGATAAAACAAGAATGTCCAAGAGATATCTACAATCTCATGTCCATTGCAGCATTATACACAATACATAACATAGGAAAACTGCCTAGTGTCCATGGGAAGATGAATTAATAAAGAAAATGTGGTGTATACATACAGTGGAATGTCATTCAGTCTTTGAAAAAGAAGGAAATCCTGCCATTTGCAGAAACACAAAAGAACTTGGAGGACATTTGTAAGAGTGAAATAAGCCAGTCACAGAAGGTCAAAAACTGAAAGAAAACTCCGAGAAGCAGAGAGTAGAAGGGGGGTTCCAAGAGCTGGCAGGAGGTTGACATGGGAAGTCTCTGTTCAATGGTTAGAATGTGTTATTTGCAAAATGGAACAGTTCTAGACACATGCTGTACAACAAGGTGCATGGAGTCAACAGGAGTGACTGGACATTTCAAAACTTGTTAAGACGTTGGATTTCATTGTATGTGTACTTTTACAACAAGAAAATATACATATGTAAAATAAATACAAAGTGGAAAAAGGGGAAAAAAGAAGAAAAATAAGGAAAGGGAGTCAACAGAGGGAAAGAAGAAAGCAGGAAGGGTCTAGAATGTACACAGGTATCAGGAGATAATGGGAGAGAAGCTCCTCTCCCCAGGCTTTAAAGAAGACATCTCTCCAGAGTTCACTCCAGCAAGAGGGGGATGTCCTTTCTCTTCCCCATTCAACCAGAAGCGTCAATAGCATCCTAAGTGTGGCCCAGGCTGTGCTCAGGTGGACACTTTTCCTTGATCTCTAAACCAAACACCCCTGACTCCCTATGGCTCAGGTGCCCTTCCTGTATCTCCTTCCACTTCTCTAAAACATTTCCCTCTTCAAGTCCAGCCCGAGGCTCCAATCCTGTCCTCACACGTGGGGTCCACTGGGCGGGTCTCTGAGTTCTTAAGAGCCTCCCTGTGAGTAGCAGGCACTGAATCGCACACCAGGGTTCCACTCAGCACCATCAGGAAACTACGACCTAGGGATTGAGGATTTCTAGAACAACTTTACTCATACACCGTCTCTTGGGTAAACAAGTGACATTTTACAATCAAGCATTTTCAGTTTTTTCTTTGGTGGGGAAAATATTGACACATATAAGGCAATCATATTCTATTAAAGTATGTATTTCTCAAAGGACTCACTATCGAAAAAAATTTTTATATATAACTTTCCATGTTTTAATTGACTTTACTCCCAGACTTGTTTGCTTGCAAAAGCCTTCAGAAAATACCAAGAACATACTCCATCTGGCAGTTTGCACAGCAACATGAGTGGAGATGCTCTTGTCACACTGCTTGGTTTCTCTATCCCACATGGCAAAGCCCAACCTCCTGGGAAGGGAGCCAGTGCCCACCCTGAGCTCAATCCATGGGGTACATCTCTTGGTTCTGTCTTCACTGTATGCAGTGTTTCTTGCCCAGCACACAGAAACAGGGCCGGCACAAGTGATGGTAGACAGACTTTCCACAGGAGAAGGACATTTCGTTTCCTTAGCACAGAATCCGATAGTGAATATTAGCCTCAAAGGAGAAAGGTGGAGTGAATTTCCTCCATCTACTCCTGGAGGCCCCTTCTTTCTCGGGCTCCTGCAGAGCTGGGTGTGGCTTGTGGGTACAAGCATGGGCTCCCTGCAAAAAGAAGGAGGTCTGCCTAGAACTAGGTGCTTCAGGTAAGGGGGGAGGACTCATCCCGAGGCTCTAATAGGAAACAGTTAGAATGAGGGAAGTCCAGATAGATGTATCATAACCATTCAGAATGCTATGAGACCTACTAAGAGATGAGATTTCTTATTAAATGAAGTTGAACTTGACCCTGGAGTAGGGATTCTGAAACCCTGTTTTGTTCACTAAGAATCCAGCCATGGAGCAACTAAGCCCGTGCACCACAACTACTAAGCCTGTGCTCTAGAGCCCGCAAGTCACAACTACTGAGCCCACGTGCCACAACTATTGAAGCCCATGCACCTAGAGCCCGTGGTCTGGAACAACAGTAGCCACCGAAATGAGAAGCCCGCACACTGCAACGAACACCCAACACAGCCAAAAGAAAAAAAAAAAAGAATCCAGTAAACAATTGCCTGGGTGGTGATAGGATTTGTTTTCCATGTTAAATGAAGCTCAATTTGTAGATAATCAATGCACACCCTGAAAGTATACAGTTTATTTACTTTTATATCCATACCCATTCATGATGCAGTGTTGATGGGAATATTTTCTAGAAAGTTGGCACCAGTAACAGTGATGTTTAGGGGAACATACATCAAGGGAAACACAACACAAAATGTTCACATACACACACAGAATCATACCACTCATTTCACATACAGACACACCCAGTCTCATGCACACAAACCTACATCACCTAACCGTAATACAGCTTCTTCCTGGGACTATAGTAATTGGCCACATTACTTGTAAATCACTTTCTATCACCAGGGCCCCTACTCTCATTCCCAGCACAAATTTGGAATCTGTTTGCCCTCTACACTAAAACCAGCAAGAATGTCCCACTTTCTCATCTTCAAAGTTCTTCCTCCCCAAGTGACTGATTCCAGAATACATACTGTTTACACGTTCTGTGAAGGCCACCTGCAATTACAGAAGAGAAAACACTATGAGGATAAGATCACAGTGATGCTCAGTAGAAAACCTGATAAGAAACAGTGGTCCAGGGAACCCAGCAAGGGTTATCAGAGCAAACCTACTCAGGCTGAAAGGCAAGAACTTTGCTGGGAGGATGGAACTTCCAAGTCCATTTAGGTTGGAAATTACAGAATTTTTTTCCTAGAGGAAAAATCGATGCAGGACAGAGAGCTCCGTACTCCACAGGCTGTAATGGATGCTGTCAATTGTAATGTCCTGTGGAATCAGGCACCATGAGTTGGTAATAGACTCTCTCTCCACATTCTCCCAACCAAGGGAATTGTATGTATCTGGAAGGAGTACCCTCAAATATTCATAACTTCATTCTATTGAAAGAGAAATAAAGCAATATTTCTATCTCAGACCAGAAAAAATCCAGCTAACCTTGATTTTCCACGGAGGCTTTTCTTCTGTCCTATCACGGTGCAGGTCATCCGCCACATCCTCAGGGAGAGCTGGAGGGACACAGAGTAACTGTCAGGACACTGGTGATGCGGCTCAGGAATTACTCAGGGGCTTTCTTCTCGATGAGGACATGGGGTGGTGTGTATGGATGTGGGAGGTTAGTAAGTGTGGGCTGAGCTGGTGTTGGGCCATCCTCTTTGGGGAATGAAGGAAGGCAAAGGACAAGAGGAAGGAAATGAAAACAGAGCTTTGGCTTTCTAGCTAAGGGGAGCCTAATCAGAAGGGAAGGGTCGATCTAAATAATGGTAAACACTAAAATGCATGCTCTGTTTCAATGACACAGACCCATGACCCATCCTGCCTCTTTTGAGCTTCTGCTAAATTGCCACTGTCTCTTGATTTTTCCCAGATCACTCTTTCCCCAGCATCCACAATGCCAGCTACTGCATTTATCATGTCTTCTATTGTATCATATTTTATACTTGATTAACAGCAACCTCTATTAAAGGACTGAATTCAATCCTAGACAAAATATGCTATATTTATTCACTAATCACTTGTCTTAAAGAAAATCAAATCCACAAGATTTGACAAAACTGAAATCCTACCATTTAGATACAGCCACTATCAATCGTGTCATATTTTTCTCCCAGTCTTTGTTTTCTATACAATGTATGTATGCCCCCTGAGTCAGGGGCTGTCCATACTCTAGGGAGCTGTTCCATAAGTGGGACACTTCGTTATGAAGAGGGAGCCCAGACTGAGCACAGCCTGTCTCTAACCCAGCTGTGCAGGAGAAGTGTACAGGCTAACAGTCAGGTTCCACTTTGAGTCCTTGGGTATGGGCTACAGGAATTGACCAATGCTAAGGCTAATGGTAACGTTATCCAATACAATAAAATAGCTCCCTGATTCTTATCTGCTTTTGGCCTTGTTTAAGCAATGACACCAGCACTGACAGATATAACCTCTATTGTATACATGGGGTCTCACACCTCTCAGAATCTGTGAGCTGACCAGGAGAATGCAGGTCCTGAGGTGAATTTCACATTAATGACTGTGCCAAAGGCAACTGATAAGTCCACCCATAGCTGCCCTGGATTCTGTGACCACTAAGGCCACCTGATGGGCAAGGTCTGGAACTTTGGAGATGCTAGTATTTCCAGCCAATTATACGGATGCAGGGACTCCCTTGCTCCATGACTGAGGATCCCTTGGCTGAGTGGTAAGTGCAGGTCAGGGATCCAGAGCATCCATACCGGGACCCACCCCTGGGTTCTCAGTATGGCTTTTCCACTTAGGAGGTCAAGAGCTTAGAACATTTATCTCTGCACCATCTCCTTCTGAGGAAAAGGAATATTAACCAAATCTGGGTAACAGCTGTGTTGAGGGAAGAACATGCAAACAACTTCGCAAAACAAGGAAGGGTCCTGTGCCTGAGCTAACCTTAGGTACTTCAAAACTACTCCGTAAGTGTCTTAGCCCCTTAGAGAGGATGAAAGTAATATTAGAGTTAAAAGTAACTTGTCCCAATTCCCTTATTCTGGAATACTGAAACAAAATTCTACAGCAGAGGAAGCCTCATAAACACACAGCACCTGCCTGGGTTTACCCCAGCCTTGGAAGAACTGGGAAGGATAAGACCAAGGCAGGCCTGAGGAAAGGTCAGAGGGTAGGCAGGACTGGGGTGTGGGGAGCAGGGGCAGGGCTGTCTGGACGGAGCAGTGGGTTGTAAGAAGAGCAGTGACCCTGGGTCCTGCTGCCCTGAGTCTCTGTCCTGGGCCTGGTCAACCCCAGGAGACCAGGTCAGCAGGGCTGTGAAAGCAAGTGTGTGAAGAAGCCCAGCAGCCCCTTCAAACAGCCCTCTAGAATTTCTGCCACCCATGGAGGGTCTCTGGGGCAGCTGGAGGTGGACCCCTCTCAAATGGAAGCATGTCAGCACATCAGCCTTTGGGAAGTGCAGAGGCTGAGATGAGCTCAAGGAGACTGAGCACATGCAATGATCCCAGAGCACGTGTTCTGTGACTCATCCATCTCTGGGTCTGTCCTTTACAAGAGGAACAAACAGTGAGGACAAAACATGAGGTGAAGCCACAAGTCCTGAAAGTGCAGAGGGAGACAGTTCACTTCTCATCCACCACCTCACTCTTTCTAGAAGAACTTGGTCTCAAGTTTCAAAGGCCCATGAGAGTTTTGACCAACAGGTTCTGTCCATCATAGGTCAATATGCAAAAGAAAACAAACTCTCCTATGCACAATACCCTAGATGTGCTAACCAGAAAACAAACTTCCATTATAGGCAGTGACAAGCACAAGAAAAAGCAGCTCATGTGCAAAAGATCAGTTTTGATGAGCAAATCAAGAAAAGGTGATTATAGAGCACAGTCACGTCTAAGGACACAATTGCTCTCTATTGTATCATTAAAATGTGAAAAAAACATGTCAGAACTCTACACATATTTCATTCTTCTTTCTGATTTCATATCCACCTTCCTCAGTCTCCAAAGCAAGAGATATAACCCTAAAGATCCAGGAACCCTCTGCCATTAGATCCTACCTAAGTGTTGTTCCTACCTGTATCCTTTTCTTTATCACGGCCACAAATGCTATTCAAAGGCAATTCTGTAGAAACACGAATATGAATTTACAAGTCTTATGGATACATTTAATATGTGACTAATGTGACAGAGTAATGGGATATTTTATTTTCTTTTATTTTAATACACTGAGTTAAACATTGATTGAATTAAATAAATTATAACAGGCACAACTAGCTAGTGGCTACCACACTGTAATACACATCCCTCTCTCTCTCACTCTCCATATATATATATATATGTATATATATATATATATATATACATATATATATATATAAAGTATATGGAGGATGTTACCACCGCTCCCCTGGGTATTCCCCTCTGTATGGTCTACCCATTCAAGATGGCTGTTTGCTGATGGTTTACCAAAGGAAAAACCTCTGCCCCGTGAAGGTACTTAGCCCAAGGGGTAAGAGGGATGTGTCCCTCTGCAGGTTTCCCTGGTAAGCGATGAGACCATCTGCTGTCAATTCCCCCTTTAACTGGTAGCCTGCCTACTCGGCCCAGAGAGAAGAATGCTGCTACTGCTGCTGCTGCGTTTGCCTGCCATTGGGTATCTACAATGGGATGTCTCTCCAGGACCACTTTGCTTCTGATGTGAAAGATCTCCCATCTATTAAACCATGAATGTCTCTGTCCCTGACTTTGGGCTCTTTCCTTAGCCCTGAGGCTGAGCAAGTACAGGGCTTGCAGGCGTGAGAGGTGCAGCCCAACACCTTCTGCAGGGCAGTTTGCTGGCCAGATTTGATGATTCATTTGTAGGTGTTTCCTAGGCTCATGCACACTTGCCAGGCATTCATGAGACCTTGGGGACACTGAAACAGTAATGTCAACACCCAGATCCTAGAGGAATTCCCGACAGGTGTTCCACTTGAGGGGAGAGGTAATGAGCATGGCCCAGTGCACCTGTGCTAGACATAATCAGCGAGCAGGTGCAGAAGGGAGGGAGGGACATTCACTCACTTCATGAGGCCATCCTTCTCACCACTGCCTCTGAAAAATCCAGGGAAGGAAGGGACAAAATGCCCTTAGAAGGTAAATGGCCTGTACACTGAAAACTACAAACCACTGCTGAAAGAATTAAACAAGGAACAAATAATTGAAATGACATATCATATTCATAGACTGGAGACTTACTATTGTTGACATTTCTACACTACCCAAAGGGAAGTATAAATTCATTGTAATACATGTCAAAATCGCAATGTCATTTTCAAAGAAATAGAAAAAAAAAAGATCCTAAAATACATATGGAACCACTAAGGACTCCAAACAGACAACACAATCCTGAGAAGAAAGAACATAGATGGAGGCTTCTCACTTCCTGACTTCAGAACACATTACAAAGCCACAGGAATCAAAACTGTACGGTACTGACATAGAAACAGATACATAGGCCTGAACACCAGAATAAATAACCCCCAAGAAAACTCATAGATACATGGCCAAATGAAATTCACCAAGCTTCTAAGATAACAAATAGGGAAAGTATAGTTTTTTCAACAGTCAATAGGATGAAAATATAACTTACAGAAAGATTACAAACATATATCAGAAAAGGAGCTAATATACAAAACATCAAAGAAAAACACTACAACTCAAATGCAAACTAAGTTAAAAAATTAAAAAGGGCAAATAACTGGGTTCAGAAATGTGCAAAGACTTAAATAAGACATTTCCTGAAAAAGACATACAAATGGCTAACAAATATAGGAAAAGGTTCTCAACCTCACTAATCATCAGGGCAATGCAAATCAACACCTCATACCTGTTAGGCTGTGTATTATAAAGAAAAAAATTAACAGTTTAAGGCCAAGATGTGGGGAATTGGAAACTTTGTACACTGCTGGTGGCAATGTAAAATGGTGCCGCTATTATGAAAAAGAGTATGGGGGTTCCTTATAAAATTATAAACAGAAATATCATATGATTCAGCAATCACAGTTCTGGGTATATATCCAAAGGAAATTAAATCAGTATCACAATGAGATGAACATAGGTTCATTGCAGCATTCTACACAATAGCCTAGATATGCAACCAACTTCACAAAACAAGTAAGTGTCCTGTGCCTGAGCTAACCTTAGGTACTTCAAAACTACTGTGTAAGTCTCTTAGCCCCTTAGAGAGGATGAAAGCAATATTAGAGTTAAAAGTAACTTGTACCAGTTCCCTTAGTCTGGAATGCTGAAACAAAAGTTCTACAGCAGAGTAAGCCTCATAAACACACAACTCCTGCCAGGGTTTAACCCAGCCTTGGAAGAACGGGGAAGGATAAGACCAAGGCAGGCCTGAGGAAAGGGCAGAGGTTAGGAAGGACTGGGGAGTGGGGAGCAGGGGCAGGGCTGTCTGGACGGAGCAGTGGGTTGTAAGAAGACAGTGACCCTGGGTCCCGCTGCCCTGAGTCTCTGTCCTGGGCCTGGTGAATTCCAGGAGACCAGGTTAGCAGGGCTGTGACAGCCAGTGTGTGAAGAAGCACAGCAGCCCCTTCACACAGTCCTCTAGAATTCCTGCCGGCCATGAAGGGTCTTTAGGATCAGCTGGACGTGGACCCCTCTCAAATGGAAGCATGTCAGCACATCAGCCTTGGGAGGTGCTGAGGCTGAAATGAGGAGACTGAGCACATGCAGTGATCCCAAATCACATGTTCTGTGATTCTTCCACCTCTGGAAGCGTGCTTTCCATGAGGAATAAACAGTGAGGACAAAAGTAAGATGAAGCTACAAGTCCTGAAAGTGTAGAGGGAGAGAGTTCAACTCTCATCCACCACCTGACACAAACTATAGGAACTTGTTCTCCAGTGTCAAGTGACTATGAGAGTTTTGTTCCCACTAGGATATGGCCATCATACGTGAATGTAAAAAGGAAACCAAAATCCTTGGTGCAAAATACCCTCCAGGTACCAAACAGAAATGGACCTTTCATTTTTGGCAGTGAAAAAGCAATGAAAGAGTAGTCTTGTGAGAAAGAAAATTTCTGAATGGCAAAGCAAGAAAAGATGACTATAAGCACAGTACAGTCAAAGGACATGGATACGATAACACTATTATATCATTAAAGTTTGGAAAGAACAAATCAGAATTCTACACATATTTCCTTCTTCTTCCTGATTTCATATTCACCTTCCTTAGTTTCTAAAGAAGTGGATGGAACCCAAGTGTTTTAGGAATTGTCTCGCTTTAGATCCTACCTGAGAGTTGTTCCCTAAGTGATTCGTCATCAGCATCACTGCTATGTATGCTCTCCAAGATCCATTCTGTACAAACACAACCATGAACATAAAGTTATTATACAAGTTGACCCACCCATTTCTCCTACTCGACTTGCTGGCTCACACAGCATCACCCTGGTCTTCCCTCCAGGTTCTCAGACCTCCCTTGTGCTCTGTGCAGACAGAGTCCTTCAATAAGATATTGATCACAGTTGCAAATTTCAAATGAGGGAGAGATGCTGAGAAAATCACCTTTCGACCCCTCACTTCTATAGACCCATTTATAGCTTTCACCGTCAACCTTACCAACCTGAAATTCCAGATGTTACAGACACACTTGAAACATGGCTAGTGTGACCAAGCAATTGTGTGTTTCTTGCATTTTTTAATAGAATGAGTTAATTATTGTTTGAATTAAATTAATTATAAATAGACACATTTGGTGAGTGGCTACCACACTGGAAAGCTCAGCTCTAAGAAATCCAAAGATGAGAAAGAGGCAACCAACCACCCATCCCCTGGTTGTTCTTTACTGCAGATAATTTGATGGCCTGATCTGATCATTTGTATGTAGGTATATCTTGGGCTCTTGGACCCACGCCACGCATTGGGAGAGTCCTTGTGGACACTGAAATAGTACAGTCAACACTCAGATCCAAGAGGAATTCCCAGCAAGGGGCCCACTTGTAGACAGAGGTGAAGAGCATGGCCCAGTACACCTGTATTAGACATAATCAGAGAGTAGGTGCCGAGGGGAGGGAGGGATTTCACACTCTCCATGAGTCCATCCTTCTCACCCCTGACGCTAGAAGACCTGAGGAAGGCAGTGGAAAAGGCCCCGTAGGAGGTGAAAAATTTGTATACTGAAAACTACAGGATATTGCGGAAAGAAATTAAAGAAGAGACAAGTAAAGGGAATGACATACCATGTTCATAGACTGGATTATTAAATACTGTTGGCATTTCTATACTACATAAAGTGATGTACACATATATTGCAACAACCCACAAAATTCCATGTCATTATTATAGAAGTGGACAGAATCCTAAAATACATATGGAACCCCCACAAGTAGATAAAACAATCTTGAGAGCAAAGAGCAATGATGGAGATTAACACTTCCTGAACTCAAAACACATAACAATGCCACAGTAGTCAACACAGTCTGCTAGTGGCATCAAGACAGTGAGATAGACCAATGAAATATAATAGAGAGACTCCAAATAAACGCACATATATATGGCCAACTGATCTTGGACAAGGTTCTAAGATTACCAAGTGAAGAAAGGATAGTCTCTTCAACAATCAACAGCATGAAAAGGCAACCTGTAGCATGAGAGGAAATATGTGTAAACCTAGTATCTGAATAAGGGAAGAATATCCAGAATATATAAGAAACTACTACAAGTCAATTTCAGAAAAAGAGCGGGCAAATAACTGAGTTTAAAAATGGGTAAAAAGCTTCATTAGACATTTCTCCATAAAGACATACAAGTGGTCAATCTACATATGAAAATTTGCTCAACATCGCTAAGCATCAGGGAAATGGAAATCAAGCCACAAGGAGATATCACTCACACCTGTTAGGATGTGTATTATAAAAAGACAATTAGGTCTTCCCTGGTGGCACAGTGGTTGAGGGTCTGCCTGCCGATGCAGGGGACACGTGTTCGTGCCCCGGTCTGGGAGGATCCCACATGCCGCTGAGCGGGTGGGCCCATGAGACATTGCCGCTGAGCCTGTGCGTTTGGAGCCTGTGCTCCGCAACGGGAGAGCCCATAACAATGAGAGGCCTGTGTACTGCCAAAAAAAAAAAAAAAAGAAAGAAAATTAATGGATGTTGGCAAAGATGTGAAGAATTGGAACTCCTGTACCCTGTTTTGTACCCTGTAGTAATGTAAAATGGTGTAGCCATTATGGTAAACAGGATGGAGGTACCCCAAAAATTATTAAGAGAACTATCATAAAATGAACAATCACTCATTTAGGTTTATATACAAAGGAGATAAAACAAGAATTTCCAAGAGATATCTACAATCTCATGTCCATTGCAGCATTATACACAATACACAACATAGGAAAACTGCCTAGTGTCCATGAGAAGATGAATTAATAAAGAAAATGTGGTGTATACATACAGTGGAATGTCATTCAGTCTTTGAAAAAGAAGGAAATCCTGCCATTCGCAGCAACACGAAAGAACTTGGAGGACATTTGTTAGAGTGAAATAAGCCAGTCGCAGAAGGTCAAAAACTGAAAGAAAACTCCGAGAAGCAGAGAGTAGAAGGGGGGTTCCAAGAGCTGGCAGGAGGTTGACATGGGAAGTCTCTGTTCAATGGTTAGAATGTGGTATTTCAAAATAGAAAAGTTCTAGACACATGCTGTACAACAAGGTGCATGTAGTCCACAGGACTGACTGGACATTTCAAAACTTGTTAAGACGTTGGATTTCATCGTATGTGTACTTTTACAACAATAAAATACACATATGTAAAATAAATACAAAGTGGAAAAAGGGGAAAAAAGAAGAAAAATAAGGAACGGGAGTCAACAGAGGGAAAGAAGAAAGCAGGAAGGGTGTCGAATGTACACAGGTATCAGGAGATAATGGGAGAGAAGCTCCTCTCCCCAGGCTTTAAAGAAGACATCTCTCCAGAGTTCACTCCAGCAAGAGGGGGATGTCCTTTCTCTTCCCCATTCAACCAGAAGTGCCAATAGCATCCTAAGTGTGGCCCAGGCTGTGCTCAGGTGGACACTTTTCCTTGATCTCTAAACCAACCACCCCTGACTCCCCATGGCTCAGGTGCCCTTCCTGTACCTCCTTCCACTTCACTAAAGCATTTCCCTCTTCAAGTCCAGCCCGAGGCGCCAATCCTGTCCTCACACGTGGGGTCCACTGGGCGGGTCTCTGAGTTCTTAAGAGCCTCCCTGTGAGTAGCAGGCACTGAATCGCACACCAGGGTTCCCCTCAGCACCATCAGCAATCTACGACCTAGGGATTGAGGATTTCTAGAACAACTTTACTCATACACAGTCTCTTGGGTAAACAAGTGACATTTTACAATCAAGCATTTTCAGTTTTTTCTTTGGTGGGGAAAATATTGACACATATAAGGCAATCATATTCTATTAAAGTATGTATTTCTCAAAGGACTCACTATCGAAAAAAAATTTTTAAGTATAACTTTCCATGTTTTAATTGACTTTACTCCCAGACTTGTTTGCTTGCAAAAGCCTTCAGAAAATACCAAGAACCTACTTCATCTGGCAGTTTGCACAGCAACATGAGTGGAGATGCTCTTGTCACACTGCTTGGTTTCTCTCTCCCACCTTGCAAAGCACAACCTCCTGTCCGCCCTCCTGGGAAGGGAGCCAGTGCCCACCCTGAGCTCAATCCCTGGGGTAGATCTCTTGGTTCTGTCTTCACTGTATGCAGTGTTTCTTGCCCAGCACACAGAAACAGGGCCGGCACAAGTGATGGAAGACAGACTTTCCACAGGAGAAGGACATTTCGTTTCCTTAGCACAGAATCCGATAGTGAATATTAGCCTCAAAGGAGAAAGGTGGAGTGAATTTCCTCCATCTACTCCTGGAGGCTCCTTCTTTCTCGGACTCCTCCAGAACTGGGTGTGGCATGTGGGTACAAGCATGGGCTCCCTGCAAAAGGAAGGAGGCCTGCCTAGCACTAGGTGCTCCAGGTAAGGGGGGAGGACTCATCCCGAGGCTCTAATAGGAAACACTTAGAATGAGGGAAGTGGCAGAGAGATGTATCATAACCATTCAGAATGCTATGAGACGTACTAAGAGATGAGATTTCTTATTAAGTGAAGTTGTAATTGACCCAGTAGTAGGGATGCTGAAACCCAGTTTTGTTCATTAAGATACCAGCCATTGGGCAACTAAGTCCGTGCACCACAACTACTAAGCCTGTGCCGTAGAGCCTGCAAGTCACAACTACTGAGCCCACGTGCCACAACTATTGAAGCCCATGCACCTAGAGCCCGTGCTGTGGAACAACAGAAGCCACCGAAATGAGAAGCCCGCACACTGCAACGAAGACCCAACACAGCCAAAAAAAAAAAAAAAAAGAATCCAGTAAACATTTGCCTGGGTGGTGATAGGATTTGTTTTTCAGTTTATATGAGGCTCACTTTGTATAAAATCAATGCACACACTGAAAGTATACAGTTTAATTACTTTTATATCCATACCCATTCATGATGCAGTGGTGATGGGAATATTTTTTAGAAAGTTGGCACCAGTAATAGTGATGTTTAGGGGAACATAAATCAAGGGAAACACAACACAAAAAGTTCACATACACACACAGAATCATCCCACTCATTTCACATACAGACACACCCAGTCTCATGCACACAAACCTACACCACCTAACCGTAATACAGCTTCTTCCTGGGACTATAGTAATTGGTCACATTACTTGTAAATCACTTTCTATCACCAGGACACCTACTCTCATTCCCAGCACAAATTTGGAATTAGTTTGCCGTCTACACTAAAACCAGCAAGAATGTCCAACTTTCTTATCTTCAAAGTTCTTCCTCCCCAAGTGACTGATTCCAGAATACATACCGTTTTCACGTTCTGGGAAGGCCACCTGCAATTACAGAAGAGAAAACACTATGAGGATAAGATCACAGTGATGCTCAGGTCTTTTGTTCATTTGCTGACAGTAGAAAACCTCATAAGAAACAGTGGTCCAGGGAACCCAGCAAGGGTTATCAGAGCAAACCTACTCAGGCTGAAATGCAAGAACTTTGCTGGGAGGATGGAACTTCCAAGTCCATTTAGGTTGGAAATTACAGAATTCTTTGCCTAGAGGAAAAATCGCTGCAGGAGAGAGAGCTCCATACTCTACAGGCTGTAATGGATGCTGTCAATTGTAATGCCCTGTGGAGTCAGGCTCCATGAGTTGGTAATAGACTCTCACTCCACATTCTCCCAGCCAAGGGAATTGTATGTATCTGGAAGGAATACCCTCAAATATTCATAACTTAATTCTATTGAAAGAGAAATAAAGCAATATTTCTATCTCAGGCCAGAAAAAATCCAGCTTACCTTGGGGATCCACAGAGGCTTTTCTCCTGTCCTATCATGGTGCAGGTCATCCGCCACATCCTCAGGGAGAGCTGCAGGGACACAGAGTAACTGTCAGGACACTGGTGATGCGGCTCAGGAATTACTCAGGGGCTTTCTTCTCGATGAGGACATGGGGTGGTGTGTATGGATGTGGGAGGTTAGTAAGTGTGGGCTGAGCTGGTGTTGGGCCATCCTCTTTGGGGGATGAAGGAAGGCAAAGGATAAGAGGAAGGAAATGAAAACAGAGCTTTGGCTTTCTAGCTAAGGGGAGCCTAATCAGAAGGGATGGGTCGATCTAAAAAATGGTAAACACTAAAATGCATGCTCTGTTTCAATGACACAGACCCATGACCCATCCTGCCTCTTTTGAGCTTCTGCTAAATTGCCCCTGTCTCTTGATTTTTCCCAGATCACTCTTTCCCCAGCATCCACAATGCCAGCTACTGCATTTATCATGTCTTCTGTTGTATGATATTTTATACTTGATTAACAGCAACCTCCATTAAAGGACTGAATTCAATCCTGGACAAAATATGCTATATTTATTCACTAATCACTTGTCTTAAAGAAAATCAAATCCACACGATTTGACAAAACTGAAATCCTACCATTTAGATACAGCCACTATCAATCGTATCATATTTTTCTCCCAGTCTTTGATTTCTATACAATGTACGTATGCCCACTGAGTCAGGGGCTGTCCATACTCTAGGGAGCTGTTCCATAAGTGGGACACTTCGTTATGAAGAGGGAGCCCGGACTGAGCACAGCCTGTCTCTAACCCAGCTGTGCAGGAGAAGTGTACAGGCTAACAGTCAGGTTCCACTTTGAGTCCTTGGGTGTGGGCTACAGGAATTGACCAATGCTAAGGCTTATGGTAATGTTATCCAATACAATAAAATAGCTCCCTGATTCTTATCTGCTTTTGGCCTTGTTTAAGCAGTGACACCAGCACTGACAGATATGACCTGTACTGTATACATGGGGTCTCACACCTCTCAGAATCTGTGAGCTGACTAGGAGAATGCAGGTCCTGAGGTGAATTTCACCTTAATGACTGTGCCAAAGTCAACTGATATGTCCACCCATAGCTGCCCTGGATTCTGTGACCACTAAGGCCACCTGATAGGCAAGTTCTGGACCTTTGGAGATTCTAGGACTTCCAGCCAAGGATACGGATGCAGGGACTCCCTTGCTCCATGACTGAGGACCCCTTGGCTAAGTGATAAGTGCAGGTCAGGGATCAAGTGCATCCACATTGGGACCCACCCCTGGGGTCTCAGTATGGCTTTTCCACTTAGGACGTCAAGAGCTTAGAACATTTATCTCTGCACCATCTCCTTCTGAGGAAAAGGAATATTAACCAAATCTGGGTAACAGCTGTGTTGAGGGAAGAACATGCAAACAACTTCACAAACAAATAAGGGTCCTGTGCCTGAGCTAACCTTAGGTACTTCAAAACAACTCCGTAAGTCTCTTAGCCCCGTAGAGCAGATGAAAGCAATATTAGAGTTAAAAGTAAGTTGTCCCAATTCCCTTAGTCTGGAACACTGAAACAAAATTCTACAGCAGAGGAAGTCTCATAAACACACAGCACCTGCCTGGGTTTACCCCAGCCTTGGAAGAACTGGGAAGGATAAGACCAAGGCAGGCCTGAGGAAAGGTCAGAGGGTAGGCAGGACTGGGGTGTGGGGAGCAGGGGCAGGGCTGTCCGGACAGAGCAGTGAGTTGTAAGAAGAGCAGTGACCCTGGGTCCTGCTGCCCTGAGTCTCTGTCCTGGGCCTGGTCAACCCCAGGAGACCAGGTCAGCAGGGCTGTGAAAGCAAGTGTGTAATGAAGCCCAGCAGCCCCTTCACACAGCCCTCTAGAATTTCTGCCGCCCATGGAGGGTCTCTAGGGTAGCTGGATGTGGACCCCTCTCAAATGGAAGCATGTGAGCACATCAGCCTTGGGGAAGTGTAGAGGCTGAGATGAGCTCAAGGAGACTGAGCACATGCAGTGATCCCAGGGCACGTGTTCTGTGACTCATCCATCTCTGGGACTGTCCTTTACAAGAGGAACTAACAGTGAGCACAAAATATGAGGTGAAGCCACAAGTCCTGAAAGTGCAGAGGGAGACAGTTCACTTCTCATCCACCACCTCACCCTTTCTAGAAGAACTTGGTCTCAAGTTTCAAGGGCCCATGAGTTTTGACCCACATGTTCTGTCCATCTTAGGTCAATATGCAAACGAAAACAAACTCTACTGTGCACAATACCCTAGATGTGCTAACCAGAAAACAAACTTCCTTATTAGGCAGTGACAAGCACACGAAAGAGCAGCTCATGTGCAAAAGATCAGTTTTGATGAGCAAATCAAGAAAAGGTGATTATAGAGCACAGTCACATCTAAGGACACAATTTCTCTCTATTGTATCATTAAAATATGAAAAAAAAACAAGTCAGAGCTCTACACATATTTCATTCTTCTTTCTGATTTGATATCCACCTTCCTTAGTCTCCAAAGCAGAAGATATAACCCTAAAGTTCCAGGAACCCTCTGCCATTAGATCCTACCTAAGTGTTGTTCCTACCTGTATCCTTTTCTTTATCACGGCCACAAATGCTATCCAAAGTCAATTCTGTAGAAACACGAATATGAATTTACAAGTCTTATGGATACATTTAAAATGTGACTAATGTGACTAATTGGATATTTTATTTTCTTTTATTTTAATACACTGAGTTAATCATTGATTGAATTAAATAAATTATAACAGGCACATCTAGCTAGTGTCTACCACACTGTAATACACATCCCTCTCTCTCTCTCTCTCCATATATATATATATGTATATATATATATATATATACGTATATATATATATATAAAGTATATGGAGGATGTTACCACCGCTCCCCTGGGTATTCCCCTCTGTATGGTCTACCCATTCAAGATGGCTGTTTGCTGATGGTTTACCAAAGGAAAAACCTCTGCCCCGTGAAGGTACTTAGCCCAAGGGGTAAGAGGGACGTGTCCCTCTGCAGGTTTCCCTGGTAAGCGATGAGACCATCTGCTGTCAATTCCCCCTTTAACTGGTAGCCTGCCTACTCGGCCCAGAGAGAAGAATGCTGCTACTGCTGCTGCTGCGTTCTGCCTGCCATCGGCTATCTACAGTGGGATGTCTCTCCAGGACCACTTTGCTTCTGACGTGAAACATCTCCCATTTATTAAACCATGAATGTCTCTGTCCCTGACTTTGGGCTCTTTCCTTAGCCCTGAGGCTGAGCAAGTACAGGGCTTGCAGGCGTGAGAGGTGCAGCCCAACAACTTCTGCAGGGCAGTTTGCTGGCCAGATTTGATGGTTCATATGTAGGTGTTTCCTAGGCTCATGCACACTTGCCAGGCACTCATGAGACCTTGGGGACACTGAAACAGTAATGTCAACACCCAGCTCCTAGAGGAATTCCCGACAGGTGTTCCACTTGACGGGAGAGGTAATGAACATGGCCCAGTGCACCTGTGCTAGACATAATCAGCGAGCAGGTGCAGAAGGGAGGGAGGGACATTCACTCACTTCATGAGGACATCCTTCTCACCACTGCCTCTGAAAAATCCAGGGAAGGAAGGGACAAAATGCCCTTAGAAGGTAAATGGCCTGTACACTGAAAACTACAAACCACTGCTGAAAGAATTAAACAAGGAACAAATAATTGAAATGACATAGCATCTTCATAGACTGGAAACTTATTATTGTTGACATTTCTACACTACCCGAAGGTAAGTATTAATTCATTGTAATACCTATCAAAATCCCAATGTCATTTTCAAGGTAAAAGAAAAAAAAAATCCTAAAATACATATGGAACTACTAAGGACTCCAAACAGACAAAACAATCCTGAGAAGAAAGAACATAGATGGAGGCTTCTCACTTCCTGACTTCAAAACACATTACAAAGCCACAGGAATCAAAACTGTATGGTACTGACATAGAAACAGATACATAGGCCTAAAGACCAGAATAAATAACCCCCAAGAAAACTCATAGATACATGGCCAAATGAAATTCACCAAGCTTCTAAGACAACAAATAGGGAAAGTATAGTTTTTTCAACAGTCAATAGGATGAAAATATAACTTACAGAAAGATTACAAACATATATCAGAAAAGGAGCTAATGTCCAAACATCTAAGAAAAACACTACAACTCAAATGCAAAATACGTTAAAAAATTAAAAAGGGCAAATAACTGGGTTCAGAAATGTGCAAAGACTTAAATAAGACATTTCCTGAAAAAGACATACAAATGGCGAACAAATATAGGAAAAGGTTCTCAACCTCTCTAATCATCAGGGCAATGCAAATGAACACCTCATACCTGTTAGGCTGTGTATTATAAAGAAAAAAATTAACAGTTTAAGGCCAAGATGTGGGGAATTGGAAACTTCGTACACTGCTGGTGGCAATGTAAAATGGTGCCGCTATTATGAAAAAGAGTATGGGGGTTCCTTATAAAATTATAAACAGAAATATCATATGATTCAGCAATCACAGTTCTGGGTATATATCCAAAGGAAATTAAATCAGTATCACAATGAGATGACCTTAGGTTCATTGCAGCATTCTCCAAAATAGCCTAGATATGCAACCAACTTCACAAAACAAGTAAGTGTCCTGTGCCTGAGCTAACCTTAGGTATTTCAAAACAACTCCGTAAGTCTCTCAGCCACTTAGAGAGAATGAAAGCAATATTAGAGTTAAAAGTAACTTGTCCCAATTCCCTTAGTCTGGAATACTGAAACAAAAGTTCTACAGCAGGGGAAGCCTCATAAACTCACAGCACCTGCCAGGGTTTACCCCAGCCTTGGAAGAACTGGGAAGGATAAGACCAAGGCAGGCCTGAGGAAAGGTGTGAGGGTAGGCAGGACTGGAGTGTGGGGAGCAGGGGCAGGTGTGTCCGGATGGAGCAGTGGGTTGTAAGAAGAGCAGTGACCCTGGGTCCTGCTGCCCTGAGTCTCTGTCCTGGGCCTGGTCAATTCCAGGAGACCAGGTTAGCAGGGCTATGAGAGCCAGTGTGTGAAGCAAGCCCAGCAGCCCCTTCACACAGTCCTCTAGAATTCCTGCTGGCAATGAAGCATCTGTAGGGGCAGCTGGACGTGGAACCCTCTCAAATGGAAGCATGTCAGCACATCAGCCTTGGGAGGTGCTGAGGCTGAAATGAGGAGACTGAGCACATGCAGTGATCCCAAAGCATGTGTTCTGTGACTCATCCACCTCTGGGAGCGCAGTTTCCTTGAGGAATAAACAGTGAGGACAAAAGTAAGGTGAAGCTACAAGTCCTGAAAGTGTAGAGGGAGAGAGTTCAAGTCTCATCCACCACCTGACACTCACTATAAGAACTTGCTCTCCAGTGTCAAGTGACTATGAGAGCTTTGTTCCCACTAGGATATGGCCATCATACGTGAATGTAAAAAGGAAACCAAAATCCCTGGTGCAAAATACCCTCCAGGTACCAAATAGAAACGAACTATTCATCTTTGGCAGTGAAAAAGCAATGAAAGAGTAGTCTTGTGAGAAAGAAAATTTCTGAATGGCAAAGCAAGAAAAGATGACTATAAGCACAGTACAGTCAAAGGACATGGACACAATAAATCTATTATATCATTAAAATTTGGAAAGAACAAATCAGAATTCTACACATATTTCCTTCTTCTTCCTGATTTCATATTCACCTTCCTTAGTTTCTAAAGAACCAGGTGGAACCCAAGTGTTCTAGGAATTGTCTCACTTTAGATCCTACCTGAGAGTTGTTCCCTATGTGAATCGTCATCAGCATCACTGCTATGTATGCTCTCCACCATGCATTCTGTACAAACACAACCATGAGCATAAAGTTATTATACAAGTTGACCCACCCATTTCTCCTACTCGACTTGCTGGCTCACACAGCATCACCCTGGTCTTCCCTCCAGGTTCTCAGACCTCCCCTGTGCTCTGTGCAGACAGAGTCCTTCAATAAGATCTTTTTTTTTTTTTTTTTCGGTATGTGGGCCTCTCACTGTTGTGGCCTCTCCCCTTGTGGAGCACAGGCTCCGGACGCGCAGGCTCAGCGGCCATGGCTCACGGGCCCAGCCGCTCCGCGGCATGTGGGATCTTCCCAGACCGGGGCATGAACCCGTGTACCCTGCATCGGCAGGCGGACTCTCAACCACTGCGTCACCAGGGAAGCCCCTTCAATAAGATCTTGATCACAGTTGAAAATTTCAAATGAGGGAGAGATGCTGAGAAAATCACTTTTCGACCCCTCACTTCTATAAACCCATTTATAGTTTTCACGGTCAACCTTACCAACCTGAAATTCCAGATGTTACAGACACACTTCAAACATGGCTAGTGTGACCAAGCAATTGTGTGTTTTTTGCATTTTTTAATACAATGAGTTAATTATTGTTTGAACTAAATTAATTATAAATAGACACATTTGGTTAGTGGATACCAAACTGGAAAGCTCAGCTCTAAGAAATCCAAAGATGACAAAGAGGCAATCAGCCAACCCTCCCCTGGTTGTTCTTTACTGCAGAAAATTTGATGGCCTGATCTGATCATTCGTATGTAGGTATACCTTTGGCTCTTGAACCCATGCCAGACATTGGGAGAGTCCTTGTGGACACTGAAATAGTACAGTCAACACTCAGATACAAGAGAAATTCCCAGCAAGGGGCCCACTTGTAGACAGAGGTGAAGGGCATGGCCAAGTACACCTGTATTAGACATAATCAGAGAGTAGCTGCAGAGGGGAGGGAGGGATTTTACTCTCTTCATGAGTCCATCCTTCTTACCCCTGACTCTAGAAGACCTGAGGAAGGCAGGGAAAAGGCCCCATCGGAGGTGAAAAATTTGTATACTGAAAACTACAGGACATTGTGGAAAGAATTTAAAGAAGAGACAAGTAATTGGAATGACATACCATATTCTTAGACTGGATTATTAAATACTGTTGGCATTTCTATACTACATAAAGTGATGTTCACATATATCGCAACAACCCATATAATTCCATGTCATTATTATAGAAGTGGACAGAATCCTAAAATACATATGGAACCCCCCACAAGTAGATAAAACAATCTTGAGAGCAAAGAGCAATGATGCAGATTAACACTTCCTGAACTCAAAACACATAACAATGCCACAGTAGTCAAAAGAGTCTGCTACTGGCATCAAGACAGTGAGATAGACCAATGAAATATAATAGAGAGACCTCAAATAAACGCACATATATATGGCCAACTGATCTTGGCCAAGGTTCTAAGATTACCAAGTGAAGAAAGGATAGTCTCTTCAACAATCAACAGAATGAAAAGGCAACCTATAGGATGGGAGGAAATATGTGTAAACCTTGAAGCTGAATAAGGGACCAATATCCAGAATATATAAGAAACTACAACAAGTCAATTACAAAAAATCAGCGATCAAATAACTGAGTTTAAAAATGGGTAAAAAGCTTCACTAGACATTTCTCCATAAAGGCATACAAGTGGTCAATCTACATATGAAAATTTGCTCAGCATTGCTAAGCATCAGGGAAATGGAAATCAAGCCACAAGGAGATATCACTCACACCTGTTAGGATGTGTATTATAAAAAGACAATTAGGGCTTTCGTGGTGGCACAGTGGTTGAGAGTCCGCCTGCCGAGGCAGGGGACACGTGTTCGTGCCCCAGTCTGGGAGGATCCCACATGCCGCTGAGCGGCTGGGCCCATGAGCCATGGCCGCTGAACTTGTGCGTTTGGATCCTGTGATCCACAACGGTAGAGCCCACAACCATGAGAGGCCCGTGTACTGCAAAAAAAAAAAAAAAAAAGAAACAAAATTAATGGATGCTGGCAAAGATGTGAAGAAGTGGAACTTCTGTACCCTGTTTTGTACCCTGTAGTAATGTAAAATGGTGTAGCCATTATGGAAAACAGAATGTTGGTCCCCCCAAAATTATTAAGAGAACTATCATAAAATCCAGCAATCACTCATTTAGGTTTATATACCAAGGAGATAAAACAAGAATGTCCAAGAGATATCCACAATCTCATGTCCATTGCAGCATTATACACAATACACAACATAGGAAAACTGCCTAGTGTCCATGGGAAGATGAATTAATAAAGAAAATGTGGTGTATACATAAAGTGGAATGTCATTCAGTCTTTGAAAAAGAAGGAAATCCTGCCATTTGCAGCAACACGAAAGAACTTGGAGGACATTTGTAAGAGTGAAATAAGCCAGTCACAGAAGGTCAAAAACTGAAAGAAAACTCCGAGAAGCAGAGAGTAGAAGGGTGGTTCCAAGAGCTGGCTGGAGGTTGACATGGGAAATCTCTGTTCAATAGTGAGAACGTGTTATTTGCAAAATGCAAAAGTTCTAGACACATGCTGTACAACAAGGTGCATGTAGTCCACAGGACTGCCTGGACATTTTAAAACTTGTTAAGACGTTGGATTTCATTGTATGTGTACTTTTACAACAATAAAATATACATATGTAAAATAAATACAAAGTGGAAAAAGGGGAAAAAAGAAGAAAAATAAGGAAAGGGAGTCAACAGAGGGGAAGAAGAAAGGAGGAAGGGTCTCGAATGTACACAGGTATCAGGAGATAATGGGAGAGAAGCTCCTCTCCCCAGGCTTTAAAGAAGACATCTCTCCAGAGTTCACTCCAGCAAGAGGGGGATGTCCTTTCTCTTCCCCATTCAACCAGAAGCGCCAATAGCATCCTAAGTGTGGCCCAGGCTGTGCTCAGGTGTACACTTTTCCTTGATCTCTAAACCAAACACCCCTGACTCCCCATGGCTCAGGTGCCCTTCCTGTATCTCCTTCCACTTCTCTAAAGCATTTCCCTCTTCAAGTCCAGCCAGAGGCTCTAATCCTGTCCTCACACGTGGGGCACACTGGGTGGGTCTGTAAGTTCTTAAGAGCCTGCCTGTGAGTAGCAGGCACTGAATCGCACACCAGGGTTTCCCTCAGCACCATCAGGAAACTATGACCTAGGGATTGAGGATTTCTAGAACAACTTTACTCATACACAGTCTCTTGGGTAATCAAGTGACATTTTACAATCAAGCATTTTCAGTTTTTTCTTTGGTGGGGAAAATATTGACACATATAAGGCAATCATATTCTATTAATGTATGTATTTCTCAAAGGACTCACTATCGAAAAAAAAATTTTAAGTATATCTTTCCATGTTTTAATTGACTTTACTCCCAGACCTGTTTGCTTGCAAAAGCCTTCAGAAAATACCAAGAACCTACTTCACCTGGCAGTTTGCACAGCAACATGAGTGGAGATGCTCTTGTCACACTGCTTGGTTTCTCTGTCCCACCTTGTAAAGCACAACCTCCTGTCCGCCCTGCTGGGAAGGCAGCCAGTGTCCACCCTGAGCTCAATCCCTGGGGTAGATGTCTTGGTTCTGTCTTCACTGTATGCAGTGTTTCTTGCCCAGCACACAGAAACAGGGCCAGCACAACTGATGGAAAACAAACTTTCCACAGGAGAAGGACATTTCGTTTCCTTAGCACAGAATCCAATAGTGAATATTAGCCTCAAAGGAGAAAGGTGGAGTGAATTTCCTCCATCTACTCCTGGAGGCTCCTTCTTTCTCGGAATCCTGCAGAACTGGGTGTGGCATGTGGGTACAAGCATGGGCTCCCTGCAAAAGGAAGGAGGCCTGCCTAGCACTAGGTGCTTCAGGTAAGAGGGGAGGACTCATCCCGAGGCTCTAATAGGAAACAGTTAGAATGAGGGAAGTGGCAGAGAGATGTATCATAACCATTCAGAATGCTATGAGACGTACTAAGAGATGAGATTTCTTATGAAATGAAGTTGTAATTGGCCCAGTAGTAGGCATGCTGGAACCCAGTTTTGTTCACTAAGAATCCACCCATGGAGCAACTAAGCCCGTGCACAACAACTACTAAGCCTGTGCTCTAGAGCCCGCAGGTCAAGGCCAAGATGTCGGGAATTGGAAACATTGTACGCTGCTGGTGGGAATGTAAAATGGTGCAGCTATTATGAAAAAGAGTATGGGGGTTCCTTATAAAATTATAAACAGAAATATCATATGATTCAGCAATCACAGTTCTGGGTATATATCCAAAGGAAATTAAATCAATATCACAATGAGATGAACATAGGTTCATTGCAGCATTCTACACAATAGCCTAGATATGCAACCAACTTCACAAAAGAAGTAAGTGTCCTGTGCCTGAGCTAATCTTAGGTACTTCAAAACAACTCCGTAAGTCTCTTAGTCCCTTAGAGAGGATGAAAGCAATATTAGAGTTAAAAGTAACTTGTCCCAATTCCCTTAGTCTGGAATACTGAAACAAAATTCTACAGCAGAGGAAGCCTTATAAACACACAGCACCTGACAGGGTTTACCCCAGCCTTGGAAGAACTGGGAAGGATAAGACCAAGGCAGGCTTGAGGAAAGGTCAGAGGGTATGCAGGACTGGAGTGTGGGGATCAGGGGCAGGGCTGGCCGGATGGAGCAGTGGGTTGTAAGAAGAGCAGTGACCCTGAGTCCTGCTGCCCTGAGTCTCTGTCCTGGGCCTGGTCAGTCAATTCCAGGAGACCAGGTTAGCAGGGCTGTGAGAGCCAGTGTGTGAAGAAGCCCAGCAGCCCCTTCACACAGTCCTCTAGAATTCCTGCTGGCCATGAAGGGTCTTTAGGGGCAGCTGGACGTGGAGCCCTCTCAAATGGAAGCATGTCAGCACATCAGCCTTGGGAGGTGCTGAGGCTGAAATGAGGAGACTGAGCACATGCAGTGATCCCAAAGCATGTGTTCTGTGACTCATCCACCTCTGGGAGCGCATTTTCCATGAGGAATCAACAGTGAGGACAAAAGTAAGATGAAGCTACAAGTCCTGAAAGTGTAGAGGGAGAGAGTTCAAGTCTCATCCACCACCTGACACTAAATATAGGGACTTGTTCTCCAGTGTCAATTGACTATGAGACTTTTGTTCCCACTAGGATATGGCCATCATACGTGAATGTAAAAAGGAAACCAAAATCCCTGGTGCAAAATACCCTCCAGGTACCAAATAGAAACGAACTATTCATCTTTGGCAGTGAAAAAGCAATGAAAGAGTAGTCTTGTGAGAAAGAAAATTTCTGAATGGCAAAGCAAGAAAAGATGACTATAAGCACAGTACAGTCAAAGGACACGGACACAATAACTCTATTATATCATTAATTTGGAAAGAACAAATCAGAATTCTACACATATTTCCTTCTTCTTCCTGATTTCATATTCACCTTCCTTAGTTTCTAAAGAACCGGGTGGAACCCAAGTGTTCTAGGAATTGTCTCCCTTTAGATCCTACCTGAGAGTTGTTCGCTACGTGAACCGTCATCAGCATCACTGCTATGTATGCTCTCCACGACCCATTCTGTACAAACACAACCATGAGCATAAAGTTATTATACAAGTTGACCCACCCATTTCTCCTACTCAACTTGCTGGCTCACACAGCATCACCCTGGTCTTCCCTCCAGGTTCTCAGACCTCCCCTGTGCTCTGTGCAGACAGAGTCCTTCAATAAGATCTTGATCACAGTTGAAAATTTCAAATGAGGGAGAGATGCTGAGAAAATCACCTTTCGACCCCTCACTTCTATAGACCCATTTATAGCTTTCACGGTCAACCTTACCAACCTGAAATTCCAGATGTTCCAGACACACTTCACACATGGCTAGTATGACCAAGCAATTGTGTGTTTTTTGCATTTTTTAATAGAATGAGTTAATTATTGTTTGAACTAAATTAATTATAAATAGACACATTTGGTTCGTGACTACCACACTGGAAAGCTCAGCTCTAAGAAATCCAAAGATGAGAAAGAGGCAACCAGCCACCCTTCCCCTGGTTGTTCTTTACTGCAGAAAATTTGATGGCCTGATCTCATCCTTCGTATGTAGGTATATCTTGGGCTCTTGGACCCATGCCAGGCATTGGGAGAGTCCTTGTGGACACTGAAATAGTACAGTCAACACTCAGATCCAAGAGGAATTCCCAGCAAGGGGCCCACTTGTAGACAGAGGTGAAGGGCATGGCCCAGTACACCTGTATTAGACATAATCAGAGAGTAGGTGCAGAGGGGAGGGAGGGATTTCACTCTCTCCATGAGTCCATCCTTCTCACACCTGAATCTAGAAGACCTGAGGAAGGCAGTGGAAAAGGCCCCGTTGGAGGTGAAAAATTTGTATACTGGAAACTACAGGATATTGCGGAAAGAAATTAAAGAAGAGACAAGTAAAGGGAATGACATACCATGTTCATAGACTGGATTATTAAATACTGTTGGCATTTCTATACTATATAAAGTGATGTACACATATATCGCAACAACCCACAAAATTCCATGTCATTATTATAGAAGTGGACAGAATCCTAAAATACATATGGAACCCCCACAAGTAGATAAAACAATCTTGAGAGCAAAGAGCAATGATGGAGATTAACACTTCCTGAACTCAAAACACAAAACAATGCCACAGTAGTCAACACAGTCTTCTACTGGCATCAAGACAGTGAGACAGACCAATTAAATATAATAGAGAGACTCCAAATAAACGCACATATATATGGCCAACAGATCTTGGCCAAGGTTCTAAGATTACCAAGTGAAGAAAGGATAATCTCTTCAACAATCAACAGAATGAAAAGGAAACCTATAGAATGGGAGGAAATATGTGTAAACCTTGTATCTGAATAAGGGACCAATATCCAGAATATATAAAAACTACTACAAGTCAATTTCAGAAAAACAGCAGGCAAATAAGTGAGTTTAAAAATGGGTAAAAAGCTTCACTAGACATTTCTCCATAAAGGCATACAAGTGGTCAATCTACATATGAAAATTTGCTCAACATTGCTAAGCATCAGGGAAATGGAAATCAAGGCACAAGGAGATATCACTCACACCTGTTAGGATGTGTATTATAAAAGGACAATTAGGGCTTCCCTGGTGGCACAATGGATGAGAGTCCGCCTGCCGAGGCAGGTGACACGTGTTCGTGCCCCGGTCTGGGAGGATCCCACATGCCACTGAGCGGCTGGGCCCATGAGCCATGGCTGCTGAGCCTGGGTGTTTGGAGCTTGTGCTCTGCAACGGGAGAGCCCATAACAATGAAAGGCCCATGTACTGCAAAAAAAAAAAAAAAAAAAAAAAGAAAGAAAGAAAAT
Organism: Hyperoodon ampullatus; assembly: GCF_949752795.1. Lineage (NCBI taxonomy): Eukaryota > Metazoa > Chordata > Mammalia > Artiodactyla > Ziphiidae > Hyperoodon > Hyperoodon ampullatus. The sequence goes on from NC_136915.1 coordinate 133,635,373, forward strand.
TAAAGGATGCTGGCAAAGATGTGAAGAAGTGGAACTTCTGTACCCTGTTTTGTACCCTGTAGTAATGTAAAATGGTGTAGCCATTATGGAAAACAGAATGGAGGTCCCACAAAAATTATTAAGAGAACTCTCATAAAATCCAGCAGTCACTCATTTAGGTTTATATACAAAGGAGATAAAACAAGAATGTCCAAGAGATATCTACAATCTCATGTCCATTGCAGCATTATACACAATACATAACATAGGAAAACTGCCTAGTGTCCATGGGAAGATGAATTAATAAAGAAAATGTGGTGTATACATACAGTGGAATGTCATTCAGTCTTTGAAAAAGAAGGAAATCCTGCCATTTGCAGAAACACAAAAGAACTTGGAGGACATTTGTAAGAGTGAAATAAGCCAGTCACAGAAGGTCAAAAACTGAAAGAAAACTCCGAGAAGCAGAGAGTAGAAGGGGGGTTCCAAGAGCTGGCAGGAGGTTGACATGGGAAGTCTCTGTTCAATGGTTAGAATGTGTTATTTGCAAAATGGAACAGTTCTAGACACATGCTGTACAACAAGGTGCATGGAGTCAACAGGACTGACTGGACATTTCAAAACTTGTTAAGACGTTGGATTTCATTGTATGTGTACTTTTACAACAAGAAAATATACATATGTAAAATAAATACAAAGTGGAAAAAGGGGAAAAAAGAAGAAAAATAAGGAAAGGGAGTCAACAGAGGGAAAGAAGAAAGCAGGAAGGGTCTAGAATGTACACAGGTATCAGGAGATAATGGGAGAGAAGCTCCTCTCCCCAGGCTTTAAAGAAGACATCTCTCCAGAGTTCACTCCAGCAAGAGGGGGATGTCCTTTCTCTTCCCCATTCAACCAGAAGCGTCAATAGCATCCTAAGTGTGGCCCAGGCTGTGCTCAGGTGGACACTTTTCCTTGATCTCTAAACCAAACACCCCTGACTCCCTATGGCTCAGGTGCCCTTCCTGTATCTCCTTCCACTTCTCTAAAACATTTCCCTCTTCAAGTCCAGCCCGAGGCTCCAATCCTGTCCTCACACGTGGGGTCCACTGGGCGGGTCTCTGAGTTCTTAAGAGCCTCCCTGTGAGTAGCAGGCACTGAATCGCACACCAGGGTTCCACTCAGCACCATCAGGAAACTACGACCTAGGGATTGAGGATTTCTAGAACAACTTTACTCATACACCGTCTCTTGGGTAAACAAGTGACATTTTACAATCAAGCATTTTCAGTTTTTTCTTTGGTGGGGAAAATATTGACACATATAAGGCAATCATATTCTATTAAAGTATGTATTTCTCAAAGGACTCACTATCGAAAAAAATTTTTATATATAACTTTCCATGTTTTAATTGACTTTACTCCCAGACTTGTTTGCTTGCAAAAGCCTTCAGAAAATACCAAGAACATACTCCATCTGGCAGTTTGCACAGCAACATGAGTGGAGATGCTCTTGTCACACTGCTTGGTTTCTCTATCCCACATGGCAAAGCCCAACCTCCTGGGAAGGGAGCCAGTGCCCACCCTGAGCTCAATCCATGGGGTACATCTCTTGGTTCTGTCTTCACTGTATGCAGTGTTTCTTGCCCAGCACACAGAAACAGGGCCGGCACAAGTGATGGTAGACAGACTTTCCACAGGAGAAGGACATTTCGTTTCCTTAGCACAGAATCCGATAGTGAATATTAGCCTCAAAGGAGAAAGGTGGAGTGAATTTCCTCCATCTACTCCTGGAGGCCCCTTCTTTCTCGGGCTCCTGCAGAGCTGGGTGTGGCTTGTGGGTACAAGCATGGGCTCCCTGCAAAAAGAAGGAGGTCTGCCTAGAACTAGGTGCTTCAGGTAAGGGGGGAGGACTCATCCCGAGGCTCTAATAGGAAACAGTTAGAATGAGGGAAGTCCAGATAGATGTATCATAACCATTCAGAATGCTATGAGACCTACTAAGAGATGAGATTTCTTATTAAATGAAGTTGAACTTGACCCTGGAGTAGGGATTCTGAAACCCTGTTTTGTTCACTAAGAATCCAGCCATGGAGCAACTAAGCCCGTGCACCACAACTACTAAGCCTGTGCTCTAGAGCCCGCAAGTCACAACTACTGAGCCCACGTGCCACAACTATTGAAGCCCATGCACCTAGAGCCCGTGGTCTGGAACAACAGTAGCCACCGAAATGAGAAGCCCGCACACTGCAACGAACACCCAACACAGCCAAAAGAAAAAAAAAAAAGAATCCAGTAAACAATTGCCTGGGTGGTGATAGGATTTGTTTTCCATGTTAAATGAAGCTCAATTTGTAGATAATCAATGCACACCCTGAAAGTATACAGTTTATTTACTTTTATATCCATACCCATTCATGATGCAGTGTTGATGGGAATATTTTCTAGAAAGTTGGCACCAGTAACAGTGATGTTTAGGGGAACATACATCAAGGGAAACACAACACAAAATGTTCACATACACACACAGAATCATACCACTCATTTCACATACAGACACACCCAGTCTCATGCACACAAACCTACATCACCTAACCGTAATACAGCTTCTTCCTGGGACTATAGTAATTGGCCACATTACTTGTAAATCACTTTCTATCACCAGGGCCCCTACTCTCATTCCCAGCACAAATTTGGAATCTGTTTGCCCTCTACACTAAAACCAGCAAGAATGTCCCACTTTCTCATCTTCAAAGTTCTTCCTCCCCAAGTGACTGATTCCAGAATACATACTGTTTACACGTTCTGTGAAGGCCACCTGCAATTACAGAAGAGAAAACACTATGAGGATAAGATCACAGTGATGCTCAGTAGAAAACCTGATAAGAAACAGTGGTCCAGGGAACCCAGCAAGGGTTATCAGAGCAAACCTACTCAGGCTGAAAGGCAAGAACTTTGCTGGGAGGATGGAACTTCCAAGTCCATTTAGGTTGGAAATTACAGAATTTTTTTCCTAGAGGAAAAATCGATGCAGGACAGAGAGCTCCGTACTCCACAGGCTGTAATGGATGCTGTCAATTGTAATGTCCTGTGGAATCAGGCACCATGAGTTGGTAATAGACTCTCTCTCCACATTCTCCCAACCAAGGGAATTGTATGTATCTGGAAGGAGTACCCTCAAATATTCATAACTTCATTCTATTGAAAGAGAAATAAAGCAATATTTCTATCTCAGACCAGAAAAAATCCAGCTAACCTTGATTTTCCACGGAGGCTTTTCTTCTGTCCTATCACGGTGCAGGTCATCCGCCACATCCTCAGGGAGAGCTGGAGGGACACAGAGTAACTGTCAGGACACTGGTGATGCGGCTCAGGAATTACTCAGGGGCTTTCTTCTCGATGAGGACATGGGGTGGTGTGTATGGATGTGGGAGGTTAGTAAGTGTGGGCTGAGCTGGTGTTGGGCCATCCTCTTTGGGGAATGAAGGAAGGCAAAGGACAAGAGGAAGGAAATGAAAACAGAGCTTTGGCTTTCTAGCTAAGGGGAGCCTAATCAGAAGGGAAGGGTCGATCTAAATAATGGTAAACACTAAAATGCATGCTCTGTTTCAATGACACAGACCCATGACCCATCCTGCCTCTTTTGAGCTTCTGCTAAATTGCCACTGTCTCTTGATTTTTCCCAGATCACTCTTTCCCCAGCATCCACAATGCCAGCTACTGCATTTATCATGTCTTCTATTGTATCATATTTTATACTTGATTAACAGCAACCTCTATTAAAGGACTGAATTCAATCCTAGACAAAATATGCTATATTTATTCACTAATCACTTGTCTTAAAGAAAATCAAATCCACAAGATTTGACAAAACTGAAATCCTACCATTTAGATACAGCCACTATCAATCGTGTCATATTTTTCTCCCAGTCTTTGTTTTCTATACAATGTATGTATGCCCCCTGAGTCAGGGGCTGTCCATACTCTAGGGAGCTGTTCCATAAGTGGGACACTTCGTTATGAAGAGGGAGCCCAGACTGAGCACAGCCTGTCTCTAACCCAGCTGTGCAGGAGAAGTGTACAGGCTAACAGTCAGGTTCCACTTTGAGTCCTTGGGTATGGGCTACAGGAATTGACCAATGCTAAGGCTAATGGTAACGTTATCCAATACAATAAAATAGCTCCCTGATTCTTATCTGCTTTTGGCCTTGTTTAAGCAATGACACCAGCACTGACAGATATAACCTCTATTGTATACATGGGGTCTCACACCTCTCAGAATCTGTGAGCTGACCAGGAGAATGCAGGTCCTGAGGTGAATTTCACATTAATGACTGTGCCAAAGGCAACTGATAAGTCCACCCATAGCTGCCCTGGATTCTGTGACCACTAAGGCCACCTGATGGGCAAGGTCTGGAACTTTGGAGATGCTAGTATTTCCAGCCAATTATACGGATGCAGGGACTCCCTTGCTCCATGACTGAGGACCCCTTGGCTGAGTGGTAAGTGCAGGTCAGGGATCCAGAGCATCCATACCGGGACCCACCCCTGGGTTCTCAGTATGGCTTTTCCACTTAGGAGGTCAAGAGCTTAGAACATTTATCTCTGCACCATCTCCTTCTGAGGAAAAGGAATATTAACCAAATCTGGGTAACAGCTGTGTTGAGGGAAGAACATGCAAACAACTTCGCAAAACAAGGAAGGGTCCTGTGCCTGAGCTAACCTTAGGTACTTCAAAACTACTCCGTAAGTGTCTTAGCCCCTTAGAGAGGATGAAAGTAATATTAGAGTTAAAAGTAACTTGTCCCAATTCCCTTATTCTGGAATACTGAAACAAAATTCTACAGCAGAGGAAGCCTCATAAACACACAGCACCTGCCTGGGTTTACCCCAGCCTTGGAAGAACTGGGAAGGATAAGACCAAGGCAGGCCTGAGGAAAGGTCAGAGGGTAGGCAGGACTGGGGTGTGGGGAGCAGGGGCAGGGCTGTCTGGACGGAGCAGTGGGTTGTAAGAAGAGCAGTGACCCTGGGTCCTGCTGCCCTGAGTCTCTGTCCTGGGCCTGGTCAACCCCAGGAGACCAGGTCAGCAGGGCTGTGAAAGCAAGTGTGTGAAGAAGCCCAGCAGCCCCTTCAAACAGCCCTCTAGAATTTCTGCCACCCATGGAGGGTCTCTGGGGCAGCTGGAGGTGGACCCCTCTCAAATGGAAGCATGTCAGCACATCAGCCTTTGGGAAGTGCAGAGGCTGAGATGAGCTCAAGGAGACTGAGCACATGCAATGATCCCAGAGCACGTGTTCTGTGACTCATCCATCTCTGGGTCTGTCCTTTACAAGAGGAACAAACAGTGAGGACAAAACATGAGGTGAAGCCACAAGTCCTGAAAGTGCAGAGGGAGACAGTTCACTTCTCATCCACCACCTCACTCTTTCTAGAAGAACTTGGTCTCAAGTTTCAAAGGCCCATGAGAGTTTTGACCCACAGGTTCTGTCCATCATAGGTCAATATGCAAAAGAAAACAAACTCTCCTATGCACAATACCCTAGATGTGCTAACCAGAAAACAAACTTCCATTATAGGCAGTGACAAGCACAAGAAAAAGCAGCTCATGTGCAAAAGATCAGTTTTGATGAGCAAATCAAGAAAAGGTGATTATAGAGCACAGTCACGTCTAAGGACACAATTGCTCTCTATTGTATCATTAAAATGTGAAAAAAACATGTCAGAACTCTACACATATTTCATTCTTCTTTCTGATTTCATATCCACCTTCCTTAGTCTCCAAAGCAAGAGATATAACCCTAAAGATCCAGGAACCCTCTGCCATTAGATCCTACCTAAGTGTTGTTCCTACCTGTATCCTTTTCTTTATCACGGCCACAAATGCTATTCAAAGGCAATTCTGTAGAAACACGAATATGAATTTACAAGTCTTATGGATACATTTAATATGTGACTAATGTGACTGAGTAATGGGATATTTTATTTTCTTTTATTTTAATACACTGAGTTAAACATTGATTGAATTAAATAAATTATAACAGGCACAACTAGCTAGTGGCTACCACACTGTAATACACATCCCTCTCTCTCTCACTCTCCATATATATATATATATGTATATATATATATATATATATATATACATATATATATATATAAAGTATATGGAGGATGTTACCACCGCTCCCCTGGGTATTCCCCTCTGTGTGGTCTACCCATTCAAGATGGCTGTTTGCTGATGGTTTACCAAAGGAAAAACCTCTGCCCCGTGAAGGTACTTAGCCCAAGGGGTAAGAGGGATGTGTCCCTCTGCAGGTTTCCCTGGTAAGCGATGAGACCATCTGCTGTCAATTCCCCCTTTAACTGGTAGCCTGCCTACTCGGCCCAGAGAGAAGAATGCTGCTACTGCTGCTGCTGCGTTTGCCTGCCATTGGGTATCTACAATGGGATGTCTCTCCAGGACCACTTTGCTTCTGATGTGAAAGATCTCCCATCTATTAAACCATGAATGTCTCTGTCCCTGACTTTGGGCTCTTTCCTTAGCCCTGAGGCTGAGCAAGTACAGGGCTTGCAGGCGTGAGAGGTGCAGCCCAACACCTTCTGCAGGGCAGTTTGCTGGCCAGATTTGATGATTCATTTGTAGGTGTTTCCTAGGCTCATGCACACTTGCCAGGCATTCATGAGACCTTGGGGACACTGAAACAGTAATGTCAACACCCAGATCCTAGAGGAATTCCCGACAGGTGTTCCACTTGAGGGGAGAGGTAATGAGCATGGCCCAGTGCACCTGTGCTAGACATAATCAGCGAGCAGGTGCAGAAGGGAGGGAGGGACATTCACTCACTTCATGAGGCCATCCTTCTCACCACTTCCTCTGAAAAATCCAGGGAAGGAAGGGACAAAATGCCCTTAGAAGGTAAATGGCCTGTACACTGAAAACTACAAACCACTGCTGAAAGAATTAAACAAGGAACAAATAATTGAAATGACATATCATATTCATAGACTGGAGACTTACTATTGTTGACATTTCTACACTACCCAAAGGGAAGTATAAATTCATTGTAATACATGTCAAAATCGCAATGTCATTTTCAAAGAAATAGAAAAAAAAAAGATCCTAAAATACATATGGAACCACTAAGGACTCCAAACAGACAACACAATCCTGAGAAGAAAGAACATAGATGGAGGCTTCTCACTTCCTGACTTCAGAACACATTACAAAGCCACAGGAATCAAAACTGTACGGTACTGACATAGAAACAGATACATAGGCCTGAACACCAGAATAAATAACCCCCAAGAAAACTCATAGATACATGGCCAAATGAAATTCACCAAGCTTCTAAGACAACAAATAGGGAAAGTATAGTTTTTTCAACAGTCAATAGGATGAAAATATAACTTACAGAAAGATTACAAACATATATCAGAAAAGGAGCTAATATACAAAACATCAAAGAAAAACACTACAACTCAAATGCAAACTAAGTTAAAAAATTAAAAAGGGCAAATAACTGGGTTCAGAAATGTGCAAAGACTTAAATAAGACATTTCCTGAAAAAGACATACAAATGGCTAACAAATATAGGAAAAGGTTCTCAACCTCACTAATCATCAGGGCAATGCAAATCAACACCTCATACCTGTTAGGCTGTGTATTATAAAGAAAAAAATTAACAGTTTAAGGCCAAGATGTGGGGAATTGGAAACTTTGTACACTGCTGGTGGCAATGTAAAATGGTGCCGCTATTATGAAAAAGAGTATGGGGGTTCCTTATAAAATTATAAACAGAAATATCATATGATTCAGCAATCACAGTTCTGGGTATATATCCAAAGGAAATTAAATCAGTATCACAATGAGATGAACATAGGTTCATTGCAGCATTCTACACAATAGCCTAGATATGCAACCAACTTCACAAAACAAGTAAGTGTCCTGTGCCTGAGCTAACCTTAGGTACTTCAAAACTACTGTGTAAGTCTCTTAGCCCCTTAGAGAGGATGAAAGCAATATTAGAGTTAAAAGTAACTTGTACCAGTTCCCTTAGTCTGGAATGCTGAAACAAAAGTTCTACAGCAGAGTAAGCCTCATAAACACACAACTCCTGCCAGGGTTTAACCCAGCCTTGGAAGAACGGGGAAGGATAAGACCAAGGCAGGCCTGAGGAAAGGGCAGAGGTTAGGAAGGACTGGGGAGTGGGGAGCAGGGGCAGGGCTGTCTGGACGGAGCAGTGGGTTGTAAGAAGACAGTGACCCTGGGTCCCGCTGCCCTGAGTCTCTGTCCTGGGCCTGGTGAATTCCAGGAGACCAGGTTAGCAGGGCTGTGACAGCCAGTGTGTGAAGAAGCACAGCAGCCCCTTCACACAGTCCTCTAGAATTCCTGCCGGCCATGAAGGGTCTTTAGGATCAGCTGGACGTGGACCCCTCTCAAATGGAAGCATGTCAGCACATCAGCCTTGGGAGGTGCTGAGGCTGAAATGAGGAGACTGAGCACATGCAGTGATCCCAAATCACATGTTCTGTGATTCTTCCACCTCTGGAAGCGTGCTTTCCATGAGGAATAAACAGTGAGGACAAAAGTAAGATGAAGCTACAAGTCCTGAAAGTGTAGAGGGAGAGAGTTCAACTCTCATCCACCACCTGACACAAACTATAGGAACTTGTTCTCCAGTGTCAAGTGACTATGAGAGTTTTGTTCCCACTAGGATATGGCCATCATACGTGAATGTAAAAAGGAAACCAAAATCCTTGGTGCAAAATACCCTCCAGGTACCAAACAGAAACGGACCTTTCATTTTTGGCAGTGAAAAAGCAATGAAAGAGTAGTCTTGTGAGAAAGAAAATTTCTGAATGGCAAAGCAAGAAAAGATGACTATAAGCACAGTACAGTCAAAGGACATGGACACGATAACACTATTATATCATTAAAGTTTGGAAAGAACAAATCAGAATTCTACACATATTTCCTTCTTCTTCCTGATTTCATATTCACCTTCCTTAGTTTCTAAAGAAGTGGATGGAACCCAAGTGTTTTAGGAATTGTCTCGCTTTAGATCCTACCTGAGAGTTGTTCCCTAAGTGATTCGTCATCAGCATCACTGCTATGTATGCTCTCCAAGATCCATTCTGTACAAACACAACCATGAACATAAAGTTATTATACAAGTTGACCCACCCATTTCTCCTACTCGACTTGCTGGCTCACACAGCATCACCCTGGTCTTCCCTCCAGGTTCTCAGACCTCCCTTGTGCTCTGTGCAGACAGAGTCCTTCAATAAGATATTGATCACAGTTGGAAATTTCAAATGAGGGAGAGATGCTGAGAAAATCACCTTTCGACCCCTCACTTCTATAGACCCATTTATAGCTTTCACCGTCAACCTTACCAACCTGAAATTCCAGATGTTACAGACACACTTGAAACATGGCTAGTGTGACCAAGCAATTGTGTGTTTCTTGCATTTTTTAATAGAATGAGTTAATTATTGTTTGAATTAAATTAATTATAAATAGACACATTTGGTGAGTGGCTACCACACTGGAAAGCTCAGCTCTAAGAAATCCAAAGATGAGAAAGAGGCAACCAGCCACCCATCCCCTGGTTGTTCTTTACTGCAGATAATTTGATGGCCTGATCTGATCATTTGTATGTAGGTATATCTTGGGCTCTTGGACCCACGCCACGCATTGGGAGAGTCCTTGTGGACACTGAAATAGTACAGTCAACACTCAGATCCAAGAGGAATTGCCAGCAAGGGGCCCACTTGTAGACAGAGGTGAAGAGCATGGCCGAGTACACCTGTATTAGACATAATCAGAGAGTAGGTGCCGAGGGGAGGGAGGGATTTCACACTCTCCATGAGTCCATCCTTCTCACCCCTGACTCTAGAAGACCTGAGGAAGGCAGTGGAAAAGGCCCCGTAGGGGGTGAAAAATTTGTATACTGAAAACTACAGGACATTGCAGAAAGAAATTAAAGAAGAGACAAGTAAAGGGAATGACATACCATGTTCATAGACTGGATTATTAAATACTGTTGGCATTTCTATACTACATAAAGTGATGTACACATATATCACAAAAACCCACAAAATTCCATGTCATTATTATAGAAGTGGACAGAATCCTAAAATACATATGGAACCCCCACAAGTAGATAAAACAATCTTGAGAGCAAAGAGCAATGATGGAGATTAACACTTCCTGAACTCAAAACACATAACAATGCCACAGTAGTCAACACAGTCTGCTAGTGGCATCAAGACAGTGAGATAGACCAATGAAATATAATAGAGAGACTCCAAATAAACGCACATATATATGGCCAACTGATCTTGGACAAGGTTCTAAGATTACCAAGTGAAGAAAGGATAGTCTCTTCAACAATCAACAGCATGAAAAGGCAACCTGTAGCATGAGAGGAAATATGTGTAAACCTAGTATCTGAATAAGGGAAGAATATCCAGAATATATAAGAAACTACTACAAGTCAATTTCAGAAAAAGAGCGGGCAAATAACTGAGTTTAAAAATGGGTAAAAAGCTTCATTAGACATTTCTCCATAAAGACATACAAGTGGTCAATCTACATATGAAAATTTGCTCAACATCGCTAAGCATCAGGGAAATGGAAATCAAGCCACAAGGAGATATCACTCACACCTGTTAGGATGTGTATTATAAAAAGACAATTAGGTCTTCCCTGGTGGCACAGTGGTTGAGAGTCTGCCTGCCGATGCAGGGGACACGTGTTCGTGCCCCGGTCTGGGAGGATCCCATATGCCGCTGAGCGGGTGGGCCCATGAGACATTGCCGCTGAGCCTGTGCGTTTGGAGCCTGTGCTCCGCAACGGGAGAGCCCATAACAATGAGAGGCCTGTGTACTGCCAAAAAAAAAAAAAAAAGAAAGAAAATTAATGGATGTTGGCAAAGATGTGAAGAATTGGAACTCCTGTACCCTGTTTTGTACCCTGTAGTAATGTAAAATGGTGTAGCCATTATGGTAAACAGGATGGAGGTACCCCAAAAATTATTAAGAGAACTATCATAAAATGAACAATCACTCATTTAGGTTTATATACAAAGGAGATAAAACAAGAATTTCCAAGAGATATCTACAATCTCATGTCCATTGCAGCATTATACACAATACACAACATAGGAAAACTGCCTAGTGTCCATGAGAAGATGAATTAATAAAGAAAAGGTGGTGTATACATACAGTGGAATGTCATTCAGTCTTTGAAAAAGAAGGAAATCCTGCCATTCGCAGCAACACGAAAGAACTTGGAGGACATTTGTTAGAGTGAAATAAGCCAGTCGCAGAAGGTCAAAAACTGAAAGAAAACTCCGAGAAACAGAGAGTAGAAGGGGGGTTCCAAGAGCTGGCAGGAGGTTGACATGGGAAGTCTCTGTTCAATGGTTAGAATGTGGTATTTCAAAATAGAAAAGTTCTAGACACATGCTGTACAACAAGGTGCATGTAGTCCACAGGACTGCCTGGACATTTCAAAACTTGTTAAGAAGTTGGATTTCATCGTATGTGTACTTTTACAACAATAAAATACACATATGTAAAATAAATACAAAGTGGAAAAAGGGGATAAAAGAAGAAAAATAAGGAACGGGAGTCAACAGAGGGAAAGAAGAAAGCAGGAAGGGTGTCGAATGTACACAGGTATCAGGAGATAATGGGAGAGAAGCTCCTCTCCCCAGGCTTTAAAGAAGACATCTCTCCAGAGTTCACTCCAGCAAGAGGGGGATGTCCTTTCTCTTCCCCATTCAACCAGAAGTGCCAATAGCATCCTAAGTGTGGCCCAGGCTGTGCTCAGGTGTACACTTTTCCTTGATCTCTAAACCAACCACCCCTGACTCCCCATGGCTCAGGTGCCCTTCCTGTACCTCCTTCCACTTCACTAAAGCATTTCCCTCTTCAAGTCCAGCCCGAGGCGCCAATCCTGTCCTCACACGTGGGGTCCACTGGGCGGGTCTCTGAGTTCTTAAGAGCCTCCCTGTGAGTAGCAGGCACTGAATCGCACACCAGGGTTCCCCTCAGCACCATCAGCAATCTACGACCTAGGGATTGAGGATTTCTAGAACAACTTTACTCATACACAGTCTCTTGGGTAAACAAGTGACATTTTACAATCAAGCATTTTCAGTTTTTTCTTTGGTGGGGAAAATATTGACACATATAAGGCAATCATATTCTATTAAAGTATGTATTTCTCAAAGGACTCACTATCGAAAAAAAATTTTTAAGTATAACTTTCCATGTTTTAATTGACTTTACTCCCAGACTTGTTTGCTTGCAAAAGCCTTCAGAAAATACCAAGAACCTACTTCATCTGGCAGTTTGCACAGCAACATGAGTGGAGATGCTCTTGTCACACTGCTTGGTTTCTCTCTCCCACCTTGCAAAGCACAACCTCCTGTCCGCCCTCCTGGGAAGGGAGCCAGTGCCCACCCTGAGCTCAATCCCTGGGGTAGATCTCTTGGTTCTGTCTTCACTGTATGCAGTGTTTCTTGCCCAGCACACAGAAACAGGGCCGGCACAAGTGATGGAAGACAGACTTTCCACAGGAGAAGGACATTTCGTTTCCTTAGCACAGAATCCGATAGTGAATATTAGCCTCAAAGGAGAAAGGTGGAGTGAATTTCCTCCATCTACTCCTGGAGGCTCCTTCTTTCTCGGACTCCTCCAGAACTGGGTGTGGCATGTGGGTACAAGCATGGGCTCCCTGCAAAAGGAAGGAGGCCTGCCTAGCACTAGGTGCTTCAGGTAAGGGGGGAGGACTCATCCCGAGGCTCTAATAGGAAACACTTAGAATGAGGGAAGTGGCAGAGAGATGTATCATAACCATTCAGAATGCTATGAGACGTACTAAGAGATGAGATTTCTTATTAAGTGAAGTTGTAATTGACCCAGTAGTAGGGATGCTGAAACCCAGTTTTGTTCATTAAGATACCAGCCATTGGGCAACTAAGTCCGTGCACCACAACTACTAAGCCTGTGCCGTAGAGCCTGCAAGTCACAACTACTGAGCCCACGTGCCACAACTATTGAAGGCCATGCACCTAGAGCCCGTGCTGTGGAACAACAGAAGCCACCGAAATGAGAAGCCCGCACACTGCAACGAAGACCCAACACAGCCAAAAAAAAAAAAAAAAAGAATCCAGTAAACATTTGCCTGGGGGGTGATAGGATTTGTTTTTCAGTTTATATGAGGCTCACTTTGTATAAAATCAATGCACACACTGAAAGTATACAGTTTAATTACTTTTATATCCATACCCATTCATGATGCAGTGGTGATGGGAATATTTTTTAGAAAGTTGGCACCAGTAATAGTGATGTTTAGGGGAACATAAATCAAGGGAAACACAACACAAAAAGTTCACATACACACACAGAATCATCCCACTCATTTCACATACAGACACACCCAGTCTCATGCACACAAACCTATACCACCTAACCGTAATACAGCTTCTTCCTGGGACTATAGTAATTGGTCACATTACTTGTAAATCACTTTCTATCACCAGGACACCTACTCTCATTCCCAGCACAAATTTGGAATTAGTTTGCCGTCTACACTAAAACCAGCAAGAATGTCCAACTTTCTTATCTTCAAAGTTCTTCCTCCCCAAGTGACTGATTCCAGAATACATACCGTTTTCACGTTCTGGGAAGGCCACCTGCAATTACAGAAGAGAAAACACTATGAGGATAAGATCACAGTGATGCTCAGGTCTTTTGTTCATTTGCTGACAGTAGAAAACCTCATAAGAAACAGTGGTCCAGGGAACCCAGCAAGGGTTATCAGAGCAAACCTACTCAGGCTGAAATGCAAGAACTTTGCTGGGAGGATGGAACTTCCAAGTCCATTTAGGTTGGAAATTACAGAATTCTTTGCCTAGAGGAAAAATCGCTGCAGGAGAGAGAGCTCCATACTCTACAGGCTGTAATGGATGCTGTCAATTGTAATGCCCTGTGGAGTCAGGCTCCATGAGTTGGTAATAGACTCTCACTCCACATTCTCCCAGCCAAGGGAATTGTATGTATCTGGAAGGAATACCCTCAAATATTCATAACTTAATTCTATTGAAAGAGAAATAAAGCAATATTTCTATCTCAGGCCAGAAAAAATCCAGCTTACCTTGGGGATCCACAGAGGCTTTTCTCCTGTCCTATCATGGTGCAGGTCATCCGCCACATCCTCAGGGAGAGCTGCAGGGACACAGAGTAACTGTCAGGACACTGGTGATGCGGCTCAGGAATTACTCAGGGGCTTTCTTCTCGATGAGGACATGGGGTGGTGTGTATGGATGTGGGAGGTTAGTAAGTGTGGGCTGAGCTGGTGTTGGGCCATCCTCTTTGGGGGATGAAGGAAGGCAAAGGACAAGAGGAAGGAAATGAAAACAGAGCTTTGGCTTTCTAGCTAAGGGGAGCCTAATCAGAAGGGATGGGTCGATCTAAAAAATGGTAAACACTAAAATGCATGCTCTGTTTCAATGACACAGACCCATGACCCATCCTGCCTCTTTTGAGCTTCTGCTAAATTGCCCCTGTCTCTTGATTTTTCCCAGATCACTCTTTCCCCAGCATCCACAATGCCAGCTACTGCATTTATCATGTCTTCTGTTGTATGATATTTTATACTTGATTAACAGCAACCTCCATTAAAGGACTGAATTCAATCCTGGACAAAATATGCTATATTTATTCACTAATCACTTGTCTTAAAGAAAATCAAATCCACACGATTTGACAAAACTGAAATCCTACCATTTAGATACAGCCACTATCAATCGTATCATATTTTTCTCCCAGTCTTTGATTTCTATACAATGTACGTATGCCCACTGAGTCAGGGGCTGTCCATACTCTAGGGAGCTGTTCCATAAGTGGGACACTTCGTTATGAAGAGGGAGCCCGGACTGAGCACAGCCTGTCTCTAACCCAGCTGTGCAGGAGAAGTGTACAGGCTAACAGTCAGGTTCCACTTTGAGTCCTTGGGTGTGGGCTACAGGAATTGACCAATGCTAAGGCTTATGGTAATGTTATCCAATACAATAAAATAGCTCCCTGATTCTTATCTGCTTTTGGCCTTGTTTAAGCAGTGACACCAGCACTGACAGATATGACCTGTACTGTATACATGGGGTCTCACACCTCTCAGAATCTGTGAGCTGACTAGGAGAATGCAGGTCCTGAGGTGAATTTCACCTTAATGACTGTGCCAAAGTCAACTGATATGTCCACCCATAGCTGCCCTGGATTCTGTGATCACTAAGGCCACCTGATAGGCAAGTTCTGGACCTTTGGAGATTCTAGGACTTCCAGCCAAGGATACGGATGCAGGGACTCCCTTGCTCCATGACTGAGGACCCCTTGGCTAAGTGATAAGTGCAGGTCAGGGATCAAGTGCATCCACATTGGGACCCACCCCTGGGGTCTCAGTATGGCTTTTCCACTTAGGACGTCAAGAGCTTAGAACATTTATCTCTGCACCATCTCCTTCTGAGGAAAAGGAATATTAACCAAATCTGGGTAACAGCTGTGTTGAGGGAAGAACATGCAAACAACTTCACAAACAAATAAGGGTCCTGTGCCTGAGCTAACCTTAGGTACTTCAAAACAACTCCGTAAGTCTCTTAGCCCCGTAGAGCAGATGAAAGCAATATTAGAGTTAAAAGTAAGTTGTCCCAATTCCCTTAGTCTGGAACACTGAAACAAAATTCTACAGCAGAGGAAGTCTCATAAACACACAGCACCTGCCTGGGTTTACCCCAGCCTTGGAAGAACTGGGAAGGATAAGACCAAGGCAGGCCTGAGGAAAGGTCAGAGGGTAGGCAGGACTGGGGTGTGGGGAGCAGGGGCAGGGCTGTCCGGACAGAGCAGTGAGTTGTAAGAAGAGCAGTGACCCTGGGTCCTGCTGCCCTGAGTCTCTGTCCTGGGCCTGGTCAACCCCAGGAGACCAGGTCAGCAGGGCTGTGAAAGCAAGTGTGTAATGAAGCCCAGCAGCCCCTTCACACAGCCCTCTAGAATTTCTGCCGCCCATGGAGGGTCTCTAGGGTAGCTGGATGTGGACCCCTCTCAAATGGAAGCATGTGAGCACATCAGCCTTGGGGAAGTGTAGAGGCTGAGATGAGCTCAAGGAGACTGAGCACATGCAGTGATCCCAGGGCACGTGTTCTGTGACTCATCCATCTCTGGGACTGTCCTTTACAAGAGGAACTAACAGTGAGCACAAAATATGAGGTGAAGCCACAAGTCCTGAAAGTGCAGAGGGAGACAGTTCACTTCTCATCCACCACCTCACCCTTTCTAGAAGAACTTGGTCTCAAGTTTCAAGGGCCCATGAGTTTTGACCCACATGTTCTGTCCATCTTAGGTCAATATGCAAACGAAAACAAACTCTACTGTGCACAATACCCTAGATGTGCTAACCAGAAAACAAACTTCCTTATTAGGCAGTGACAAGCACACGAAAGAGCAGCTCATGTGCAAAAGATCAGTTTTGATGAGCAAATCAAGAAAAGGTGATTATAGAGCACAGTCACATCTAAGGACACAATTTCTCTCTATTGTATCATTAAAATATGAAAAAAAAACAAGTCAGAGCTCTACACATATTTCATTCTTCTTTCTGATTTGATATCCACCTTCCTTAGTCTCCAAAGCAGAAGATATAACCCTAAAGTTCCAGGAACCCTCTGCCATTAGATCCTACCTAAGTGTTGTTCCTACCTGTATCCTTTTCTTTATCACGGCCACAAATGCTATCCAAAGTCAATTCTGTAGAAACACGAATATGAATTTACAAGTCTTATGGATACATTTAAAATGTGACTAATGTGACTAATTGGATATTTTATTTTCTTTTATTTTAATACACTGAGTTAATCATTGATTGAATTAAATAAATTATAACAGGCACATCTAGCTAGTGTCTACCACACTGTAATACACATCCCTCTCTCTCTCTCTCTCCATATATATATATATGTATATATATATATATATATACGTATATATATATATATAAAGTATATGGAGGATGTTACCACCGCTCCCCTGGGTATTCCCCTCTGTATGGTCTACCCATTCAAGATGGCTGTTTGCTGATGGTTTACCAAAGGAAAAACCTCTGCCCCGTGAAGGTACTTAGCCCAAGGGGTAAGAGGGACGTGTCCCTCTGCAGGTTTCCCTGGTAAGCGATGAGACCATCTGCTGTCAATTCCCCCTTTAACTGGTAGCCTGCCTACTCGGCCCAGAGAGAAGAATGCTGCTACTGCTGCTGCTGCGTTCTGCCTGCCATCGGCTATCTACAGTGGGATGTCTCTCCAGGACCACTTTGCTTCTGACGTGAAACATCTCCCATTTATTAAACCATGAATGTCTCTGTCCCTGACTTTGGGCTCTTTCCTTAGCCCTGAGGCTGAGCAAGTACAGGGCTTGCAGGCGTGAGAGGTGCAGCCCAACAACTTCTGCAGGGCAGTTTGCTGGCCAGATTTGATGGTTCATATGTAGGTGTTTCCTAGGCTCATGCACACTTGCCAGGCATTCATGAGACCTTGGGGACACTGAAACAGTAATGTCAACACCCAGATCCTAGAGGAATTCCCGACAGGTGTTCCACTTGAGGGGAGAGGTAATGAGCATGGCCCAGTGCACCTGTGCTAGACATAATCAGCGAGCAGGTGCAGAAGGGAGGGAGGGACATTCACTCACTTCATGAGGCCATCCTTCTCACCACTGCCTCTGAAAAATCCAGGGAAGGAAGGGACAAAATGCCCTTAGAAGGTAAATGGCCTGTACACTGAAAACTACAAACCACTGCTGAAAGAATTAAACAAGGAACAAATAATTGAAATGACATATCATATTCATAGACTGGAGACTTACTATTGTTGACATTTCTACACTACCCAAAGGGAAGTATAAATTCATTGTAATACATGTCAAAATCGCAATGTCATTTTCAAAGAAATAGAAAAAAAAAAGATCCTAAAATACATATGGAACCACTAAGGACTCCAAACAGACAACACAATCCTGAGAAGAAAGAACATAGATGGAGGCTTCTCACTTCCTGACTTCAGAACACATTACAAAGCCACAGGAATCAAAACTGTACGGTACTGACATAGAAACAGATACATAGGCCTGAACACCAGAATAAATAACCCCCAAGAAAACTCATAGATACATGGCCAAATGAAATTCACCAAGCTTCTAAGACAACAAATAGGGAAAGTATAGTTTTTTCAACAGTCAATAGGATGAAAATATAACTTACAGAAAGATTACAAACATATATCAGAAAAGGAGCTAATATACAAAACATCAAAGAAAAACACTACAACTCAAATGCAAACTAAGTTAAAAAATTAAAAAGGGCAAATAACTGGGTTCAGAAATGTGCAAAGACTTAAATAAGACATTTCCTGAAAAAGACATACAAATGGCTAACAAATATAGGAAAAGGTTCTCAACCTCACTAATCATCAGGGCAATGCAAATCAACACCTCATACCTGTTAGGCTGTGTATTATAAAGAAAAAAATTAACAGTTTAAGGCCAAGATGTGGGGAATTGGAAACTTTGTACACTGCTGGTGGCAATGTAAAATGGTGCCGCTATTATGAAAAAGAGTATGGGGGTTCCTTATAAAATTATAAACAGAAATATCATATGATTCAGCAATCACAGTTCTGGGTATATATCCAAAGGAAATTAAATCAGTATCACAATGAGATGAACATAGGTTCATTGCAGCATTCTACACAATAGCCTAGATATGCAACCAACTTCACAAAACAAGTAAGTGTCCTGTGCCTGAGCTAACCTTAGGTACTTCAAAACTACTGTGTAAGTCTCTTAGCCCCTTAGAGAGGATGAAAGCAATATTAGAGTTAAAAGTAACTTGTACCAGTTCCCTTAGTCTGGAATGCTGAAACAAAAGTTCTACAGCAGAGTAAGCCTCATAAACACACAACTCCTGCCAGGGTTTAACCCAGCCTTGGAAGAACGGGGAAGGATAAGACCAAGGCAGGCCTGAGGAAAGGGCAGAGGTTAGGAAGGACTGGGGAGTGGGGAGCAGGGGCAGGGCTGTCTGGACGGAGCAGTGGGTTGTAAGAAGACAGTGACCCTGGGTCCCGCTGCCCTGAGTCTCTGTCCTGGGCCTGGTGAATTCCAGGAGACCAGGTTAGCAGGGCTGTGACAGCCAGTGTGTGAAGAAGCACAGCAGCCCCTTCACACAGTCCTCTAGAATTCCTGCCGGCCATGAAGGGTCTTTAGGATCAGCTGGACGTGGACCCCTCTCAAATGGAAGCATGTCAGCACATCAGCCTTGGGAGGTGCTGAGGCTGAAATGAGGAGACTGAGCACATGCAGTGATCCCAAATCACATGTTCTGTGATTCTTCCACCTCTGGAAGCGTGCTTTCCATGAGGAATAAACAGTGAGGACAAAAGTAAGATGAAGCTACAAGTCCTGAAAGTGTAGAGGGAGAGAGTTCAACTCTCATCCACCACCTGACACAAACTATAGGAACTTGTTCTCCAGTGTCAAGTGACTATGAGAGTTTTGTTCCCACTAGGATATGGCCATCATACGTGAATGTAAAAAGGAAACCAAAATCCTTGGTGCAAAATACCCTCCAGGTACCAAACAGAAACGGACCTTTCATTTTTGGCAGTGAAAAAGCAATGAAAGAGTAGTCTTGTGAGAAAGAAAATTTCTGAATGGCAAAGCAAGAAAAGATGACTATAAGCACAGTACAGTCAAAGGACATGGACACGATAACACTATTATATCATTAAAGTTTGGAAAGAACAAATCAGAATTCTACACATATTTCCTTCTTCTTCCTGATTTCATATTCACCTTCCTTAGTTTCTAAAGAAGTGGATGGAACCCAAGTGTTTTAGGAATTGTCTCGCTTTAGATCCTACCTGAGAGTTGTTCCCTAAGTGATTCGTCATCAGCATCACTGCTATGTATGCTCTCCAAGATCCATTCTGTACAAACACAACCATGAACATAAAGTTATTATACAAGTTGACCCACCCATTTCTCCTACTCGACTTGCTGGCTCACACAGCATCACCCTGGTCTTCCCTCCAGGTTCTCAGACCTCCCTTGTGCTCTGTGCAGACAGAGTCCTTCAATAAGATATTGATCACAGTTGGAAATTTCAAATGAGGGAGAGATGCTGAGAAAATCACCTTTCGACCCCTCACTTCTATAGACCCATTTATAGCTTTCACCGTCAACCTTACCAACCTGAAATTCCAGATGTTACAGACACACTTGAAACATGGCTAGTGTGACCAAGCAATTGTGTGTTTCTTGCATTTTTTAATAGAATGAGTTAATTATTGTTTGAATTAAATTAATTATAAATAGACACATTTGGTGAGTGGCTACCACACTGGAAAGCTCAGCTCTAAGAAATCCAAAGATGAGAAAGAGGCAACCAGCCACCCATCCCCTGGTTGTTCTTTACTGCAGATAATTTGATGGCCTGATCTGATCATTTGTATGTAGGTATATCTTGGGCTCTTGGACCCACGCCACGCATTGGGAGAGTCCTTGTGGACACTGAAATAGTACAGTCAACACTCAGATCCAAGAGGAATTGCCAGCAAGGGGCCCACTTGTAGACAGAGGTGAAGAGCATGGCCGAGTACACCTGTATTAGACATAATCAGAGAGTAGGTGCCGAGGGGAGGGAGGGATTTCACACTCTCCATGAGTCCATCCTTCTCACCCCTGACTCTAGAAGACCTGAGGAAGGCAGTGGAAAAGGCCCCGTAGGGGGTGAAAAATTTGTATACTGAAAACTACAGGACATTGCAGAAAGAAATTAAAGAAGAGACAAGTAAAGGGAATGACATACCATGTTCATAGACTGGATTATTAAATACTGTTGGCATTTCTATACTACATAAAGTGATGTACACATATATCACAAAAACCCACAAAATTCCATGTCATTATTATAGAAGTGGACAGAATCCTAAAATACATATGGAACCCCCACAAGTAGATAAAACAATCTTGAGAGCAAAGAGCAATGATGGAGATTAACACTTCCTGAACTCAAAACACATAACAATGCCACAGTAGTCAACACAGTCTGCTAGTGGCATCAAGACAGTGAGATAGACCAATGAAATATAATAGAGAGACTCCAAATAAACGCACATATATATGGCCAACTGATCTTGGACAAGGTTCTAAGATTACCAAGTGAAGAAAGGATAGTCTCTTCAACAATCAACAGCATGAAAAGGCAACCTGTAGCATGAGAGGAAATATGTGTAAACCTAGTATCTGAATAAGGGAAGAATATCCAGAATATATAAGAAACTACTACAAGTCAATTTCAGAAAAAGAGCGGGCAAATAACTGAGTTTAAAAATGGGTAAAAAGCTTCATTAGACATTTCTCCATAAAGACATACAAGTGGTCAATCTACATATGAAAATTTGCTCAACATCGCTAAGCATCAGGGAAATGGAAATCAAGCCACAAGGAGATATCACTCACACCTGTTAGGATGTGTATTATAAAAAGACAATTAGGTCTTCCCTGGTGGCACAGTGGTTGAGAGTCTGCCTGCCGATGCAGGGGACACGTGTTCGTGCCCCGGTCTGGGAGGATCCCATATGCCGCTGAGCGGGTGGGCCCATGAGACATTGCCGCTGAGCCTGTGCGTTTGGAGCCTGTGCTCCGCAACGGGAGAGCCCATAACAATGAGAGGCCTGTGTACTGCCAAAAAAAAAAAAAAAAAGAAAGAAAATTAATGGATGTTGGCAAAGATGTGAAGAATTGGAACTCCTGTACCCTGTTTTGTACCCTGTAGTAATGTAAAATGGTGTAGCCATTATGGTAAACAGGATGGAGGTACCCCAAAAATTATTAAGAGAACTATCATAAAATGAACAATCACTCATTTAGGTTTATATACAAAGGAGATAAAACAAGAATTTCCAAGAGATATCTACAATCTCATGTCCATTGCAGCATTATACACAATACACAACATAGGAAAACTGCCTAGTGTCCATGAGAAGATGAATTAATAAAGAAAAGGTGGTGTATACATACAGTGGAATGTCATTCAGTCTTTGAAAAAGAAGGAAATCCTGCCATTCGCAGCAACACGAAAGAACTTGGAGGACATTTGTTAGAGTGAAATAAGCCAGTCGCAGAAGGTCAAAAACTGAAAGAAAACTCCGAGAAACAGAGAGTAGAAGGGGGGTTCCAAGAGCTGGCAGGAGGTTGACATGGGAAGTCTCTGTTCAATGGTTAGAATGTGGTATTTCAAAATAGAAAAGTTCTAGACACATGCTGTACAACAAGGTGCATGTAGTCCACAGGACTGCCTGGACATTTCAAAACTTGTTAAGAAGTTGGATTTCATCGTATGTGTACTTTTACAACAATAAAATACACATATGTAAAATAAATACAAAGTGGAAAAAGGGGATAAAAGAAGAAAAATAAGGAACGGGAGTCAACAGAGGGAAAGAAGAAAGCAGGAAGGGTGTCGAATGTACACAGGTATCAGGAGATAATGGGAGAGAAGCTCCTCTCCCCAGGCTTTAAAGAAGACATCTCTCCAGAGTTCACTCCAGCAAGAGGGGGATGTCCTTTCTCTTCCCCATTCAACCAGAAGTGCCAATAGCATCCTAAGTGTGGCCCAGGCTGTGCTCAGGTGGACACTTTTCCTTGATCTCTAAACCAACCACCCCTGACTCCCCATGGCTCAGGTGCCCTTCCTGTACCTCCTTCCACTTCACTAAAGCATTTCCCTCTTCAAGTCCAGCCCGAGGCGCCAATCCTGTCCTCACACGTGGGGTCCACTGGGCGGGTCTCTGAGTTCTTAAGAGCCTCCCTGTGAGTAGCAGGCACTGAATCGCACACCAGGGTTCCCCTCAGCACCATCAGCAATCTACGACCTAGGGATTGAGGATTTCTAGAACAACTTTACTCATACACAGTCTCTTGGGTAAACAAGTGACATTTTACAATCAAGCATTTTCAGTTTTTTCTTTGGTGGGGAAAATATTGACACATATAAGGCAATCATATTCTATTAAAGTATGTATTTCTCAAAGGACTCACTATCGAAAAAAAAATTTTAAGTATAACTTTCCATGTTTTAATTGACTTTACTCCCAGACTTGTTTGCTTGCAAAAGCCTTCAGAAAATACCAAGAACCTACTTCATCTGGCAGTTTGCACAGCAACATGAGTGGAGATGCTCTTGTCACACTGCTTGGTTTCTCTCTCCCACCTTGCAAAGCACAACCTCCTGTCCGCCCTCCTGGGAAGGGAGCCAGTGCCCACCCTGAGCTCAATCCCTGGGGTAGATCTCTTGGTTCTGTCTTCACTGTATGCAGTGTTTCTTGCCCAGCACACAGAAACAGGGCCGGCACAAGTGATGGAAGACAGACTTTCCACAGGAGAAGGACATTTCGTTTCCTTAGCACAGAATCCGATAGTGAATATTAGCCTCAAAGGAGAAAGGTGGAGTGAATTTCCTCCATCTACTCCTGGAGGCTCCTTCTTTCTCGGACTCCTCCAGAACTGGGTGTGGCATGTGGGTACAAGCATGGGCTCCCTGCAAAAGGAAGGAGGCCTGCCTAGCACTAGGTGCTCCAGGTAAGGGGGGAGGACTCATCCCGAGGCTCTAATAGGAAACACTTAGAATGAGGGAAGTGGCAGAGAGATGTATCATAACCATTCAGAATGCTATGAGACGTACTAAGAGATGAGATTTCTTATTAAGTGAAGTTGTAATTGACCCAGTAGTAGGGATGCTGAAACCCAGTTTTGTTCATTAAGATACCAGCCATTGGGCAACTAAGTCCGTGCACCACAACTACTAAGCCTGTGCCGTAGAGCCTGCAAGTCACAACTACTGAGCCCACGTGCCACAACTATTGAAGCCCATGCACCTAGAGCCCGTGCTGTGGAACAACAGAAGCCACCGAAATGAGAAGCCCGCACACTGCAACGAAGACCCAACACAGCCAAAAAAAAAAAAAAAAAGAATCCAGTAAACATTTGCCTGGGGGGTGATAGGATTTGTTTTTCAGTTTATATGAGGCTCACTTTGTATAAAATCAATGCACACACTGAAAGTATACAGTTTAATTACTTTTATATCCATACCCATTCATGATGCAGTGGTGATGGGAATATTTTTTAGAAAGTTGGCACCAGTAATAGTGATGTTTAGGGGAACATAAATCAAGGGAAACACAACACAAAAAGTTCACATACACACACAGAATCATCCCACTCATTTCACATACAGACACACCCAGTCTCATGCACACAAACCTACACCACCTAACCGTAATACAGCTTCTTCCTGGGACTATAGTAATTGGTCACATTACTTGTAAATCACTTTCTATCACCAGGACACCTACTCTCATTCCCAGCACAAATTTGGAATTAGTTTGCCGTCTACACTAAAACCAGCAAGAATGTCCAACTTTCTTATCTTCAAAGTTCTTCCTCCCCAAGTGACTGATTCCAGAATACATACCGTTTTCACGTTCTGGGAAGGCCACCTGCAATTACAGAAGAGAAAACACTATGAGGATAAGATCACAGTGATGCTCAGGTCTTTTGTTCATTTGCTGACAGTAGAAAACCTCATAAGAAACAGTGGTCCAGGGAACCCAGCAAGGGTTATCAGAGCAAACCTACTCAGGCTGAAATGCAAGAACTTTGCTGGGAGGATGGAACTTCCAAGTCCATTTAGGTTGGAAATTACAGAATTCTTTGCCTAGAGGAAAAATCGCTGCAGGAGAGAGAGCTCCATACTCTACAGGCTGTAATGGATGCTGTCAATTGTAATGCCCTGTGGAGTCAGGCTCCATGAGTTGGTAATAGACTCTCACTCCACATTCTCCCAGCCAAGGGAATTGTATGTATCTGGAAGGAATACCCTCAAATATTCATAACTTAATTCTATTGAAAGAGAAATAAAGCAATATTTCTATCTCAGGCCAGAAAAAATCCAGCTTACCTTGGGGATCCACAGAGGCTTTTCTCCTGTCCTATCATGGTGCAGGTCATCCGCCACATCCTCAGGGAGAGCTGCAGGGACACAGAGTAACTGTCAGGACACTGGTGATGCGGCTCAGGAATTACTCAGGGGCTTTCTTCTCGATGAGGACATGGGGTGGTGTGTATGGATGTGGGAGGTTAGTAAGTGTGGGCTGAGCTGGTGTTGGGCCATCCTCTTTGGGGGATGAAGGAAGGCAAAGGACAAGAGGAAGGAAATGAAAACAGAGCTTTGGCTTTCTAGCTAAGGGGAGCCTAATCAGAAGGGATGGGTCGATCTAAAAAATGGTAAACACTAAAATGCATGCTCTGTTTCAATGACACAGACCCATGACCCATCCTGCCTCTTTTGAGCTTCTGCTAAATTGCCCCTGTCTCTTGATTTTTCCCAGATCACTCTTTCCCCAGCATCCACAATGCCAGCTACTGCATTTATCATGTCTTCTGTTGTATGATATTTTATACTTGATTAACAGCAACCTCCATTAAAGGACTGAATTCAATCCTGGACAAAATATGCTATATTTATTCACTAATCACTTGTCTTAAAGAAAATCAAATCCACACGATTTGACAAAACTGAAATCCTACCATTTAGATACAGCCACTATCAATCGTATCATATTTTTCTCCCAGTCTTTGATTTCTATACAATGTACGTATGCCCACTGAGTCAGGGGCTGTCCATACTCTAGGGAGCTGTTCCATAAGTGGGACACTTCGTTATGAAGAGGGAGCCCGGACTGAGCACAGCCTGTCTCTAACCCAGCTGTGCAGGAGAAGTGTACAGGCTAACAGTCAGGTTCCACTTTGAGTCCTTGGGTGTGGGCTACAGGAATTGACCAATGCTAAGGCTTATGGTAATGTTATCCAATACAATAAAATAGCTCCCTGATTCTTATCTGCTTTTGGCCTTGTTTAAGCAGTGACACCAGCACTGACAGATATGACCTGTACTGTATACATGGGGTCTCACACCTCTCAGAATCTGTGAGCTGACTAGGAGAATGCAGGTCCTGAGGTGAATTTCACCTTAATGACTGTGCCAAAGTCAACTGATATGTCCACCCATAGCTGCCCTGGATTCTGTGACCACTAAGGCCACCTGATAGGCAAGTTCTGGACCTTTGGAGATTCTAGGACTTCCAGCCAAGGATACGGATGCAGGGACTCCCTTGCTCCATGACTGAGGACCCCTTGGCTAAGTGATAAGTGCAGGTCAGGGATCAAGTGCATCCACATTGGGACCCACCCCTGGGGTCTCAGTATGGCTTTTCCACTTAGGACGTCAAGAGCTTAGAACATTTATCTCTGCACCATCTCCTTCTGAGGAAAAGGAATATTAACCAAATCTGGGTAACAGCTGTGTTGAGGGAAGAACATGCAAACAACTTCACAAACAAATAAGGGTCCTGTGCCTGAGCTAACCTTAGGTACTTCAAAACAACTCCGTAAGTCTCTTAGCCCCGTAGAGCAGATGAAAGCAATATTAGAGTTAAAAGTAAGTTGTCCCAATTCCCTTAGTCTGGAACACTGAAACAAAATTCTACAGCAGAGGAAGTCTCATAAACACACAGCACCTGCCTGGGTTTACCCCAGCCTTGGAAGAACTGGGAAGGATAAGACCAAGGCAGGCCTGAGGAAAGGTCAGAGGGTAGGCAGGACTGGGGTGTGGGGAGCAGGGGCAGGGCTGTCCGGACAGAGCAGTGAGTTGTAAGAAGAGCAGTGACCCTGGGTCCTGCTGCCCTGAGTCTCTGTCCTGGGCCTGGTCAACCCCAGGAGACCAGGTCAGCAGGGCTGTGAAAGCAAGTGTGTAATGAAGCCCAGCAGCCCCTTCACACAGCCCTCTAGAATTTCTGCCGCCCATGGAGGGTCTCTAGGGTAGCTGGATGTGGACCCCTCTCAAATGGAAGCATGTGAGCACATCAGCCTTGGGGAAGTGTAGAGGCTGAGATGAGCTCAAGGAGACTGAGCACATGCAGTGATCCCAGGGCACGTGTTCTGTGACTCATCCATCTCTGGGACTGTCCTTTACAAGAGGAACTAACAGTGAGCACAAAATATGAGGTGAAGCCACAAGTCCTGAAAGTGCAGAGGGAGACAGTTCACTTCTCATCCACCACCTCACCCTTTCTAGAAGAACTTGGTCTCAAGTTTCAAGGGCCCATGAGTTTTGACCCACATGTTCTGTCCATCTTAGGTCAATATGCAAACGAAAACAAACTCTACTGTGCACAATACCCTAGATGTGCTAACCAGAAAACAAACTTCCTTATTAGGCAGTGACAAGCACACGAAAGAGCAGCTCATGTGCAAAAGATCAGTTTTGATGAGCAAATCAAGAAAAGGTGATTATAGAGCACAGTCACATCTAAGGACACAATTTCTCTCTATTGTATCATTAAAATATGAAAAAAAAACAAGTCAGAGCTCTACACATATTTCATTCTTCTTTCTGATTTGATATCCACCTTCCTTAGTCTCCAAAGCAGAAGATATAACCCTAAAGTTCCAGGAACCCTCTGCCATTAGATCCTACCTAAGTGTTGTTCCTACCTGTATCCTTTTCTTTATCACGGCCACAAATGCTATCCAAAGTCAATTCTGTAGAAACACGAATATGAATTTACAAGTCTTATGGATACATTTAAAATGTGACTAATGTGACTAATTGGATATTTTATTTTCTTTTATTTTAATACACTGAGTTAATCATTGATTGAATTAAATAAATTATAACAGGCACATCTAGCTAGTGTCTACCACACTGTAATACACATCCCTCTCTCTCTCTCTCTCCATATATATATATATGTATATATATATATATATATACGTATATATATATATATAAAGTATATGGAGGATGTTACCACCGCTCCCCTGGGTATTCCCCTCTGTATGGTCTACCCATTCAAGATGGCTGTTTGCTGATGGTTTACCAAAGGAAAAACCTCTGCCCCGTGAAGGTACTTAGCCCAAGGGGTAAGAGGGACGTGTCCCTCTGCAGGTTTCCCTGGTAAGCGATGAGACCATCTGCTGTCAATTCCCCCTTTAACTGGTAGCCTGCCTACTCGGCCCAGAGAGAAGAATGCTGCTACTGCTGCTGCTGCGTTCTGCCTGCCATCGGCTATCTACAGTGGGATGTCTCTCCAGGACCACTTTGCTTCTGAGGTGAAACATCTCCCATTTATTAAACCATGAATGTCTCTGTCCCTGACTTTGGGCTCTTTCCTTAGCCCTGAGGCTGAGCAAGTACAGGGCTTGCAGGCGTGAGAGGTGCAGCCCAACAACTTCTGCAGGGCAGTTTGCTGGCCAGATTTGATGGTTCATATGTAGGTGTTTCCTAGGCTCATGCACACTTGCCAGGCATTCATGAGACCTTGGGGACACTGAAACAGTAATGTCAACACCCAGATCCTAGAGGAATTCCCGACAGGTGTTCCACTTGAGGGGAGAGGTAATGAGCATGGCCCAGTGCACCTGTGCTAGACATAATCAGCGAGCAGGTGCAGAAGGGAGGGAGGGACATTCACTCACTTCATGAGGCCATCCTTCTCACCACTGCCTCTGAAAAATCCAGGGAAGGAAGGGACAAAATGCCCTTAGAAGGTAAATGGCCTGTACACTGAAAACTACAAACCACTGCTGAAAGAATTAAACAAGGAACAAATAATTGAAATGACATATCATATTCATAGACTGGAGACTTACTATTGTTGACATTTCTACACTACCCAAAGGGAAGTATAAATTCATTGTAATACATGTCAAAATCGCAATGTCATTTTCAAAGAAATAGAAAAAAAAAAGATCCTAAAATACATATGGAACCACTAAGGACTCCAAACAGACAACACAATCCTGAGAAGAAAGAACATAGATGGAGGCTTCTCACTTCCTGACTTCAGAACACATTACAAAGCCACAGGAATCAAAACTGTACGGTACTGACATAGAAACAGATACATAGGCCTGAACACCAGAATAAATAACCCCCAAGAAAACTCATAGATACATGGCCAAATGAAATTCACCAAGCTTCTAAGACAACAAATAGGGAAAGTATAGTTTTTTCAACAGTCAATAGGATGAAAATATAACTTACAGAAAGATTACAAACATATATCAGAAAAGGAGCTAATATACAAAACATCAAAGAAAAACACTACAACTCAAATGCAAACTAAGTTAAAAAATTAAAAAGGGCAAATAACTGGGTTCAGAAATGTGCAAAGACTTAAATAAGACATTTCCTGAAAAAGACATACAAATGGCTAACAAATATAGGAAAAGGTTCTCAACCTCACTAATCATCAGGGCAATGCAAATCAACACCTCATACCTGTTAGGCTGTGTATTATAAAG
Organism: Hyperoodon ampullatus; assembly: GCF_949752795.1. Classification (NCBI taxonomy): domain Eukaryota; kingdom Metazoa; phylum Chordata; class Mammalia; order Artiodactyla; family Ziphiidae; genus Hyperoodon; species Hyperoodon ampullatus. The sequence continues at coordinate 133,664,811 of NC_136915.1, forward strand.
AAAAAAATTAACAGTTTAAGGCCAAGATGTGGGGAATTGGAAACTTTGTACACTGCTGGTGGCAATGTAAAATGGTGCCGCTATTATGAAAAAGAGTATGGGGGTTCCTTATAAAATTATAAACAGAAATATCATATGATTCAGCAATCACAGTTCTGGGTATATATCCAAAGGAAATTAAATCAGTATCACAATGAGATGAACATAGGTTCATTGCAGCATTCTACACAATAGCCTAGATATGCAACCAACTTCACAAAACAAGTAAGTGTCCTGTGCCTGAGCTAACCTTAGGTACTTCAAAACTACTGTGTAAGTCTCTTAGCCCCTTAGAGAGGATGAAAGCAATATTAGAGTTAAAAGTAACTTGTACCAGTTCCCTTAGTCTGGAATGCTGAAACAAAAGTTCTACAGCAGAGTAAGCCTCATAAACACACAACTCCTGCCAGGGTTTAACCCAGCCTTGGAAGAACGGGGAAGGATAAGACCAAGGCAGGCCTGAGGAAAGGGCAGAGGTTAGGAAGGACTGGGGAGTGGGGAGCAGGGGCAGGGCTGTCTGGACGGAGCAGTGGGTTGTAAGAAGACAGTGACCCTGGGTCCCGCTGCCCTGAGTCTCTGTCCTGGGCCTGGTGAATTCCAGGAGACCAGGTTAGCAGGGCTGTGACAGCCAGTGTGTGAAGAAGCACAGCAGCCCCTTCACACAGTCCTCTAGAATTCCTGCCGGCCATGAAGGGTCTTTAGGATCAGCTGGACGTGGACCCCTCTCAAATGGAAGCATGTCAGCACATCAGCCTTGGGAGGTGCTGAGGCTGAAATGAGGAGACTGAGCACATGCAGTGATCCCAAATCACATGTTCTGTGATTCTTCCACCTCTGGAAGCGTGCTTTCCATGAGGAATAAACAGTGAGGACAAAAGTAAGATGAAGCTACAAGTCCTGAAAGTGTAGAGGGAGAGAGTTCAACTCTCATCCACCACCTGACACAAACTATAGGAACTTGTTCTCCAGTGTCAAGTGACTATGAGAGTTTTGTTCCCACTAGGATATGGCCATCATACGTGAATGTAAAAAGGAAACCAAAATCCTTGGTGCAAAATACCCTCCAGGTACCAAACAGAAACGGACCTTTCATTTTTGGCAGTGAAAAAGCAATGAAAGAGTAGTCTTGTGAGAAAGAAAATTTCTGAATGGCAAAGCAAGAAAAGATGACTATAAGCACAGTACAGTCAAAGGACATGGACACGATAACACTATTATATCATTAAAGTTTGGAAAGAACAAATCAGAATTCTACACATATTTCCTTCTTCTTCCTGATTTCATATTCACCTTCCTTAGTTTCTAAAGAAGTGGATGGAACCCAAGTGTTTTAGGAATTGTCTCGCTTTAGATCCTACCTGAGAGTTGTTCCCTAAGTGATTCGTCATCAGCATCACTGCTATGTATGCTCTCCAAGATCCATTCTGTACAAACACAACCATGAACATAAAGTTATTATACAAGTTGACCCACCCATTTCTCCTACTCGACTTGCTGGCTCACACAGCATCACCCTGGTCTTCCCTCCAGGTTCTCAGACCTCCCTTGTGCTCTGTGCAGACAGAGTCCTTCAATAAGATATTGATCACAGTTGGAAATTTCAAATGAGGGAGAGATGCTGAGAAAATCACCTTTCGACCCCTCACTTCTATAGACCCATTTATAGCTTTCACCGTCAACCTTACCAACCTGAAATTCCAGATGTTACAGACACACTTGAAACATGGCTAGTGTGACCAAGCAATTGTGTGTTTCTTGCATTTTTTAATAGAATGAGTTAATTATTGTTTGAATTAAATTAATTATAAATAGACACATTTGGTGAGTGGCTACCACACTGGAAAGCTCAGCTCTAAGAAATCCAAAGATGAGAAAGAGGCAACCAGCCACCCATCCCCTGGTTGTTCTTTACTGCAGATAATTTGATGGCCTGATCTGATCATTTGTATGTAGGTATATCTTGGGCTCTTGGACCCACGCCACGCATTGGGAGAGTCCTTGTGGACACTGAAATAGTACAGTCAACACTCAGATCCAAGAGGAATTGCCAGCAAGGGGCCCCCTTGTAGACAGAGGTGAAGAGCATGGCCCAGTACACCTGTATTAGACATAATCAGAGAGTAGGTGCCGAGGGGAGGGAGGGATTTCACACTCTCCATGAGTCCATCCTTCTCACCCCTGACTCTAGAAGACCTGAGGAAGGCAGTGGAAAAGGCCCCGTAGGGGGTGAAAAATTTGTATACTGAAAACTACAGGACATTGCAGAAAGAAATTAAAGAAGAGACAAGTAAAGGGAATGACATACCATGTTCATAGACTGGATTATTAAATACTGTTGGCATTTCTATACTACATAAAGTGATGTACACATATATCACAAAAACCCACAAAATTCCATGTCATTATTATAGAAGTGGACAGAATCCTAAAATACATATGGAACCCCCACAAGTAGATAAAACAATCTTGAGAGCAAAGAGCAATGATGGAGATTAACACTTCCTGAACTCAAAACACATAACAATGCCACAGTAGTCAACACAGTCTGCTAGTGGCATCAAGACAGTGAGATAGACCAATGAAATATAATAGAGAGACTCCAAATAAACGCACATATATATGGCCAACTGATCTTGGACAAGGTTCTAAGATTACCAAGTGAAGAAAGGATAGTCTCTTCAACAATCAACAGCATGAAAAGGCAACCTGTAGCATGAGAGGAAATATGTGTAAACCTAGTATCTGAATAAGGGAAGAATATCCAGAATATATAAGAAACTACTACAAGTCAATTTCAGAAAAAGAGCGGGCAAATAACTGAGTTTAAAAATGGGTAAAAAGCTTCATTAGACATTTCTCCATAAAGACATACAAGTGGTCAATCTACATATGAAAATTTGCTCAACATCGCTAAGCATCAGGGAAATGGAAATCAAGCCACAAGGAGATATCACTCACACCTGTTAGGATGTGTATTATAAAAAGACAATTAGGTCTTCCCTGGTGGCACAGTGGTTGAGAGTCTGCCTGCCGATGCAGGGGACACGTGTTCGTGCCCCGGTCTGGGAGGATCCCATATGCCGCTGAGCGGGTGGGCCCATGAGACATTGCCGCTGAGCCTGTGCGTTTGGAGCCTGTGCTCCGCAACGGGAGAGCCCATAACAATGAGAGGCCTGTGTACTGCCAAAAAAAAAAAAAAAAGAAAGAAAATTAATGGATGTTGGCAAAGATGTGAAGAATTGGAACTCCTGTACCCTGTTTTGTACCCTGTAGTAATGTAAAATGGTGTAGCCATTATGGTAAACAGGATGGAGGTACCCCAAAAATTATTAAGAGAACTATCATAAAATGAACAATCACTCATTTAGGTTTATATACAAAGGAGATAAAACAAGAATTTCCAAGAGATATCTACAATCTCATGTCCATTGCAGCATTATACACAATACACAACATAGGAAAACTGCCTAGTGTCCATGAGAAGATGAATTAATAAAGAAAAGGTGGTGTATACATACAGTGGAATGTCATTCAGTCTTTGAAAAAGAAGGAAATCCTGCCATTCGCAGCAACACGAAAGAACTTGGAGGACATTTGTTAGAGTGAAATAAGCCAGTCGCAGAAGGTCAAAAACTGAAAGAAAACTCCGAGAAACAGAGAGTAGAAGGGGGGTTCCAAGAGCTGGCAGGAGGTTGACATGGGAAGTCTCTGTTCAATGGTTAGAATGTGGTATTTCAAAATAGAAAAGTTCTAGACACATGCTGTACAACAAGGTGCATGTAGTCCACAGGACTGCCTGGACATTTCAAAACTTGTTAAGAAGTTGGATTTCATCGTATGTGTACTTTTACAACAATAAAATACACATATGTAAAATAAATACAAAGTGGAAAAAGGGGATAAAAGAAGAAAAATAAGGAACGGGAGTCAACAGAGGGAAAGAAGAAAGCAGGAAGGGTGTCGAATGTACACAGGTATCAGGAGATAATGGGAGAGAAGCTCCTCTCCCCAGGCTTTAAAGAAGACATCTCTCCAGAGTTCACTCCAGCAAGAGGGGGATGTCCTTTCTCTTCCCCATTCAACCAGAAGTGCCAATAGCATCCTAAGTGTGGCCCAGGCTGTGCTCAGGTGTACACTTTTCCTTGATCTCTAAACCAACCACCCCTGACTCCCCATGGCTCAGGTGCCCTTCCTGTACCTCCTTCCACTTCACTAAAGCATTTCCCTCTTCAAGTCCAGCCCGAGGCGCCAATCCTGTCCTCACACGTGGGGTCCACTGGGCGGGTCTCTGAGTTCTTAAGAGCCTCCCTGTGAGTAGCAGGCACTGAATCGCACACCAGGGTTCCCCTCAGCACCATCAGCAATCTACGACCTAGGGATTGAGGATTTCTAGAACAACTTTACTCATACACAGTCTCTTGGGTAAACAAGTGACATTTTACAATCAAGCATTTTCAGTTTTTTCTTTGGTGGGGAAAATATTGACACATATAAGGCAATCATATTCTATTAAAGTATGTATTTCTCAAAGGACTCACTATCGAAAAAAAATTTTTAAGTATAACTTTCCATGTTTTAATTGACTTTACTCCCAGACTTGTTTGCTTGCAAAAGCCTTCAGAAAATACCAAGAACCTACTTCATCTGGCAGTTTGCACAGCAACATGAGTGGAGATGCTCTTGTCACACTGCTTGGTTTCTCTCTCCCACCTTGTAAAGCACAACCTCCTGTCCGCCCTCCTGGGAAGGGAGCCAGTGCCCACCCTGAGCTCAATCCCTGGGGTAGATCTCTTGGTTCTGTCTTCACTGTATGCAGTGTTTCTTGCCCAGCACACAGAAACAGGGCCGGCACAAGTGATGGAAGACAGACTTTCCACAGGAGAAGGACATTTCGTTTCCTTAGCACAGAATCCGATAGTGAATATTAGCCTCAAAGGAGAAAGGTGGAGTGAATTTCCTCCATCTACTCCTGGAGGCTCCTTCTTTCTCGGACTCCTCCAGAACTGGGTGTGGCATGTGGGTACAAGCATGGGCTCCCTGCAAAAGGAAGGAGGCCTGCCTAGCACTAGGTGCTCCAGGTAAGGGGGGAGGACTCATCCCGAGGCTCTAATAGGAAACACTTAGAATGAGGGAAGTGGCAGAGAGATGTATCATAACCATTCAGAATGCTATGAGACGTACTAAGAGATGAGATTTCTTATTAAGTGAAGTTGTAATTGACCCAGTAGTAGGGATGCTGAAACCCAGTTTTGTTCATTAAGATACCAGCCATTGGGCAACTAAGTCCGTGCACCACAACTACTAAGCCTGTGCCGTAGAGCCTGCAAGTCACAACTACTGAGCCCACGTGCCACAACTATTGAAGCCCATGCACCTAGAGCCCGTGCTGTGGAACAACAGAAGCCACCGAAATGAGAAGCCCGCACACTGCAACGAAGACCCAACACAGCCAAAAAAAAAAAAAAAAGAATCCAGTAAACATTTGCCTGGGTGGTGATAGGATTTGTTTTTCAGTTTATATGAGGCTCACTTTGTATAAAATCAATGCACACACTGAAAGTATACAGTTTAGTTACTTTTATATCCATACCCATTCATGATGCAGTGGTGATGGGAATATTTTTTAGAAAGTTGGCACCAGTAATAGTGATGTTTAGGGGAACATAAATCAAGGGAAACACAACACAAAAAGTTCACATACACACACAGAATCATCCCACTCATTTCACATACAGACACACCCAGTCTCATGCACACAAACCTACACCACCTAACCGTAATACAGCTTCTTCCTGGGACTATAGTAATTGGTCACATTACTTGTAAATCACTTTCTATCACCAGGACACCTACTCTCATTCCCAGCACAAATTTGGAATTAGTTTGCCGTCTACACTAAAACCAGCAAGAATGTCCAACTTTCTTATCTTCAAAGTTCTTCCTCCCCAAGTGACTGATTCCAGAATACATACCGTTTTCACGTTCTGGGAAGGCCACCTGCAATTACAGAAGAGAAAACACTATGAGGATAAGATCACAGTGATGCTCAGGTCTTTTGTTCATTTGCTGACAGTAGAAAACCTCATAAGAAACAGTGGTCCAGGGAACCCAGCAAGGGTTATCAGAGCAAACCTACTCAGGCTGAAATGCAAGAACTTTGCTGGGAGGATGGAACTTCCAAGTCCATTTAGGTTGGAAATTACAGAATTCTTTGCCTAGAGGAAAAATCGCTGCAGGAGAGAGAGCTCCATACTCTACAGGCTGTAATGGATGCTGTCAATTGTAATGCCCTGTGGAGTCAGGCTCCATGAGTTGGTAATAGACTCTCACTCCACATTCTCCCAGCCAAGGGAATTGTATGTATTTGGAAGGAATACCCTCAAATATTCATAACTTAATTCTATTGAAAGAGAAATAAAGCAATATTTCTATCTCAGGCCAGAAAAAATCCAGCTTACCTTGGGGATCCACAGAGGCTTTTCTCCTGTCCTATCATGGTGCAGGTCATCCGCCACATCCTCAGGGAGAGCTGCAGGGACACAGAGTAACTGTCAGGACACTGGTGATGCGGCTCAGGAATTACTCAGGGGCTTTCTTCTCGATGAGGACATGGGGTGGTGTGTATGGATGTGGGAGGTTAGTAAGTGTGGGCTGAGCTGGTGTTGGGCCATCCTCTTTGGGGGATGAAGGAAGGCAAAGGACAAGAGGAAGGAAATGAAAACAGAGCTTTGGCTTTCTAGCTAAGGGGAGCCTAATCAGAAGGGATGGGTCGATCTAAAAAATGGTAAATACTAAAATGCATGCTCTGTTTCAATGACACAGACCCATGACCCATCCTGCCTCTTTTGAGCTTCTGCTAAATTGCCCCTGTCTCTTGATTTTTCCCAGATCACTCTTTCCCCAGCATCCACAATGCCAGCTACTGCATTTATCATGTCTTCTGTTGTATGATATTTTATACTTGATTAACAGCAACCTCCATTAAAGGACTGAATTCAATCCTGGACAAAATATGCTATATTTATTCACTAATCACTTGTCTTAAAGAAAATCAAATCCACACGATTTGACAAAACTGAAATCCTACCATTTAGATACAGCCACTATCAATCGTATCATATTTTTCTCCCAGTCTTTGATTTCTATACAATGTACGTATGCCCACTGAGTCAGGGGCTGTCCATACTCTAGGGAGCTGTTCCATAAGTGGGACACTTCGTTATGAAGAGGGAGCCCGGACTGAGCACAGCCTGTCTCTAACCCAGCTGTGCAGGAGAAGTGTACAGGCTAACAGTCAGGTTCCACTTTGAGTCCTTGGGTGTGGGCTACAGGAATTGACCAATGCTAAGGCTTATGGTAATGTTATCCAATACAATAAAATAGCTCCCTGATTCTTATCTGCTTTTGGCCTTGTTTAAGCAGTGACACCAGCACTGACAGATATGACCTGTACTGTATACATGGGGTCTCACACCTCTCAGAATCTGTGAGCTGACTAGGAGAATGCAGGTCCTGAGGTGAATTTCACCTTAATGACTGTGCCAAAGTCAACTGATATGTCCACCCATAGCTGCCCTGGATTCTGTGACCACTAAGGCCACCTGATAGGCAAGTTCTGGACCTTTGGAGATTCTAGGACTTCCAGCCAAGGATACGGATGCAGGGACTCCCTTGCTCCATGACTGAGGACCCCTTGGCTAAGTGATAAGTGCAGGTCAGGGATCAAGTGCATCCACATTGGGACCCACCCCTGGGGTCTCAGTATGGCTTTTCCACTTAGGACGTCAAGAGCTTAGAACATTTATCTCTGCACCATCTCCTTCTGAGGAAAAGGAATATTAACCAAATCTGGGTAACAGCTGTGTTGAGGGAAGAACATGCAAACAACTTCACAAACAAATAAGGGTCCTGTGCCTGAGCTAACCTTAGGTACTTCAAAACAACTCCGTAAGTCTCTTAGCCCCGTAGAGCAGATGAAAGCAATATTAGAGTTAAAAGTAAGTTGTCCCAATTCCCTTAGTCTGGAACACTGAAACAAAATTCTACAGCAGAGGAAGTCTCATAAACACACAGCACCTGCCTGGGTTTACCCCAGCCTTGGAAGAACTGGGAAGGATAAGACCAAGGCAGGCCTGAGGAAAGGTCAGAGGGTAGGCAGGACTGGGGTGTGGGGAGCAGGGGCAGGGCTGTCCGGACAGAGCAGTGAGTTGTAAGAAGAGCAGTGACCCTGGGTCCTGCTGCCCTGAGTCTCTGTCCTGGGCCTGGTCAACCCCAGGAGACCAGGTCAGCAGGGCTGTGAAAGCAAGTGTGTAATGAAGCCCAGCAGCCCCTTCACACAGCCCTCTAGAATTTCTGCCGCCCATGGAGGGTCTCTAGGGTAGCTGGATGTGGACCCCTCTCAAATGGAAGCATGTGAGCACATCAGCCTTGGGGAAGTGTAGAGGCTGAGATGAGCTCAAGGAGACTGAGCACATGCAGTGATCCCAGGGCACGTGTTCTGTGACTCATCCATCTCTGGGACTGTCCTTTACAAGAGGAACTAACAGTGAGCACAAAATATGAGGTGAAGCCACAAGTCCTGAAAGTGCAGAGGGAGACAGTTCACTTCTCATCCACCACCTCACCCTTTCTAGAAGAACTTGGTCTCAAGTTTCAAGGGCCCATGAGTTTTGACCCACATGTTCTGTCCATCTTAGGTCAATATGCAAACGAAAACAAACTCTACTGTGCACAATACCCTAGATGTGCTAACCAGAAAACAAACTTCCTTATTAGGCAGTGACAAGCACACGAAAGAGCAGCTCATGTGCAAAAGATCAGTTTTGATGAGCAAATCAAGAAAAGGTGATTATAGAGCACAGTCACATCTAAGGACACAATTTCTCTCTATTGTATCATTAAAATATGAAAAAAAAACAAGTCAGAGCTCTACACATATTTCATTCTTCTTTCTGATTTGATATCCACCTTCCTTAGTCTCCAAAGCAGAAGATATAACCCTAAAGTTCCAGGAACCCTCTGCCATTAGATCCTACCTAAGTGTTGTTCCTACCTGTATCCTTTTCTTTATCACGGCCACAAATGCTATCCAAAGTCAATTCTGTAGAAACACGAATATGAATTTACAAGTCTTATGGATACATTTAAAATGTGACTAATGTGACTAATTGGATATTTTATTTTCTTTTATTTTAATACACTGAGTTAATCATTGATTGAATTAAATAAATTATAACAGGCACATCTAGCTAGTGTCTACCACACTGTAATACACATCCCTCTCTCTCTCTCTCTCCATATATATATATATGTATATATATATATATATATACGTATATATATATATATAAAGTATATGGAGGATGTTACCACCGCTCCCCTGGGTATTCCCCTCTGTATGGTCTACCCATTCAAGATGGCTGTTTGCTGATGGTTTACCAAAGGAAAAACCTCTGCCCCGTGAAGGTACTTAGCCCAAGGGGTAAGAGGGACGTGTCCCTCTGCAGGTTTCCCTGGTAAGCGATGAGACCATCTGCTGTCAATTCCCCCTTTAACTGGTAGCCTGCCTACTCGGCCCAGAGAGAAGAATGCTGCTACTGCTGCTGCTGCGTTCTGCCTGCCATCGGCTATCTACAGTGGGATGTCTCTCCAGGACCACTTTGCTTCTGACGTGAAACATCTCCCATTTATTAAACCATGAATGTCTCTGTCCCTGACTTTGGGCTCTTTCCTTAGCCCTGAGGCTGAGCAAGTACAGGGCTTGCAGGCGTGAGAGGTGCAGCCCAACAACTTCTGCAGGGCAGTTTGCTGGCCAGATTTGATGGTTCATATGTAGGTGTTTCCTAGGCTCATGCACACTTGCCAGGCATTCATGAGACCTTGGGGACACTGAAACAGTAATGTCAACACCCAGATCCTAGAGGAATTCCCGACAGGTGTTCCACTTGAGGGGAGAGGTAATGAGCATGGCCCAGTGCACCTGTGCTAGACATAATCAGCGAGCAGGTGCAGAAGGGAGGGAGGGACATTCACTCACTTCATGAGGCCATCCTTCTCACCACTGCCTCTGAAAAATCCAGGGAAGGAAGGGACAAAATGCCCTTAGAAGGTAAATGGCCTGTACACTGAAAACTACAAACCACTGCTGAAAGAATTAAACAAGGAACAAATAATTGAAATGACATATCATATTCATAGACTGGAGACTTACTATTGTTGACATTTCTACACTACCCAAAGGGAAGTATAAATTCATTGTAATACATGTCAAAATCGCAATGTCATTTTCAAAGAAATAGAAAAAAAAAAGATCCTAAAATACATATGGAACCACTAAGGACTCCAAACAGACAACACAATCCTGAGAAGAAAGAACATAGATGGAGGCTTCTCACTTCCTGACTTCAGAACACATTACAAAGCCACAGGAATCAAAACTGTACGGTACTGACATAGAAACAGATACATAGGCCTGAACACCAGAATAAATAACCCCCAAGAAAACTCATAGATACATGGCCAAATGAAATTCACCAAGCTTCTAAGACAACAAATAGGGAAAGTATAGTTTTTTCAACAGTCAATAGGATGAAAATATAACTTACAGAAAGATTACAAACATATATCAGAAAAGGAGCTAATATACAAAACATCAAAGAAAAACACTACAACTCAAATGCAAACTAAGTTAAAAAATTAAAAAGGGCAAATAACTGGGTTCAGAAATGTGCAAAGACTTAAATAAGACATTTCCTGAAAAAGACATACAAATGGCTAACAAATATAGGAAAAGGTTCTCAACCTCACTAATCATCAGGGCAATGCAAATCAACACCTCATACCTGTTAGGCTGTGTATTATAAAGAAAAAAATTAACAGTTTAAGGCCAAGATGTGGGGAATTGGAAACTTTGTACACTGCTGGTGGCAATGTAAAATGGTGCCGCTATTATGAAAAAGAGTATGGGGGTTCCTTATAAAATTATAAACAGAAATATCATATGATTCAGCAATCACAGTTCTGGGTATATATCCAAAGGAAATTAAATCAGTATCACAATGAGATGAACATAGGTTCATTGCAGCATTCTACACAATAGCCTAGATATGCAACCAACTTCACAAAACAAGTAAGTGTCCTGTGCCTGAGCTAACCTTAGGTACTTCAAAACTACTGTGTAAGTCTCTTAGCCCCTTAGAGAGGATGAAAGCAATATTAGAGTTAAAAGTAACTTGTACCAGTTCCCTTAGTCTGGAATGCTGAAACAAAAGTTCTACAGCAGAGTAAGCCTCATAAACACACAACTCCTGCCAGGGTTTAACCCAGCCTTGGAAGAACGGGGAAGGATAAGACCAAGGCAGGCCTGAGGAAAGGGCAGAGGTTAGGAAGGACTGGGGAGTGGGGAGCAGGGGCAGGGCTGTCTGGACGGAGCAGTGGGTTGTAAGAAGACAGTGACCCTGGGTCCCGCTGCCCTGAGTCTCTGTCCTGGGCCTGGTGAATTCCAGGAGACCAGGTTAGCAGGGCTGTGACAGCCAGTGTGTGAAGAAGCACAGCAGCCCCTTCACACAGTCCTCTAGAATTCCTGCCGGCCATGAAGGGTCTTTAGGATCAGCTGGACGTGGACCCCTCTCAAATGGAAGCATGTCAGCACATCAGCCTTGGGAGGTGCTGAGGCTGAAATGAGGAGACTGAGCACATGCAGTGATCCCAAATCACATGTTCTGTGATTCTTCCACCTCTGGAAGCGTGCTTTCCATGAGGAATAAACAGTGAGGACAAAAGTAAGATGAAGCTACAAGTCCTGAAAGTGTAGAGGGAGAGAGTTCAACTCTCATCCACCACCTGACACAAACTATAGGAACTTGTTCTCCAGTGTCAAGTGACTATGAGAGTTTTGTTCCCACTAGGATATGGCCATCATACGTGAATGTAAAAAGGAAACCAAAATCCTTGGTGCAAAATACCCTCCAGGTACCAAACAGAAACGGACCTTTCATTTTTGGCAGTGAAAAAGCAATGAAAGAGTAGTCTTGTGAGAAAGAAAATTTCTGAATGGCAAAGCAAGAAAAGATAACTATAAGCACAGTACAGTCAAAGGACATGGACACGATAACACTATTATATCATTAAAGTTTGGAAAGAACAAATCAGAATTCTACACATATTTCCTTCTTCTTCCTGATTTCATATTCACCTTCCTTAGTTTCTAAAGAAGTGGATGGAACCCAAGTGTTTTAGGAATTGTCTCGCTTTAGATCCTACCTGAGAGTTGTTCCCTAAGTGATTCGTCATCAGCATCACTGCTATGTATGCTCTCCAAGATCCATTCTGTACAAACACAACCATGAACATAAAGTTATTATACAAGTTGACCCACCCATTTCTCCTACTCGACTTGCTGGCTCACACAGCATCACCCTGGTCTTCCCTCCAGGTTCTCAGACCTCCCTTGTGCTCTGTGCAGACAGAGTCCTTCAATAAGATATTGATCACAGTTGCAAATTTCAAATGAGGGAGAGATGCTGAGAAAATCACCTTTCGACCCCTCACTTCTATAGACCCATTTATAGCTTTCACCGTCAACCTTACCAACCTGAAATTCCAGATGTTACAGACACACTTGAAACATGGCTAGTGTGACCAAGCAATTGTGTGTTTCTTGCATTTTTTAATAGAATGAGTTAATTATTGTTTGAATTAAATTAATTATAAATAGACACATTTGGTGAGTGGCTACCACACTGGAAAGCTCAGCTCTAAGAAATCCAAAGATGAGAAAGAGGCAACCAGCCACCCATCCCCTGGTTGTTCTTTACTGCAGATAATTTGATGGCCTGATCTGATCATTTGTATGTAGGTATATCTTGGGCTCTTGGACCCACGCCACGCATTGGGAGAGTCCTTGTGGACACTGAAATAGTACAGTCAACACTCAGATCCAAGAGGAATTGCCAGCAAGGGGCCCCCTTGTAGACAGAGGTGAAGAGCATGGCCCAGTACACCTGTATTAGACATAATCAGAGAGTAGGTGCCGAGGGGAGGGAGGGATTTCACACTCTCCATGAGTCCATCCTTCTCACCCCTGACTCTAGAAGACCTGAGGAAGGCAGTGGAAAAGGCCCCGTAGGGGGTGAAAAATTTGTATACTGAAAACTACAGGACATTGCAGAAAGAAATTAAAGAAGAGACAAGTAAAGGGAATGACATACCATGTTCATAGACTGGATTATTAAATACTGTTGGCATTTCTATACTACATAAAGTGATGTACACATATATCACAAAAACCCACAAAATTCCATGTCATTATTATAGAAGTGGACAGAATCCTAAAATACATATGGAACCCCCACAAGTAGATAAAACAATCTTGAGAGCAAAGAGCAATGATGGAGATTAACACTTCCTGAACTCAAAACACATAACAATGCCACAGTAGTCAACACAGTCTGCTAGTGGCATCAAGACAGTGAGATAGACCAATGAAATATAATAGAGAGACTCCAAATAAACGCACATATATATGGCCAACTGATCTTGGACAAGGTTCTAAGATTACCAAGTGAAGAAAGGATAGTCTCTTCAACAATCAACAGCATGAAAAGGCAACCTGTAGCATGAGAGGAAATATGTGTAAACCTAGTATCTGAATAAGGGAAGAATATCCAGAATATATAAGAAACTACTACAAGTCAATTTCAGAAAAAGAGCGGGCAAATAACTGAGTTTAAAAATGGGTAAAAAGCTTCATTAGACATTTCTCCATAAAGACATACAAGTGGTCAATCTACATATGAAAATTTGCTCAACATCGCTAAGCATCAGGGAAATGGAAATCAAGCCACAAGGAGATATCACTCACACCTGTTAGGATGTGTATTATAAAAAGACAATTAGGTCTTCCCTGGTGGCACAGTGGTTGAGAGTCTGCCTGCCGATGCAGGGGACACGTGTTCGTGCCCCGGTCTGGGAGGATCCCATATGCCGCTGAGCGGGTGGGCCCATGAGACATTGCCGCTGAGCCTGTGCGTTTGGAGCCTGTGCTCCGCAACGGGAGAGCCCATAACAATGAGAGGCCTGTGTACTGCCAAAAAAAAAAAAAAAAGAAAGAAAATTAATGGATGTTGGCAAAGATGTGAAGAATTGGAACTCCTGTACCCTGTTTTGTACCCTGTAGTAATGTAAAATGGTGTAGCCATTATGGTAAACAGGATGGAGGTACCCCAAAAATTATTAAGAGAACTATCATAAAATGAACAATCACTCATTTAGGTTTATATACAAAGGAGATAAAACAAGAATTTCCAAGAGATATCTACAATCTCATGTCCATTGCAGCATTATACACAATACACAACATAGGAAAACTGCCTAGTGTCCATGAGAAGATGAATTAATAAAGAAAAGGTGGTGTATACATACAGTGGAATGTCATTCAGTCTTTGAAAAAGAAGGAAATCCTGCCATTCGCAGCAACACGAAAGAACTTGGAGGACATTTGTTAGAGTGAAATAAGCCAGTCGCAGAAGGTCAAAAACTGAAAGAAAACTCCGAGAAACAGAGAGTAGAAGGGGGGTTCCAAGAGCTGGCAGGAGGTTGACATGGGAAGTCTCTGTTCAATGGTTAGAATGTGGTATTTCAAAATAGAAAAGTTCTAGACACATGCTGTACAACAAGGTGCATGTAGTCCACAGGACTGCCTGGACATTTCAAAACTTGTTAAGAAGTTGGATTTCATCGTATGTGTACTTTTACAACAATAAAATACACATATGTAAAATAAATACAAAGTGGAAAAAGGGGATAAAAGAAGAAAAATAAGGAACGGGAGTCAACAGAGGGAAAGAAGAAAGCAGGAAGGGTGTCGAATGTACACAGGTATCAGGAGATAATGGGAGAGAAGCTCCTCTCCCCAGGCTTTAAAGAAGACATCTCTCCAGAGTTCACTCCAGCAAGAGGGGGATGTCCTTTCTCTTCCCCATTCAACCAGAAGTGCCAATAGCATCCTAAGTGTGGCCCAGGCTGTGCTCAGGTGTACACTTTTCCTTGATCTCTAAACCAACCACCCCTGACTCCCCATGGCTCAGGTGCCCTTCCTGTACCTCCTTCCACTTCACTAAAGCATTTCCCTCTTCAAGTCCAGCCCGAGGCGCCAATCCTGTCCTCACACGTGGGGTCCACTGGGCGGGTCTCTGAGTTCTTAAGAGCCTCCCTGTGAGTAGCAGGCACTGAATCGCACACCAGGGTTCCCCTCAGCACCATCAGCAATCTACGACCTAGGGATTGAGGATTTCTAGAACAACTTTACTCATACACAGTCTCTTGGGTAAACAAGTGACATTTTACAATCAAGCATTTTCAGTTTTTTCTTTGGTGGGGAAAATATTGACACATATAAGGCAATCATATTCTATTAAAGTATGTATTTCTCAAAGGACTCACTATCGAAAAAAAATTTTTAAGTATAACTTTCCATGTTTTAATTGACTTTACTCCCAGACTTGTTTGCTTGCAAAAGCCTTCAGAAAATACCAAGAACCTACTTCATCTGGCAGTTTGCACAGCAACATGAGTGGAGATGCTCTTGTCACACTGCTTGGTTTCTCTCTCCCACCTTGTAAAGCACAACCTCCTGTCCGCCCTCCTGGGAAGGGAGCCAGTGCCCACCCTGAGCTCAATCCCTGGGGTAGATCTCTTGGTTCTGTCTTCACTGTATGCAGTGTTTCTTGCCCAGCACACAGAAACAGGGCCGGCACAAGTGATGGAAGACAGACTTTCCACAGGAGAAGGACATTTCGTTTCCTTAGCACAGAATCCGATAGTGAATATTAGCCTCAAAGGAGAAAGGTGGAGTGAATTTCCTCCATCTACTCCTGGAGGCTCCTTCTTTCTCGGACTCCTCCAGAACTGGGTGTGGCATGTGGGTACAAGCATGGGCTCCCTGCAAAAGGAAGGAGGCCTGCCTAGCACTAGGTGCTCCAGGTAAGGGGGGAGGACTCATCCCGAGGCTCTAATAGGAAACACTTAGAATGAGGGAAGTGGCAGAGAGATGTATCATAACCATTCAGAATGCTATGAGACGTACTAAGAGATGAGATTTCTTATTAAGTGAAGTTGTAATTGACCCAGTAGTAGGGATGCTGAAACCCAGTTTTGTTCATTAAGATACCAGCCATTGGGCAACTAAGTCCGTGCACCACAACTACTAAGCCTGTGCCGTAGAGCCTGCAAGTCACAACTACTGAGCCCACGTGCCACAACTATTGAAGCCCATGCACCTAGAGCCCGTGCTGTGGAACAACAGAAGCCACCGAAATGAGAAGCCCGCACACTGCAACGAAGACCCAACACAGCCAAAAAAAAAAAAAAAAGAATCCAGTAAACATTTGCCTGGGTGGTGATAGGATTTGTTTTTCAGTTTATATGAGGCTCACTTTGTATAAAATCAATGCACACACTGAAAGTATACAGTTTAGTTACTTTTATATCCATACCCATTCATGATGCAGTGGTGATGGGAATATTTTTTAGAAAGTTGGCACCAGTAATAGTGATGTTTAGGGGAACATAAATCAAGGGAAACACAACACAAAAAGTTCACATACACACACAGAATCATCCCACTCATTTCACATACAGACACACCCAGTCTCATGCACACAAACCTACACCACCTAACCGTAATACAGCTTCTTCCTGGGACTATAGTAATTGGTCACATTACTTGTAAATCACTTTCTATCACCAGGACACCTACTCTCATTCCCAGCACAAATTTGGAATTAGTTTGCCGTCTACACTAAAACCAGCAAGAATGTCCAACTTTCTTATCTTCAAAGTTCTTCCTCCCCAAGTGACTGATTCCAGAATACATACCGTTTTCACGTTCTGGGAAGGCCACCTGCAATTACAGAAGAGAAAACACTATGAGGATAAGATCACAGTGATGCTCAGGTCTTTTGTTCATTTGCTGACAGTAGAAAACCTCATAAGAAACAGTGGTCCAGGGAACCCAGCAAGGGTTATCAGAGCAAACCTACTCAGGCTGAAATGCAAGAACTTTGCTGGGAGGATGGAACTTCCAAGTCCATTTAGGTTGGAAATTACAGAATTCTTTGCCTAGAGGAAAAATCGCTGCAGGAGAGAGAGCTCCATACTCTACAGGCTGTAATGGATGCTGTCAATTGTAATGCCCTGTGGAGTCAGGCTCCATGAGTTGGTAATAGACTCTCACTCCACATTCTCCCAGCCAAGGGAATTGTATGTATTTGGAAGGAATACCCTCAAATATTCATAACTTAATTCTATTGAAAGAGAAATAAAGCAATATTTCTATCTCAGGCCAGAAAAAATCCAGTTTACCTTGGGGATCCACAGAGGCTTTTCTCCTGTCCTATCATGGTGCAGGTCATCCGCCACATCCTCAGGGAGAGCTGCAGGGACACAGAGTAACTGTCAGGACACTGGTGATGCGGCTCAGGAATTACTCAGGGGCTTTCTTCTCGATGAGGACATGGGGTGGTGTGTATGGATGTGGGAGGTTAGTAAGTGTGGGCTGAGCTGGTGTTGGGCCATCCTCTTTGGGGGATGAAGGAAGGCAAAGGACAAGAGGAAGGAAATGAAAACAGAGCTTTGGCTTTCTAGCTAAGGGGAGCCTAATCAGAAGGGATGGGTCGATCTAAAAAATGGTAAACACTAAAATGCATGCTCTGTTTCAATGACACAGACCCATGACCCATCCTGCCTCTTTTGAGCTTCTGCTAAATTGCCCCTGTCTCTTGATTTTTCCCAGATCACTCTTTCCCCAGCATCCACAATGCCAGCTACTGCATTTATCATGTCTTCTGTTGTATGATATTTTATACTTGATTAACAGCAACCTCCATTAAAGGACTGAATTCAATCCTGGACAAAATATGCTATATTTATTCACTAATCACTTGTCTTAAAGAAAATCAAATCCACACGATTTGACAAAACTGAAATCCTACCATTTAGATACAGCCACTATCAATCGTATCATATTTTTCTCCCAGTCTTTGATTTCTATACAATGTACGTATGCCCACTGAGTCAGGGGCTGTCCATACTCTAGGGAGCTGTTCCATAAGTGGGACACTTCGTTATGAAGAGGGAGCCCGGACTGAGCACAGCCTGTCTCTAACCCAGCTGTGCAGGAGAAGTGTACAGGCTAACAGTCAGGTTCCACTTTGAGTCCTTGGGTGTGGGCTACAGGAATTGACCAATGCTAAGGCTTATGGTAATGTTATCCAATACAATAAAATAGCTCCCTGATTCTTATCTGCTTTTGGCCTTGTTTAAGCAGTGACACCAGCACTGACAGATATGACCTGTACTGTATACATGGGGTCTCACACCTCTCAGAATCTGTGAGCTGACTAGGAGAATGCAGGTCCTGAGGTGAATTTCACCTTAATGACTGTGCCAAAGTCAACTGATATGTCCACCCATAGCTGCCCTGGATTCTGTGACCACTAAGGCCACCTGATAGGCAAGTTCTGGACCTTTGGAGATTCTAGGACTTCCAGCCAAGGATACGGATGCAGGGACTCCCTTGCTCCATGACTGAGGACCCCTTGGCTAAGTGATAAGTGCAGGTCAGGGATCAAGTGCATCCACATTGGGACCCACCCCTGGGGTCTCAGTATGGCTTTTCCACTTAGGACGTCAAGAGCTTAGAACATTTATCTCTGCACCATCTCCTTCTGAGGAAAAGGAATATTAACCAAATCTGGGTAACAGCTGTGTTGAGGGAAGAACATGCAAACAACTTCACAAACAAATAAGGGTCCTGTGCCTGAGAACCTTAGGTACTTCAAAACAACTCCGTAAGTCTCTTAGCCCCGTAGAGCAGATGAAAGCAATATTAGAGTTAAAAGTAAGTTGTCCCAATTCCCTTAGTCTGGAACACTGAAACAAAATTCTACAGCAGAGGAAGTCTCATAAACACACAGCACCTGCCTGGGTTTACCCCAGCCTTGGAAGAACTGGGAAGGATAAGACCAAGGCAGGCCTGAGGAAAGGTCAGAGGGTAGGCAGGACTGGGGTGTGGGGAGCAGGGGCAGGGCTGTCCGGACAGAGCAGTGAGTTGTAAGAAGAGCAGTGACCCTGGGTCCTGCTGCCCTGAGTCTCTGTCCTGGGCCTGGTCAACCCCAGGAGACCAGGTCAGCAGGGCTGTGAAAGCAAGTGTGTAAAGAAGCCCAGCAGCCCCTTCACACAGCCCTCTAGAATTTCTGCCGCCCATGGAGGGTCTCTAGGGTAGCTGGATGTGGACCCCTCTCAAATGGAAGCATGTGAGCACATCAGCCTTGGGGAAGTGTAGAGGCTGAGATGAGCTCAAGGAGACTGAGCACATGCAGTGATCCCAGGGCACGTGTTCTGTGACTCATCCATCTCTGGGACTGTCCTTTACAAGAGGAACTAACAGTGAGCACAAAATATGAGGTGAAGCCACAAGTCCTGAAAGTGCAGAGGGAGACAGTTCACTTCTCATCCACCACCTCACCCTTTCTAGAAGAACTTGGTCTCAAGTTTCAAGGGCCCATGAGTTTTGACCCACATGTTCTGTCCATCTTAGGTCAATATGCAAACGAAAACAAACTCTACTGTGCACAATACCCTAGATGTGCTAACCAGAAAACAAACTTCCTTATTAGGCAGTGACAAGCACACGAAAGAGCAGCTCATGTGCAAAAGATCAGTTTTGATGAGCAAATCAAGAAAAGGTGATTATAGAGCACAGTCACATCTAAGGACACAATTTCTCTCTATTGTATCATTAAAATATGAAAAAAAACAAGTCAGAGCTCTACACATATTTCATTCTTCTTTCTGATTTGATATCCACCTTCCTTAGTCTCCAAAGCAGAAGATATAACCCTAAAGTTCCAGGAACCCTCTGCCATTAGATCCTACCTAAGTGTTGTTCCTACCTGTATCCTTTTCTTTATCACGGCCACAAATGCTATCCAAAGTCAATTCTGTAGAAACATGAATATGAATTTACAAGTCTTATGGATACACTTAAAATGTGACTAATGTGACTAATTGGATATTTTATTTTCTTTTATTTTAATACACTGAGTTAATCATTGATTGAATTAAATAAATTATAACAGGCACATCTAGCTAGTGTCTACCACACTGTAATACACATCCCTCTCTCTCTCTCTCTCTCCATATATATATATATATATATATATATATATATATATATATATATATATACACGTATATATATATATATATAAAGTATATGGAGGATGTTACCACCGCTCCCCTGGGTATTCCCCTCTGTATGGTCTACCCATTCAAGATGGCTGTTTGCTGATGGTTTACCAAAGGAAAAACCTCTGCCCCGTGAAGGTACTTAGCCCAAGGGGTAAGAGGGATGTGTCCCTCTGCAGGTTTCCCTGGTAAGCGATGAGACCATCTGCTGTCAATTCCCCCTTTAACTGGTAGCCTGCCTACTCGGCCCAGAGAGAAGAATGCTGCTACTGCTGCTGCTGCGTTCTGCCTGCCATCGGCTATCTACAGTGGGATGTCTCTCCAGGACCACTTTGCTTCTGACGTGAAACATCTCCCATTTATTAAACCATGAATGTCTCTGTCCCTGACTTTGGGCTCTTTCCTTAGCCCTGAGGCTGAGCAAGTACAGGGCTTGCAGGCGTGAGAGGTGCAGCCCAACAACTTCTGCAGGGCAGTTTGCTGGCCAGATTTGATGGTTCATATGTAGGTGTTTCCTAGGCTCATGCACACTTGCCAGGCACTCATGAGACCTTGGGGACACTGAAACAGTAATGTCAACACCCAGCTCCTAGAGGAATTCCCGACAGGTGTTCCACTTGACGGGAGAGGTAATGAACATGGCCCAGTGCACCTGTGCTAGACATAATCAGCGAGCAGGTGCAGAAGGGAGGGAGGGACATTCACTCACTTCATGAGGACATCCTTCTCACCACTGCCTCTGAAAAATCCAGGGAAGGAAGGGACAAAATGCCCTTAGAAGGTAAATGGCCTGTACACTGAAAACTACAAACCACTGCTGAAAGAATTAAACAAGGAACAAATAATTGAAATGACATATCATCTTCATAGACTGGAAATTTATTATTGTTGACATTTCTACACTACCCGAAGGTAAGTATTAATTCATTGTAATACCTATCAAAATCCCAATGTCATTTTCAAGGTAAAAGAAAAAAAAATCCTAAAATACATATGGAACTACTAAGGACTCCAAACAGACAAAACAATCCTGAGAAGAAAGAACATAGATGGAGGCTTCTCACTTCCTGACTTCAAAACACATTACAAAGCCACAGGAATCAAAACTGTATGGTACTGACATAGAAACAGATACATAGGCCTGAACACCAGAATAAATAACCCCCAAGAAAACTCATAGATACATGGCCAAATGAAATTCACCAAGCTTCTAAGACAACAAATAGGGAAAGTATAGTTTTTTCAACAGTCAATAGGATGAAAATATAACTTACAGAAAGATTACAAACATATATCAGAAAAGGAGCTAATGTCCAAACATCTAAGAAAAACACTACAACTCAAATGCAAAATATGTTAAAAAATTAAAAAGGGTAAATAACTGGGTTCAGAAATGTGCAAAGACTTAAATAAGACATTTCCTGAAAAAGACATACAAATGGCTAACAAATATAGGAAAAGGTTCTCAACCTCTCTAATCATCAGGGCAATGCAAATGAACACCTCATACCTGTTAGGCTGTGTATTATAAAGAAAAAAATTAACAGTTTAAGGCCAAGATGTGGGGAATTGGAAACTTCGTACACTGCTGGTGGCAATGTAAAATGGTGCCGCTATTATGAAAAAGAGTATGGGGGTTCCTTATAAAATTATAAACAGAAATATCATATGATTCAGCAATCACAGTTCTGGGTATATATCCAAAGGAAATTAAATCAGTATCACAATGAGATGACCTTAGGTTCATTGCAGCATTCTCCAAAATAGCCTAGATATGCAACCAACTTCACAAAACAAGTAAGTGTCCTGTGCCTGAGCTAACCTTAGGTACTTCAAAACAACTCCGTAAGTCTCTTAGCCCCTTAGAGAGAATGAAAGCAATATTAGAGTTAAAAGTAACTTGTCCCAATTCCCTTAGTCTGGAATACTGAAACAAAAGTTCTACAGCAGGGGAAGCCTCATAAACTCACAGCACCTGCCAGGGTTTACCCCAGCCTTGGAAGAACTGGGAAGGATAAGAACAAGGCAGGCCTGAGGAAAGGTCAGAGGGTAGGCAGGACGGGAGTGTGGGGAGCAGGGGCAGGTGTGTCCGGATGGAGCAGTGGGTGGTAAGAAGAGCAGTGACCCTGGGTCCTGCTGCCCTGAGTCTCTGTCCTGGGCCTGGTCAATTCCAGGAGACCAGGTTAGCAGGGCTATGAGAGCCAGTGTGTGAAGCGAGCCCAGCAGCCCCTTCACACAGTCCTCTAGAATTCCTGCTGGCAATGAAGCATCTGTAGGGGCAGCTGGACGTGGAACCCTCTCAAATGGAAGCATGTCAGCACATCAGCCTTGGGAGGTGCTGAGGCTGAAATGAGGAGACTGAGCACATGCAGTGATCCCAAAGCATGTGTTCTGTGACTCATCCACCTCTGGGAGCGCAGTTTCCTTGAGGAATAAACAGTGAGGACAAAAGTAAGGTGAAGCTACAAGTCCTGAAAGTATAGAGGGAGAGAGTTCAAGTCTCATCCACCACCTGACACTCACTATAAGAACTTGCTCTCCAGTGTCAAGTGACTATGAGAGCTTTGTTCCCACTAGGATATGGCCATCATACGTGAATGTAAAAAGGAAACCAAAATCCCTGGTGCAAAATACCCTCCAGGTACCAAATAGAAACGAACTATTCATCTTTGGCAGTGAAAAAGCAATGAAAGAGTAGTCTTGTGAGAAAGAAAATTTCTGAATGGCAAAGCAAGAAAAGATGACTATAAGCACAGTACAGTCAAAGGACATGGACACAATAAATCTATTATATCATTAAAATTTGGAAAGAACAAATCAGAATTCTACACATATTTCCTTCTTCTTCCTGATTTCATATTCACCTTCCTTAGTTTCTAAAGAACCAGGTGGAACCCAAGTGTTCTAGGAATTGTCTCACTTTAGATCCTACCTGAGAGTTGTTCCCTATGTGAATCGTCATCAGCATCACTGCTATGTATGCTCTCCACCATGCATTCTGTACAAACACAACCATGAGCATAAAGTTATTATACAAGTTGACCCACCCATTTCTCCTACTCGACTTGCTGGCTCACACAGCATCACCCTGGTCTTCCCTCCAGGTTCTCAGACCTCCCCTGTGCTCTGTGCAGACAGAGTCCTTCAATAAGATCTTTTTTTTTTTTTTTTTCGGTATGTGGGCCTCTCACTGTTGTGGCCTCTCCCCTTGTGGAGCACAGGCTCCGGACGCGCAGGCTCAGCGGCCATGGCTCACGGGCCCAGCCGCTCCGCGGCATGTGGGATCTTCCCAGACCGGGGCATGAACCCGTGTACCCTGCATCGGCAGGCGGACTCTCAACCACTGCGTCACCAGGGAAGCCCCTTCAATAAGATCTTGATCACAGTTGAAAATTTCAAATGAGGGAGAGATGCTGAGAAAATCACTTTTCGACCCCTCACTTCTATAAACCCATTTATAGTTTTCACGGTCAACCTTACCAACCTGAAATTCCAGATGTTACAGACACACTTCAAACATGGCTAGTGTGACCAAGCAATTGTGTGTTTTTTGCATTTTTTAATACAATGAGTTAATTATTGTTTGAACTAAATTAATTATAAATAGACACATTTGGTTAGTGGATACCAAACTGGAAAGCTCAGCTCTAAGAAATCCAAAGATGACAAAGAGGCAATCAGCCAACCCTCCCCTGGTTGTTCTTTACTGCAGAAAATTTGATGGCCTGATCTGATCATTCGTATGTAGGTATACCTTTGGCTCTTGAACCCATGCCAGACATTGGGAGAGTCCTTGTGGACACTGAAATAGTACAGTCAACACTCAGATACAAGAGAAATTCCCAGCAAGGGGCCCACTTGTAGACAGAGGTGAAGGGCATGGCCAAGTACACCTGTATTAGACATAATCAGAGAGTAGCTGCAGAGGGGAGGGAGGGATTTTACTCTCTTCATGAGTCCATCCTTCTTACCCCTGACTCTAGAAGACCTGAGGAAGGCAGGGAAAAGGCCCCATCGGAGGTGAAAAATTTGTATACTGAAAACTACAGGACATTGTGGAAAGAATTTAAAGAAGAGACAAGTAATTGGAATGACATACCATATTCTTAGACTGGATTATTAAATACTGTTGGCATTTCTATACTACATAAAGTGATGTTCACATATATCGCAACAACCCATATAATTCCATGTCATTATTATAGAAGTGGACAGAATCCTAAAATACATATGGAACCCCCCACAAGTAGATAAAACAATCTTGAGAGCAAAGAGCAATGATGCAGATTAACACTTCCTGAACTCAAAACACATAACAATGCCACAGTAGTCAAAAGAGTCTGCTACTGGCATCAAGACAGTGAGATAGACCAATGAAATATAATAGAGAGACCTCAAGTAAACGCACATATATATGGCCAACTGATCTTGGCCAAGGTTCTAAGATTACCAAGTGAAGAAAGGATAGTCTCTTCAACAATCAACAGAATGAAAAGGCAACCTATAGGATGGGAGGAAATATGTGTAAACCTTGAATCTGAATAAGGGACCAATATCCAGAATATATAAGAAACTACAACAAGTCAATTACAAAAAAACAGCGATCAAATAACTGAGTTTAAAAATGGGTAAAAAGCTTCACTAGACATTTCTCCATAAAGGCATACAAGTGGTCAATCTACATATGAAAATTTGCTCAGCATTGCTAAGCATCAGGGAAATGGAAATCAAGCCACAAGGAGATATCACTCACACCTGTTAGGATGTGTATTATAAAAAGACAATTAGGGCTTTCGTGGTGGCACAGTGGTTGAGAGTCCGCCTGCCAAGGCAGGGGACACGTGTTCGTGCCCCAGTCTGGGAGGATCCCACATGCCGCTGAGCGGCTGGGCCCATGAGCCATGGCCGCTGAACTTGTGCGTTTGGATCCTGTGATCCACAACGGTAGAGCCCACAACCATGAGAGGCCCGTGTACTGCAAAAAAAAAAAAAAAAAGAAACAAAATTAATGGATGCTGGCAAAGATGTGAAGAAGTGGAACTTCTGTACCCTGTTTTGTACCCTGTAGTAATGTAAAATGGTGTAGCCATTATGGAAAACAGAATGTTGGTCCCCCCAAAATTATTAAGAGAACTATCATAAAATCCAGCAATCACTCATTTAGGTTTATATACCAAGGAGATAAAACAAGAATGTCCAAGAGATATCCACAATCTCATGTCCATTGCAGCATTATACACAATACACAACATAGGAAAACTGCCTAGTGTCCATGGGAAGATGAATTAATAAAGAAAATGTGGTGTATACATAAAGTGGAATGTCATTCAGTCTTTGAAAAAGAAGGAAATCCTGCCATTTGCAGCAACACGAAAGAACTTGGAGGACATTTGTAAGAGTGAAATAAGCCAGTCACAGAAGGTCAAAAACTGAAAGAAAACTCCGAGAAGCAGAGAGTAGAAGGATGGTTCCAAGAGCTGGCTGGAGGTTGACATGGGAAATCTCTGTTCAATAGTGAGAACGTGTTATTTGCAAAATGCAAAAGTTCTAGACACATGCTGTACAACAAGGTGCATGTAGTCCACAGGACTGCCTGGACATTTTAAAACTTGTTAAGACGTTGGATTTCATTGTATGTGTACTTTTACAACAATAAAATATACATATGTAAAATAAATACAAAGTGGAAAAAGGGGAAAAAAGAAGAAAAATAAGGAAAGGGAGTCAACAGAGGGGAAGAAGAAAGCAGGAAGGGTCTCGAATGTACACAGGTATCAGGAGATAATGGGAGAGAAGCTCCTCTCCCCAGGCTTTAAAGAAGACATCTCTCCAGAGTTCACTCCAGCAAGAGGGGGATGTCCTTTCTCTTCCCCATTCAACCAGAAGCGCCAATAGCATCCTAAGTGTGGCCCAGGCTGTGCTCAGGTGTACACTTTTCCTTGATCTCTAAACCAAACACCCCTGACTCCCCATGGCTCAGGTGCCCTTCCTGTATCTCCTTCCACTTCTCTAAAGCATTTCCCTCTTCAAGTCCAGCCAGAGGCTCTAATCCTGTCCTCACACGTGGGGCACACTGGGTGGGTCTGTAAGTTCTTAAGAGCCTGCCTGTGAGTAGCAGGCACTGAATCGCACACCAGGGTTTCCCTCAGCACCATCAGGAAACTATGACCTAGGGATTGAGGATTTCTAGAACAACTTTACTCATACACAGTCTCTTGGGTAATCAAGTGACATTTTACAATCAAGCATTTTCAGTTTTTTCTTTGGTGGGGAAAATATTGACACATATAAGGCAATCATATTCTATTAATGTATGTATTTCTCAAAGGACTCACTATCGAAAAAAAAATTTTAAGTATATCTTTCCATGTTTTAATTGACTTTACTCCCAGACCTGTTTGCTTGCAAAAGCCTTCAGAAAATACCAAGAACCTACTTCACCTGGCAGTTTGCACAGCAACATGAGTGGAGATGCTCTTGTCACACTGCTTGGTTTCTCTGTCCCACCTTGCAAAGCACAACCTCCTGTCCGCCCTGCTGGGAAGGGAGCCAGTGCCCACCCTGAGCTCAATCCCTGGGGTAGATGTCTTGGTTCTGTCTTCACTGTATGCAGTGTTTCTTGCCCAGCACACAGAAACAGGGCCAGCACAACTGATGGAAAACAAACTTTCCACAGGAGAAGGACATTTCGTTTCCTTAGCACAGAATCCAATAGTGAATATTAGCCTCAAAGGAGAAAGGTGGAGTGAATTTCCTCCATCTACTCCTGGAGGCTCCTTCTTTCTCGGAATCCTGCAGAACTGGGTGTGGCATGTGGGTACAAGCATGGGCTCCCTGCAAAAGGAAGGAGGCCTGCCTAGCACTAGGTGCTTCAGGTAAGAGGGGAGGACTCATCCCGAGGCTCTAATAGGAAACAGTTAGAATGAGGGAAGTGGCAGAGAGATGTATCATAACCATTCAGAATGCTATGAGACGTACTAAGAGATGAGATTTCTTATGAAATGAAGTTGTAATTGGCCCAGTAGTAGGCATGCTGGAACCCAGTTTTGTTCACTAAGAATCCACCCATGGAGCAACTAAGCCCGTGCACAACAACTACTAAGCCTGTGCTCTAGAGCCCGCAGGTCAAGGCCAAGATGTCGGGAATTGGAAACATTGTACGCTGCTGGTGGGAATGTAAAATGGTGCAGCTATTATGAAAAAGAGTATGGGGGTTCCTTATAAAATTATAAACAGAAATATCATATGATTCAGCAATCACAGTTCTGGGTATATATCCAAAGGAAATTAAATCAATATCACAATGAGATGAACATAGGTTCATTGCAGCATTCTACACAATAGCCTAGATATGCAACCAACTTCACAAAAGAAGTAAGTGTCCTGTGCCTGAGCTAATCTTAGGTACTTCAAAACAACTCTGTAAGTCTCTTAGTCCCTTAGAGAGGATGAAAGCAATATTAGAGTTAAAAGTAACTTGTCCCAATTCCCTTAGTCTGGAATACTGAAACAAAATTCTACAGCAGAGGAAGCCTTATAAACACACAGCACCTGACAGGGTTTACCCCAGCCTTGGAAGAACTGGGAAGGATAAGACCAAGGTAGGCTTGAGGAAAGGTCAGAGGGTATGCAGGACTGGAGTGTGGGGATCAGGGGCAGGGCTGGCCGGATGGAGCAGTGGGTTGTAAGAAGAGCAGTGACCCTGAGTCCTGCTGCCCTGAGTCTCTGTCCTGGGCCTGGTCAGTCAATTCCAGGAGACCAGGTTAGCAGGGCTGTGAGAGCCAGTGTGTGAAGAAGCCCAGCAGCCCCTTCACACAGTCCCCTAGAATTCCTGCTGGCCATGAAGGGTCTTTAGGGGCAGCTGGACGTGGAGCCCTCTCAAATGGAAGCATGTCAGCACATCAGCCTTGGGAGGTGCTGAGGCTGAAATGAGGAGACTGAGCACATGCAGTGATCCCAAAGCATGTGTTCTGTGACTCATCCACCTCTGGGAGCGCATTTTCCATGAGGAATCAACAGTGAGGACAAAAGTAAGATGAAGCTACAAGTCCTGAAAGTGTAGAGGGAGAGAGTTCAAGTCTCATCCACCACCTGACACTAAATATAAGGACTTGTTCTCCAGTGTCAATTGACTATGAGATTTTTGTTCCCACTAGGATATGGCCATCATACGTGAATGTAAAAAGGAAACCAAAATCCCTGGTGCAAAATACACTCCAGGTACCAAACAGAAACGAAGCTTTCATCTTTGGCAGTGAAAAAGCAATGAAAGAGTAGTCTTGTGAGAAAGAAAATTTCTGAATGGCAAAGCAAGAAAAGATGACTATAAGCACAGTACAGTCAAAGGACACGGACACAATAACTCTATTATATCATTAATTTGGAAAGAACAAATCAGAATTCTACACATATTTCCTTCTTCTTCCTGATTTCATATTCACCTTCCTTAGTTTCTAAAGAACCGGGTGGAACCCAAGTGTTCTAGGAATTGTCTCCCTTTAGATCCTACCTGAGAGTTGTTCGCTACGTGAACCGTCATCAGCATCACTGCTATGTATGCTCTCCACGACCCATTCTGTACAAACACAACCATGAGCATAAAGTTATTATACAAGTTGACCCACCCATTTCTCCTACTCAACTTGCTGGCTCACACAGCATCACCCTGGTCTTCCCTCCAGGTTCTCAGACCTCCCCTGTGCTCTGTGCAGACAGAGTCCTTCAATAAGATCTTGATCACAGTTGCAAATTTCAAATGAGGGAGAGATTCTGAGAAAAATCACCTTTCGACCCCTCACTTCTATAGACCCATTTATAGCTTTCACGGTCAACCTTACCAACCTGAAATTCCAGATGTTACAGACACACTTCACACATGGCTAGTATGACCAAGCAATTGTGTGTTTTTTGCATTTTTTAATAGAATGAGTTAATTATTGTTTGAACTAAATTAATTATAAATAGACACATTTGGTTCGTGACTACCACACTGGAAAGCTCAGCTCTAAGAAATCCAAAGATGAGAAAGAGGCAACCAGCCACCCTTCCCCGGGTTGTTCTTTACTGCAGAAAATTTGATGGCCTGATCTCATCCTTCATATGTAGGTATATCTTGGGCTCTTGGACCCATGCCAGGCATTGGGAGAGTCCTTGTGGACACTGAAATAGTACAGTCAACACTCAGATCCAAGAGGAATTCCCAGCAAGGGGCCCACTTGTAGACAGAGGTGAAGGGCATGGCCCAGTACACCTGTATTAGACATAATCAGAGAGTAGGTGCAGAGGGGAGGGAGGGATTTCACTCTCTCCATGAGTCCATCCTTCTCACACCTGAATCTAGAAGACCTGAGGAAGGCAGTGGAAAAGGCCCCGTTGGAGGTGAAAAATTTGTATACTGGAAACTACAGGATATTGCGGAAAGAAATTAAAGAAGAGACAAGTAAAGGGAATGACATACCATGTTCATAGACTGGATTATTAAATACTGTTGGCATTTCTATACTATATAAAGTGATGTACACATATATCGCAACAACCCACAAAATTCCATGTCATTATTATAGAAGTGGACAGAATCCTAAAATACATATGGAACCCCCACAAGTAGATAAAACAATCTTGAGAGCAAAGAGCAATGATGGAGATTAACACTTCCTGAACTCAAAACACAAAACAATGCCACAGTAGTCAACACAGTCTTCTACTGGCATCAAGACAGTGAGACAGACCAATTAAATATAATAGAGAGACTCCAAATAAACGCACATATATATGGCCAACAGATCTTGGCCAAGGTTCTAAGATTACCAAGTGAAGAAAGGATAATCTCTTCAACAATCAACAGAATGAAAAGGAAACCTATAGAATGGGAGGAAATATGTGTAAACCTTGTATCTGAATAAGGGACCAATATCCAGAATATATAAAAACTACTACAAGTCAATTTCAGAAAAACAGCAGGCAAATAAGTGAGTTTAAAAATGGGTAAAAAGCTTCACTAGACATTTCTCCATAAAGGCATACAAGTGGTCAATCTACATATGAAAATTTGCTCAACATTGCTAAGCATCAGGGAAATGGAAATCAAGGCACAAGGAGATATCACTCACACCTGTTAGGATGTGTATTATAAAAGGACAATTAGGGCTTCCCTGGTGGCACAATGGATGAGAGTCCGCCTGCCGAGGCAGGTGACACGTGTTCGTGCCCCGGTCTGGGAGGATCCCACATGCCACTGAGCGGCTGGGCCCATGAGCCATGGCTGCTGAGCCTGGGTGTTTGGAGCCTGTGCTCTGCAACGGGAGAGCCCATAACAATGAAAGGCCCATGTACTGCAAAAAAAAAAAAAAAAAAAAAAGAAAGAAAGAAAATTAAAGGATGCTGGCAAAGATGTGAAGAAGTGGAACTTCTGTACCCTGTTTTGTACCCTGTAGTAATGTAAAATGGTGTAGCCATTATGGAAAACAGAATGGAGGTCCCACAAAAATTATTAAGAGAACTCTCATAAAATCCAGCAGTCACTCATTTAGGTTTATATACAAAGGAGATAAAACAAGAATGTCCAAGAGATACCTACAATCTCATGTCCATTGCAGCATTATACACAATACATAACATAGGAAAACTGCCTAGTGTCCATGGGAAGATGAATTAATAAAGAAAATGTGGTGTATACATACAGTGGAATGTCATTCAGTCTTTGAAAAAGAAGGAAATCCTGCCATTTGCAGAAACACAAAAGAACTTGGAGGACATTTGTAAGAGTGAAATAAGCCAGTCACAGAAGGTCAAAAACTGAAAGAAAACTCCGAGAAGCAGAGAGTAGAAGGGGGGTTCCAAGAGCTGGCAGGAGGTTGACATGGGAAGTCTCTGTTCAATGGTTAGAATGTGTTATTTGCAAAATGGAACAGTTCTAGACACATGCTGTACAACAAGGTGCATGGAGTCAACAGGACTGACTGGACATTTCAAAACTTGTTAAGACGTTGGATTTCATTGTATGTGTACTTTTACAACAATAAAATATACATATGTAAAATAAATACAAAGTGGAAAAAGGGGAAAAAAGAAGAAAAATAAGGAAAGGGAGTCAACAGAGGGAAAGAAGAAAGCAGGAAGGGTCTAGAATGTACACAGGTATCAGGAGATAATGGGAGAGAAGCTCCTCTCCCCAGGCTTTAAAGAAGACATCTCTCCAGAGTTCACTCCAGCAAGAGGGGGATGTCCTTTCTCTTCCCCATTCAACCAGAAGCGTCAATAGCATCCTAAGTGTGGCCCAGGCTGTGCTCAGGTGGACACTTTTCCTTGATCTCTAAACCAAACACCCCTGACTCCCTATGGCTCAGGTGCCCTTCCTGTATCTCCTTCCACTTCTCTAAAACATTTCCCTCTTCAAGTCCAGCCCGAGGCTCCAATCCTGTCCTCACACGTGGGGTCCACTGGGCGGGTCTCTGAGTTCTTAAGAGCCTCCCTGTGAGTAGCAGGCACTGAATCGCACACCAGGGTTCCACTCAGCACCATCAGGAAACTACGACCTAGGGATTGAGGATTTCTAGAACAACTTTACTCATACACAGTCTCTTGGGTAAACAAGTGACATTTTACAATCAAGCATTTTCAGTTTTTTCTTTGGTGGGGAAAATATTGACACATATAAGGCAATCATATTCTATTAAAGTATGTATTTCTCAAAGGACTCACTATCGAAAAAAATTTTTATATATAACTTTCCATGTTTTAATTGACTTTACTCCCAGACTTGTTTGCTTGCAAAAGCCTTCAGAAAATACCAAGAACATACTCCATCTGGCAGTTTGCACAGCAACATGAGTGGAGATGCTCTTGTCACACTGCTTGGTTTCTCTATCCCACATGGCAAAGCCCAACCTCCTGGGAAGGGAGCCAGTGCCCACCCTGAGCTCAATCCATGGGGTACATCTCTTGGTTCTGTCTTCACTGTATGCAGTGTTTCTTGCCCAGCACACAGAAACAGGGCCGGCACAAGTGATGGTAGACAGACTTTCCACAGGAGAAGGACATTTCGTTTCCTTAGCACAGAATCCGATAGTGAATATTAGCCTCAAAGGAGAAAGGTGGAGTGAATTTCCTCCATCTACTCCTGGAGGCCCCTTCTTTCTCGGGCTCCTGCAGAGCTGGGTGTGGCTTGTGGGTACAAGCATGGGCTCCCTGCAAAAAGAAGGAGGTCTGCCTAGAACTAGGTGCTTCAGGTAAGGGGGGAGGACTCATCCCGAGGCTCTAATAGGAAACAGTTAGAATGAGGGAAGTCCAGATAGATGTATCATAACCATTCAGAATGCTATGAGACCTACTAAGAGATGAGATTTCTTATTAAATGAAGTTGAACTTGACCCTGGAGTAGGGATTCTGAAACCCTGTTTTGTTCACTAAGAATCCAGCCATGGAGCAACTAAGCCCGTGCACCACAACTACTAAGCCTGTGCTCTAGAGCCCGCAAGTCACAACTACTGAGCCCACGTGCCACAACTATTGAAGCCCATGCACCTAGAGCCCGTGGTCTGGAACAACAGTAGCCACCGAAATGAGAAGCCCGCACACTGCAACGAACACCCAACACAGCCAAAAGAAAAAAAAAAAAGAATCCAGTAAACAATTGCCTGGGTGGTGATAGGATTTGTTTTCCATGTTAAATGAAGCTCAATTTGTAGATAATCAATGCACACCCTGAAAGTATACAGTTTATTTACTTTTATATCCATACCCATTCATGATGCAGTGTTGATGGGAATATTTTCTAGAAAGTTGGCACCAGTAACAGTGATGTTTAGGGGAACATACATCAAGGGAAACACAACACAAAATGTTCACATACACACACAGAATCATACCACTCATTTCACATACAGACACACCCAGTCTCATGCACACAAACCTACATCACCTAACCGTAATACAGCTTCTTCCTGGGACTATAGTAATTGGCCACATTACTTGTAAATCACTTTCTATCACCAGGGCCCCTACTCTCATTCCCAGCACAAATTTGGAATCTGTTTGCCCTCTACACTAAAACCAGCAAGAATGTCCCACTTTCTCATCTTCAAAGTTCTTCCTCCCCAAGTGACTGATTCCAGAATACATACTGTTTACACGTTCTGTGAAGGCCACCTGCAATTACAGAAGAGAAAACACTATGAGGATAAGATCACAGTGATGCTCAGTAGAAAACCTGATAAGAAACAGTGGTCCAGGGAACCCAGCAATGGTTATCAGAGCAAACCTACTCAGGCTGAAAGGCAAGAACTTTGCTGGGAGGATGGAACTTCCAAGTCCATTTAGGTTGGAAATTACAGAATTTTTTTCCTAGAGGAAAAATCGATGCAGGACAGAGAGCTCCGTACTCCACAGGCTGTAATGGATGCTGTCAATTGTAATGTCCTGTGGAATCAGGCACCATGAGTTGGTAATAGACTCTCACTCCACATTCTCCCAACCAAGGGAATTGTATGTATCTGGAAGGAGTACCCTCAAATATTCATAACTTCATTTTATTGAAAGAGAAATAAAGCAATATTTCTATCTCAGACCAGAAAAAATCCAGCTAACCTTGATTTTCCACGGAGGCTTTTCTTCTGTCCTATCACGGTGCAGGTCATCCGCCACATCCTCAGGGAGAGCTGGAGGGACACAGAGTAACTGTCAGGACACTGGTGATGCGGCTCAGGAATTACTCAGGGGCTTTCTTCTCGATGAGGACATGGGGTGGTGTGTATGGATGTGGGAGGTTAGTAAGTGTGGGCTGAGCTGGTGTTGGGCCATCCTCTTTGGGGAATGAAGGAAGGCAAAGGACAAGAGGAAGGAAATGAAAACAGAGCTTTGGCTTTCTAGCTAAGGGGAGCCTAATCAGAAGGGAAGGGTCGATCTAAATAATGGTAAACACTAAAATGCATGCTCTGTTTCAATGACACAGACCCATGACCCATCCTGCCTCTTTTGAGCTTCTGCTAAATTGCCACTGTCTCTTGATTTTTCCCAGATCACTCTTTCCCCAGCATCCACAATGCCAGCTACTGCATTTATCATGTCTTCTATTGTATCATATTTTATACTTGATTAACAGCAACCTCTATTAAAGGACTGAATTCAATCCTAGACAAAATATGCTATATTTATTCACTAATCACTTGTCTTAAAGAAAATCAAATACACAAGGTTTGACAAAACTGAAATCCTACCATTTAGATACAGCCACTATCAATCGTGTCATATTTTTCTCCCAGTCTTTGTTTTCTATACAATGTATGTATGCCCCCTGAGTCAGGGGCTGTCCATACTCTAGGGAGCTGTTCCATAAGTGGGACACTTCGTTATGAAGAGGGAGCCCGGACTGAGCACAGCCTGTCTCTAACCCAGCTGTGCAGGAGAAGTGTACAGGCTAACAGTCAGGTTCCACTTTGAGTCCTTGGGTATGGGCTACAGGAATTGACCAATGCTAAGGCTAATGGTAACGTTATCCAATACAATAAAATAGCTCCCTGATTCTTATCTGCTTTTGGCCTTGTTTAAGCAATGACACCAGCACTGACAGATATGACCTCTATTGTATACATGGGGTCTCACACCTCTCAGAATCTGTGAGCTGACCAGGAGAATGCAGGTCCTGATGTGAATTTCACATTAATGACTGTGCCAAAGGCAACTGATAAGTCCACCCATAGCTGCCCTGGATTCTGTGACCACTAAGGCCACCTGATGGGCAAGGTCTGGAACTTTGGAGATGCTAGTATTTCCAGCCAAGGATACGGATGCAGGGACTCCCTTGCTCCATGACTGAGGATCCCTTGGCTGAGTGGTAAGTGCAGGTCAGGGATCCAGAGCATCCATACTGGGACCCACCCCTGGGTTCTCAGTATGGCTTTTCCACTTAGGAGGTCAAGAGCTTAGAACATTTATCTCTGCACCATCTCCTTCTGAGGAAAAGGAATATTAACCAAATCTGGGCAACAGCTGTGTTGAGGAAAGAACATGCAAACAACTTCGCAAAACAAGGAAGGGTCCTGTGCCTGAGCTAACCTTAGGTACTTCAAAACTACTCCGTAAGTGTCTTAGCCCCTTAGAGTGGATGAAAGTAATATTAGAGTTAAAAGTAACTTGTCCCAATTCCCTTATTCTGGAATACTGAAACAAAATTCTACAGCAGAGGAAGCCTCATAAACACACAGCACCTGCCAGGGTTTACCCCAGCCTTGGAAGAACTGGGAAGGATAAGACCAAGGCAGGCCTGAGGAAAGGTCAGAGGGTAGGCAGGACTGGGGTGTGGGGAGCAGGGGCAGGGCTGTCTGGACAGAGCAGTGGGTTGTAAGAAGAGCAGTGACCCTGGGTCCTGCTGCCCTGAGTCTCTGTCCTGGGCCTAGTCAACCCCAGGAGACCAGGTCAGCAGGGCTGTGAAAGCAAGTGTGTAAAGCAGCCCAGCAGCTCCTTCACACAGCCCTCTAGAATTTCTGCCACCCATGGAGGGTCTCTGGGGCAGCTGGGGGTGGACCCCTCTCAAATGGAAGCATGTCAGCACATCAGCCTTTGGGAAGTGCAGAGGCTGAGATGAGCTCAAGGAGACTGAGCACATGCAATGATCCCAGAGCACGTGTTCTGTGACTCATCCATCTCTGCGCCTGTCCTTTACAACAGGAACAAACAGTGAGCACAAAACATGAGGTGAAGCCACAAGTCCTGAAAGTGCAGAGGGAGACAGTTCACTTCTCATCCACCACCTCACCCTTTCTAGAAGAACTTGGTCTCAAGTTTCAAGGGCCCATGAGGGTTTTGACCCACAGGTTCTGTCCATCATAGGTCAATATGCAAAAGAAAACAAACTCTCCTGTGCACAATACCCTAGATGTGCTAACCAGAAAACAAACTTCCATGTTAGGCAGTGACAAGCACAAGAAAAAGCAGCTCATGTGCAAAAGATCAGTTTTGATGAGCAAATCAAGAAAAGGTGATTATAGAGCACAGTCACGTCTAAGGACACAATTGCTCTCTATTGTATCATTAAAATGTGAAAAAAACAAGTCAGAACTCTACACATATTTCATTCTTCTTTCTGATTTCATATCCACCTTCCTCAGTCTCCAAAGCAGAAGACATAACCCTAAAGTTCCAGGAACCCTCTGCCATTAGATCCTACCTAAGTGTTGTTCCTACCTGTATCCTTTTCTTTATCACGGCCACAAATGCTATTCAAAGGCAATTCTGTAGAAACACGAATATGAATTTACAAGTCTTATGGATACATTTAAAATGTGACTAATGTGACTGAGTAATGGGATATTTTATTTTCTTTTATTTTAATACACTAAGTTAATCATTGATTGAATTAAATAAATTATAACAGGCACATCTAGCTAGTGGCTACCACACTGTAATACACAACCCTCTCTGTCTCTCTCTCCATATATATATATATATGTATATATATATATATATATATAAAGTATATGGAGGATGTTACCACCGCTCCCCTGGTTATTCCCCTCTGTATGGTCTACCCATTCAAGATGGCTGTTTGCTGATGGTTTACCAAAGGAAAAACCTCTGCCCCGTGAAGGTACTTAGCCCAAGGGGTAAGAGGGATGCATCCCTCTGCTGGTTTCCCTGGTAAGCGATGAGACCATCTGCTGTCAATTCCCCCTTTAACTGGTAGCCTGCCTATTCCGCCCAGAGAGAAGAATGCTGCTACTGCTGCTGCTGCATTCTGCCTGCCATCGCCTATCTACAGTGGGATGTCTCTCCTGGACCACTTTGCTTCTGATGTGAAAGATCTCCCATCTATTAAACCATGAATGTCTCTGTCCCTGACTTTGGGCTCTTTCCTTAGCCCTGAGGCTGAGCAAGTACAGGGATTGCAGGCGTGAGAGGTGCAGCCTAACACCTTCTGCAGGCCAGTTTGCTGGCCAGATTTGCTGATTCATTTGTAGGTGTTTCCTAGGCTCATGCACACTTGCCAGGCACTCATGAGACCTTGGGGACACTGAAACAGTAATGTCAACACCCAGCTCCTAGAGGAATTCCCGACAGGTGTTCCACTTGAGGGGAGAGGTAATGAGCATGGCCCAGTGCACCTGTGCTAGACATAATCAGCGAGCAGGTGCAGAAGGGAGGGAGGGACATTCACTCACTTCATGAGGCCATCCTTCTCACCACTGCCTCTGAAAAATCCAGGGAAGGAAGGGACAAAATGCCCTTAGAAGGTAAATGGCCTGTACACTGAAAACTACAAACCACTGCTGAAATAATTAAACAAGGAACAAATAATTGAAATGACATATCATATTCATAGACTGGAGACATATTATTGTTGACATTTCTGCATTACCCAAAGGGAAGTATAAATTCATTGTAATACCTATAAAAATCCCAATGTCATTTTCAAAGAAAGAGAAAAAAAAAAAGATCCTAAAATACATATGGAACCACTAAGGACTCCAAACAGACAACACAATCCTGAGAACAAAGAACATAGATGGAGGCTTCTCACTTCCTGACTTCAAAACACATTACAAAGCCACAGGAATCAAAACTGTACGGTACTGACATAGAAACAGATACATAGGCCTGAACACCAGAATAAATAACCCCCAAGAAAACTCATAGATACATGGCCAAATGAAATTCACCAAGCTTCTAAGACAACAAATAGGGAAAGTATAGTTTTTTCAACAGTCAATAGGATGAAAATATAACTTACAGAAAGATTACAAACATATATCAGAAAAGGAGCTAATATACAAAACATCAAAGAAAAACACTACAACTCAAATGCAAACTAAGTTAAAAAATTAAAAAGGGCAAATAACTGGGTTCAGAAATGTGCAAAGACTTAAATAAGACATTTCCTGAAAAAGACATACAAATGGCTAACAAATATAGGAAAAGGTTCTCAACCTCACTAATCATCAGGGCAATGCATATGAACACCTCATACCTGTTAGGCTGTGTATTATAAAGAAAAAAATTAACAGTTTAAGGCCAAGATGTGGGGAATTGGAAACACTGCTGGTGGGAATGTAAAATGGTGCCGCTATTATGAAAAAGAGTATGGGGGTTCCTTATAAAATTATAAACAGAAATATCATATGATTCAGCAATCACAGTTCTGGGTATATATCCAAAGGAAATTAAATCAGTATCACAATGAGATGAACATAGGTTCATTGCAGCATTCTACACAATAGCCTAGATATGCAACCAACTTCACAAAACAAGTAAGTGTCCTGTGCCTGAGCTAACCTTAGGTACTTCAAAACGACTCTGTAACTCTCGTAGCCCCTTAGAGAGGATGAAAGCAATATTAGAGTTAAAAGTAACTTGTACCAATTCCCTTAGTCTGGAATGCTGAAACAAAAGTTCTACAGCAGAGTAAGCCTCATAAACACACAACTCCTGCCAGGGTTTACCCCAGCCTTGGAAAAACTGGGGAGGATAAGACCAAGGCAGGCCTGAGGAAAGGGCAGAGGTTAGGCAGGACTGGGGAGTAGGGAGCAGGGGCAGGGCTGTCTGGACGGAGCAGTGGGTTGTAAGAAGACAGTGACCCTGGGTCCCGCTGCCCTGAGTCTCTGTCCTGGGCCTGGTGAATTCCAGGAGACCAGGTTAGCAGGGCTGTGACAGCCAGTGTGTGAAGAAGCCCAGCA
This sequence comes from Hyperoodon ampullatus, assembly GCF_949752795.1. NCBI lineage: Eukaryota > Metazoa > Chordata > Mammalia > Artiodactyla > Ziphiidae > Hyperoodon > Hyperoodon ampullatus. Next base: position 133,703,762 of record NC_136915.1, read on the forward strand.
GCCCCTTCACACAGTCCTCTAGAATTCCTGCTGGCCATGAAGGGTCTTTAGGATCAGCTGGACGTGGACCCCTCTCAAATGGAAGCATGTCAGCACATCAGCCTTGGGAGGTGCTGAGGCTGAAATGAGGAGACTGAGCACATGCAGTGATCCCAAATTACGTGTTCTGTGACTCTTCCACCTCTGGGAGCGTGCTTTCCATGAGGAATAAACAGTGAGGACAAAAGTAAGATGAAGCTACAAGTCCTGAAAGTGTAGAGGGAGAGAGTTCAACTCTCATCCACCACCTGACACAAACTATAAGAACTTGTTCTCCAGTGTCAAGTGACTATGAGAGTTTTGTTCCCACTAGGATATGGCCATCATACGTGAATGTAAAAAGGAAACCAAAATCCTTGGTGCAAAATACCCTCCAGGTACCGAACAGAAACGAACCTTTCATTTTTGGCAGTGAAAAAGCAATGAAAGAGTAGTCTTGTGAGAAAGAAAATTTCTGAATGGCAAAGCAAGAAAAGAAGCACAGTACAGTCAAAGGACATGGACACGATAACTCTATTATATCATTAAAGTTTGGAAAGAACAAATCAGAATTCTACACATATTTCCTTCTTCTTCCTGATTTCATATTCACCTTCCTTAGTTTCTAAAGAAGTGGATGGAACCCAAGTGTTTTAGGAATTGTCTCGCTTTAGATCCTACCTGAGAGTTGTTCCCTAAGTGATTCGTCATCAGCATCACTGCTATGTATGCTCTCCAAGATCCATTCTGTACAAACACAACCATGAACATAAAGTTATTATACAAGTTGACCCACCCATTTCTCCTACTCGACTTGCTGGCTCACACAGCATCACCCTGGTCTTCCCTCCAGGTTCTCAGACCTCCCCTGTGCTCTGTGCAGACAGAGTCCTTCAATAAGATATTGATCACAGTTGGAAATTTCAAATGAGGGAGAGATGCTGAGAAAATCACCTTTCGACCCCTCACTTCTATAGACCCATTTATAGCTTTCACCATCAACCTTACCAACCTGAAATTCCAGATGTTACAGACACACTTGAAACATGGCTAGTGTGACCAAGCAATTGTGTGTTTCTTGCATTTTTTAATAGAATGAGTTAATTATTGTTTGAACTAAATTAATTATAAATAGACACATTTGGTTAGTGGCTACCATACTAGAAAGCTCAGCTCTAAGAAATCCAAAGATGAGAAAGAGGCAACCAGCCACCCATCCCCTGGTTGTTCTTTACTGCAGATAATTTGATGGCCTGATCTGATCATTTGTATGTAGGTATATCTTGGGCTCTTGGACCCACGCCACGCATTGGGAGAGTCCTTGTGGACACTGAAATAGTACAGTCAACACTCAGATCCAAGAGGAATTGCCAGCAAGGGGCCCACTTGTAGACAGAGGTGAAGAGCATGGCCCAGTACACCTGTATTAGACATAATCAGAGAGTAGGTGCCGAGGGGAGGGAGGGATTTCACACTCTCCATGAGTCCATCCTTCTCACCCCTGACGCTAGAAGACCTGAGGAAGGCAGTGGAAAAGGCCCCGTAGGAGGTGAAAAATTTGTATACTGAAAACTACAGGACATTGCAGAAAGAAATTAAAGAAGAGACAAGTAAAGGGAATGACATACCATGTTCATAGACTGGATTATTAAATACTGTTGGCATTTCTATACTACATAAAGTGATGTACACATATATCACAAAACCCCACAAAATTCCATGTCATTATTATAGAAGTGGACAGAATCCTAAAATACATATGGAACCCCCACAAGTAGATAAAACAATCTTGAGAGCAAAGAGCAATGATGGAGATTAACACTTCCTGAACTCAAAACACATAACAATGCCACAGTAGTCAACACAGTCTGCTAGTGGCATCAAGACAGTGAGATAGACCAATGAAATATAATAGAGAGACTCCAAATAAACGCACATATATATGGCCAACTGATCTTGGACAAGGTTCTAAGATTACCAAGTGAAGAAAGGATAGTTTCTTCAACAATCAACAGCATGAAAAGGCAACCTGTAGCATGAGAGGAAATATGTGTAAACCTAGTATCTGAATAAGGGAAGAATATCCAGAATATATAAGAAACTACTACAAGTCAATTTCAGAAAAAGAGCGGGCAAATAACTGAGTTTAAAAATGGGTAAAAAGCTTCATTAGACATTTCTCCATAAAGACATACAAGTGGTCAATCTACATATGAAAATTTGCTCAACATCGCTAAGCATCAGGGAAATGGAAATCAAGCCACAAGGAGATATCACTCACACCTGTTAGGATGTGTATTATAAAAAGACAATTAGGTCTTCCCTGGTGGCACAGTGGTTGAGAGTCTGCCTGCCGATGCAGGGGACATGTGTTCGTGCCCCGTTCTGGGAGGATCCCACATGCCGCTGAGCGGTTGGGCCCATGAGACATTGCCGCTGAGCCTGTGCGTTTGGAGCCTGTGCTCCGCAATGGGAGAGCCCACAACAATGAGAGGCCCGTGTACTGCAAAAAAAAAAAAAAAAAAAAAAAAAAAAAAAAAAAAAAGAAAAGAAAATTAATGGATGTTGGAAAAGATGTGAAGAATTGGAACTCCTGTACCCTGTTTTGTACCCTGTAGTAATGTAAAATGGTGTAGCCATTATGGAAAACAAATGGACGTCCCCCAAAAATTATTAAGAGAACTATCATAAAATCCACAATCACTCATTTCGGTTTATATACAAAGGAGATAAAACAAGAATGTCCAAGAGATATCTACAATCTCATGTCCATTGCAGCATTATACACAATACACAACATAGGAAAACTGCCTAGTGTCCATGAGAAGATGAATTAATAAAGAAAATGTGGTGTATACATACAGTGGAATGTCATTCAGTCTTTGAAAAAGAAGGAAATCCTGCCATTCGCAGCAACACGAAAGAACTTGGAGGACATTTGTTAGAGTGAAATAAGCCAGTCACAGAAGGTTAAAAACTGAAAGAAAACTCCGAGAAGCAGAGAGCAGAAGGGGGGTTCCAAGAGCTGGCAGGAGGTTGACATGGGAAGTCTCTGTTCAATGGTTAGAATGTGGTATTTCAAAATGGAAAAGTTCTAGACACATGCTGTACAACAAGGTGCATGTAGTCAACAGGACTGCCTGGACATTTCAAAACTTGTTAAGAAGTAGGATTTCATCGTATGTGTACTTCTACAACAATAAAATACACATATGTAAAATAAATACAAAGTGGAAAAAGGGGAAAAAAGAAGAAAGATAAGGAACGGGAGTCAACAGAGGGAAAGAAGAAAGCAGGAAGGGTGTCGAATGTACACAGGTATCAGGAGATAATGGGAGAGAAGCTCCTCTCCCCAGGCTTTAAAGAAGACATCTCTCCAGAGTTCACTCCAGCAAGAGGGGGATGTCCTTTCTCTTCCCCATTCAACCAGAAGTGCCAATAGCATCCTAAGTGTGGCCCAGGCTGTGCTCAGGTGGACACTTTTCCTTGATCTCTAAACCAACCACCCCTGACTCCCCATGGCTCAGGTGCCCTTCCTGTACCTCCTTCCACTTCACTAAAGCATTTCCCTCTTCAAGTCCAGCCCGAGGCGCCAATCCTGTCCTCACACGTGGGGTCCACTGGGCGGGTCTCTGAGTTCTTAAGAGCCTCCCTGTGAGTAGCAGGCACTGAATCGCACACCAGGGTTCCCCTCAGCACCATCAGCAATCTACGACCTAGGGATTCAGGATTTCTAGAACAACTTTACTCATACACAGTCTCTTGGGTAATCAAGTGACATTTTACAATCAAGCATTTTCAGTTTTTTCTTTGGTGGGGAAAATATTGACACATATAAGGCAATCATATTCTATTAAAGTATGTATTTCTCAAAGGACTCACTATCGAAAAAAAATTTTTAAGTATAACTTTCCATGTTTTAATTGACTTTACTCCCAGACTTGTTTGCTTGCAAAAGCCTTCAGAAAATACCAAGAACCTACTTCATCTGGCAGTTTGCCCAGCAACATGAGTGGAGATGCTCTTGTCACACTGCTTGGTTTCTCTCTCCCACCTTGCAAAGCACAACCTCCTGTCCGCCCTCCTGGGAAGGGAGCCAGTGCCCACCCTGGGCTCAATCCCTGGGGTAGATCTCTTGGTTCTGTCTTCACTGTATGCAATGTTTCTTGCACAGCACACAGAAACAGGGCCAGCACAACTGATGGAAAACAAACTTTCCACAGGAGAAGGACATTTCCTTTCCTTAGCACAGAATCCGATAGTGAATATTAGCCTCAAAGGAGAAAGGTGGAGTGAATTTCCTCCATCTACTCCTGGAGGCTCCTTCTTTCTCGGACTCCTCCAGAACTGGGTGTGGCATGTGGGTACAAGCATGGGCTCCCTGCAAAAGGAAGGAGGCCTGCCTAGCACTAGGTGCTTCAGGTAAGGGGGCAGGACTCATCCCGAGGCTCTAATAGGAAACACTTAGAATGAGGGAAGTGGCAGAGAGATATATCATAACCATTCAGAATGCTATGAGACGTACTAAGAGATGAGATTTCTTATTAAATGAAGTTGTAATTGACCCAGTAGTAGGGATGCTGAAACCCAGTTTTGTTCATTAAGATACCAGCCATTGGGCAACTAAGTCCGTGCACCACAACTACTAAGCCTGTGCCGTAGAACCTGCAAGTCACAACTACTGAGCCCACGTGCCACAACTATTGAAGCCCATGCACCTAGAGCCCGTGCTGTGGAACAACAGAAGCCACCGAAATGAGAAGCCCGCACACTGCAACGAAGACCCAACACAGCCAAAAAAAAAAAAAAAAAAGAATCCAGTAAACATTTGCCTGGGTGGTGATAGGATTTGTTTTTCAGGTTAAATGAGGCTCACCTGGTATAAAATCAATGCACACACTGAAAGTATACAGTTTAGTTACTTTTATATCCATACCCATTCATGATGCAGTGGTGATGGGAATATATTTTAGAAAGTTGGCACCAGTAACAGTGATGTTTAGGGGAACATAAATCAAGGGAAACACAACACAAAAAGTTCACATACACACACAGAATCATCCCACTCATTTCACATACAGACACACCCAGTCTCATGCACACAAACCTACACCACCTAACCGTAATACAGCTTCTTCCTGGGACTATAGTAATTGGTCACATTACTTGTAAATCACTTTCTATCACCAGGACACCTACTCTCATTCCCAGCACAAATTTGGAATTAGTTTGCCGTCTACACTAAAACCAGCAAGAATGTCCAACTTTCTTATCTTCAAAGTTCTTCCTCCCCAAGTGACTGATTCCAGAATACATACCGTTTTCACGTTCTGGGAAGGCCACCTGCAATTACAGAAGAGAAAACACTATGAGGATAAGATCACAGTGATGCTCAGGTCTTTTGTTCATTTGCTGACAGTAGAAAACCTCATAAGAAACAGTGGTCCAGGGAACCCAGCAAGGGTTATCAGAGCAAACCTACTCAGGCTGAAATGCAAGAACTTTGCTGGGAGGATGGAACTTCCAAGTCCATTTAGGTTGGAAATTACAGAATTCTTTGCCTAGAGGAAAAATCGCTGCAGGAGAGAGAGCTCCATACTCTACAGGCTGTAATGGATGCTGTCAATTGTAATGCCCTGTGGAGTCAGGCTCCATGAGTTGGTAATAGACTCTCACTCCACATTCTCCCAGCCAAGGGAATTGTATGTATCTGGAAGGAATACCCTCAAATATTCATAACTTAATTCTATTGAAAGAGAAATAAAGCAATATTTCTATCTCAGGCCAGAAAAAATCCAGCTTACCTTGGGGATCCACAGAGGCTTTTCTCCTGTCCTATCATGGTGCAGGTCATCCGCCACATCCTCAGGGAGAGCTGCAGGGACACAGAGTAACTGTCAGGACACTGGTGATGCGGCTCAGGAATTACTCAGGGGCTTTCTTCTCGATGAGGACATGGGGTGGTGTGTATGGATGTGGGAGGTTAGTAAGTGTGGGCTGAGCTGGTGTTGGGCCATCCTCTTTGGGGGATGAAGGAAGGCAAAGGACAAGAGGAAGGAAATGAAAACAGAGCTTTGGCTTTCTAGCTAAGGGGAGCCTAATCAGAAGGGATGGGTCGATCTAAAAAATGGTAAACACTAAAATGCATGCTCTGTTTCAATGACACAGACCCATGACCCATCCTGCCTCTTTTGAGCTTCTGCTAAATTGCCCCTGTCTCTTGATTTTTCCCAGATCACTCTTTCCCCAGCATCCACAATGCCAGCTACTGCATTTATCATGTCTTCTGTTGTATGATATTTTATACTTGATTAACAGCAACCTCCATTAAAGGACTGAATTCAATCCTGGACAAAATATGCTATATTTATTCACTAATCACTTGTCTTAAAGAAAATCAAATCCACACGATTTGACAAAACTGAAATCCTACCATTTAGATACAGCCACTATCAATCGTATCATATTTTTCTCCCAGTCTTTGATTTCTATACAATGTACGTATGCCCACTGAGTCAGGGGCTGTCCATACTCTAGGGAGCTGTTCCATAAGTGGGACACTTCGTTATGAAGAGGGAGCCCGGACTGAGCACAGCCTGTCTCTAACCCAGCTGTGCAGGAGAAGTGTACAGGCTAACAGTCAGGTTCCACTTTGAGTCCTTGGGTGTGGGCTACAGGAATTGACCAATGCTAAGGCTTATGGTAATGTTATCCAATACAATAAAATAGCTCCCTGATTCTTATCTGCTTTTGGCCTTGTTTAAGCAGTGACACCAGCACTGACAGATATGACCTGTACTGTATACATGGGGTCTCACACCTCTCAGAATCTGTGAGCTGACTAGGAGAATGCAGGTCCTGAGGTGAATTTCACCTTAATGACTGTGCCAAAGTCAACTGATATGTCCACCCATAGCTGCCCTGGATTCTGTGATCACTAAGGCCACCTGATAGGCAAGTTCTGGACCTTTGGAGATTCTAGGACTTCCAGCCAAGGATACGGATGCAGGGACTCCCTTGCTCCATGACTGAGGACCCCTTGGCTAAGTGATAAGTGCAGGTCAGGGATCAAGTGCATCCACATTGGGACCCACCCCTGGGGTCTCAGTATGGCTTTTCCACTTAGGACGTCAAGAGCTTAGAACATTTATCTCTGCACCATCTCCTTCTGAGGAAAAGGAATATTAACCAAATCTGGGTAACAGCTGTGTTGAGGGAAGAACATGCAAACAACTTCACAAACAAATAAGGGTCCTGTGCCTGAGCTAACCTTAGGTACTTCAAAACAACTCCGTAAGTCTCTTAGCCCCGTAGAGCAGATGAAAGCAATATTAGAGTTAAAAGTAAGTTGTCCCAATTCCCTTAGTCTGGAACACTGAAACAAAATTCTACAGCAGAGGAAGTCTCATAAACACACAGCACCTGCCTGGGTTTACCCCAGCCTTGGAAGAACTGGGAAGGATAAGACCAAGGCAGGCCTGAGGAAAGGTCAGAGGGTAGGCAGGACTGGGGTGTGGGGAGCAGGGGCAGGGCTGTCCGGACAGAGCAGTGAGTTGTAAGAAGAGCAGTGACCCTGGGTCCTGCTGCCCTGAGTCTCTGTCCTGGGCCTGGTCAACCCCAGGAGACCAGGTCAGCAGGGCTGTGAAAGCAAGTGTGTAAAGAAGCCCAGCAGCCCCTTCACACAGCCCTCTAGAATTTCTGCCGCCCATGGAGGGTCTCTAGGGTAGCTGGATGTGGACCCCTCTCAAATGGAAGCATGTGAGCACATCAGCCTTGGGGAAGTGTAGAGGCTGAGATGAGCTCAAGGAGACTGAGCACATGCAGTGATCCCAGGGCACGTGTTCTGTGACTCATCCATCTCTGGGACTGTCCTTTACAAGAGGAACTAACAGTGAGCACAAAATATGAGGTGAAGCCACAAGTCCTGAAAGTGCAGAGGGAGACAGTTCACTTCTCATCCACCACCTCACCCTTTCTAGAAGAACTTGGTCTCAAGTTTCAAGGGCCCATGAGTTTTGACCCACATGTTCTGTCCATCTTAGGTCAATATGCAAACGAAAACAAACTCTACTGTGCACAATACCCTAGATGTGCTAACCAGAAAACAAACTTCCTTATTAGGCAGTGACAAGCACACGAAAGAGCAGCTCATGTGCAAAAGATCAGTTTTGATGAGCAAATCAAGAAAAGGTGATTATAGAGCACAGTCACATCTAAGGACACAATTTCTCTCTATTGTATCATTAAAATATGAAAAAAAACAAGTCAGAGCTCTACACATATTTCATTCTTCTTTCTGATTTGATATCCACCTTCCTTAGTCTCCAAAGCAGAAGATATAACCCTAAAGTTCCAGGAACCCTCTGCCATTAGATCCTACCTAAGTGTTGTTCCTACCTGTATCCTTTTCTTTATCACGGCCACAAATGCTATCCAAAGTCAATTCTGTAGAAACATGAATATGAATTTACAAGTCTTATGGATACACTTAAAATGTGACTAATGTGACTAATTGGATATTTTATTTTCTTTTATTTTAATACACTGAGTTAATCATTGATTGAATTAAATAAATTATAACAGGCACATCTAGCTAGTGTCTACCACACTGTAATACACATCCCTCTCTCTCTCTCTCTCTCCATATATATATATATATATATATATATATATATATATATATATATATATACACGTATATATATATATATATAAAGTATATGGAGGATGTTACCACCGCTCCCCTGGGTATTCCCCTCTGTATGGTCTACCCATTCAAGATGGCTGTTTGCTGATGGTTTACCAAAGGAAAAACCTCTGCCCCGTGAAGGTACTTAGCCCAAGGGGTAAGAGGGATGTGTCCCTCTGCAGGTTTCCCTGGTAAGCGATGAGACCATCTGCTGTCAATTCCCCCTTTAACTGGTAGCCTGCCTACTCGGCCCAGAGAGAAGAATGCTGCTACTGCTGCTGCTGCGTTCTGCCTGCCATCGGCTATCTACAGTGGGATGTCTCTCCAGGACCACTTTGCTTCTGACGTGAAACATCTCCCATTTATTAAACCATGAATGTCTCTGTCCCTGACTTTGGGCTCTTTCCTTAGCCCTGAGGCTGAGCAAGTACAGGGCTTGCAGGCGTGAGAGGTGCAGCCCAACAACTTCTGCAGGGCAGTTTGCTGGCCAGATTTGATGGTTCATATGTAGGTGTTTCCTAGGCTCATGCACACTTGCCAGGCACTCATGAGACCTTGGGGACACTGAAACAGTAATGTCAACACCCAGCTCCTAGAGGAATTCCCGACAGGTGTTCCACTTGACGGGAGAGGTAATGAACATGGCCCAGTGCACCTGTGCTAGACATAATCAGCGAGCAGGTGCAGAAGGGAGGGAGGGACATTCACTCACTTCATGAGGACATCCTTCTCACCACTGCCTCTGAAAAATCCAGGGAAGGAAGGGACAAAATGCCCTTAGAAGGTAAATGGCCTGTACACTGAAAACTACAAACCACTGCTGAAAGAATTAAACAAGGAACAAATAATTGAAATGACATATCATCTTCATAGACTGGAAATTTATTATTGTTGACATTTCTACACTACCCGAAGGTAAGTATTAATTCATTGTAATACCTATCAAAATCCCAATGTCATTTTCAAGGTAAAAGAAAAAAAAATCCTAAAATACATATGGAACTACTAAGGACTCCAAACAGACAAAACAATCCTGAGAAGAAAGAACATAGATGGAGGCTTCTCACTTCCTGACTTCAAAACACATTACAAAGCCACAGGAATCAAAACTGTATGGTACTGACATAGAAACAGATACATAGGCCTGAACACCAGAATAAATAACCCCCAAGAAAACTCATAGATACATGGCCAAATGAAATTCACCAAGCTTCTAAGACAACAAATAGGGAAAGTATAGTTTTTTCAACAGTCAATAGGATGAAAATATAACTTACAGAAAGATTACAAACATATATCAGAAAAGGAGCTAATGTCCAAACATCTAAGAAAAACACTACAACTCAAATGCAAAATATGTTAAAAAATTAAAAAGGGTAAATAACTGGGTTCAGAAATGTGCAAAGACTTAAATAAGACATTTCCTGAAAAAGACATACAAATGGCTAACAAATATAGGAAAAGGTTCTCAACCTCTCTAATCATCAGGGCAATGCAAATGAACACCTCATACCTGTTAGGCTGTGTATTATAAAGAAAAAAATTAACAGTTTAAGGCCAAGATGTGGGGAATTGGAAACTTCGTACACTGCTGGTGGCAATGTAAAATGGTGCCGCTATTATGAAAAAGAGTATGGGGGTTCCTTATAAAATTATAAACAGAAATATCATATGATTCAGCAATCACAGTTCTGGGTATATATCCAAAGGAAATTAAATCAGTATCACAATGAGATGACCTTAGGTTCATTGCAGCATTCTCCAAAATAGCCTAGATATGCAACCAACTTCACAAAACAAGTAAGTGTCCTGTGCCTGAGCTAACCTTAGGTACTTCAAAACAACTCCGTAAGTCTCTTAGCCCCTTAGAGAGAATGAAAGCAATATTAGAGTTAAAAGTAACTTGTCCCAATTCCCTTAGTCTGGAATACTGAAACAAAAGTTCTACAGCAGGGGAAGCCTCATAAACTCACAGCACCTGCCAGGGTTTACCCCAGCCTTGGAAGAACTGGGAAGGATAAGAACAAGGCAGGCCTGAGGAAAGGTCAGAGGGTAGGCAGGACGGGAGTGTGGGGAGCAGGGGCAGGTGTGTCCGGATGGAGCAGTGGGTGGTAAGAAGAGCAGTGACCCTGGGTCCTGCTGCCCTGAGTCTCTGTCCTGGGCCTGGTCAATTCCAGGAGACCAGGTTAGCAGGGCTATGAGAGCCAGTGTGTGAAGCGAGCCCAGCAGCCCCTTCACACAGTCCTCTAGAATTCCTGCTGGCAATGAAGCATCTGTAGGGGCAGCTGGACGTGGAACCCTCTCAAATGGAAGCATGTCAGCACATCAGCCTTGGGAGGTGCTGAGGCTGAAATGAGGAGACTGAGCACATGCAGTGATCCCAAAGCATGTGTTCTGTGACTCATCCACCTCTGGGAGCGCAGTTTCCTTGAGGAATAAACAGTGAGGACAAAAGTAAGGTGAAGCTACAAGTCCTGAAAGTATAGAGGGAGAGAGTTCAAGTCTCATCCACCACCTGACACTCACTATAAGAACTTGCTCTCCAGTGTCAAGTGACTATGAGAGCTTTGTTCCCACTAGGATATGGCCATCATACGTGAATGTAAAAAGGAAACCAAAATCCCTGGTGCAAAATACCCTCCAGGTACCAAATAGAAACGAACTATTCATCTTTGGCAGTGAAAAAGCAATGAAAGAGTAGTCTTGTGAGAAAGAAAATTTCTGAATGGCAAAGCAAGAAAAGATGACTATAAGCACAGTACAGTCAAAGGACATGGACACAATAAATCTATTATATCATTAAAATTTGGAAAGAACAAATCAGAATTCTACACATATTTCCTTCTTCTTCCTGATTTCATATTCACCTTCCTTAGTTTCTAAAGAACCAGGTGGAACCCAAGTGTTCTAGGAATTGTCTCACTTTAGATCCTACCTGAGAGTTGTTCCCTATGTGAATCGTCATCAGCATCACTGCTATGTATGCTCTCCACCATGCATTCTGTACAAACACAACCATGAGCATAAAGTTATTATACAAGTTGACCCACCCATTTCTCCTACTCGACTTGCTGGCTCACACAGCATCACCCTGGTCTTCCCTCCAGGTTCTCAGACCTCCCCTGTGCTCTGTGCAGACAGAGTCCTTCAATAAGATCTTTTTTTTTTTTTTTTTCGGTATGTGGGCCTCTCACTGTTGTGGCCTCTCCCCTTGTGGAGCACAGGCTCCGGACGCGCAGGCTCAGCGGCCATGGCTCACGGGCCCAGCCGCTCCGCGGCATGTGGGATCTTCCCAGACCGGGGCATGAACCCGTGTACCCTGCATCGGCAGGCGGACTCTCAACCACTGCGTCACCAGGGAAGCCCCTTCAATAAGATCTTGATCACAGTTGAAAATTTCAAATGAGGGAGAGATGCTGAGAAAATCACTTTTCGACCCCTCACTTCTATAAACCCATTTATAGTTTTCACGGTCAACCTTACCAACCTGAAATTCCAGATGTTACAGACACACTTCAAACATGGCTAGTGTGACCAAGCAATTGTGTGTTTTTTGCATTTTTTAATACAATGAGTTAATTATTGTTTGAACTAAATTAATTATAAATAGACACATTTGGTTAGTGGATACCAAACTGGAAAGCTCAGCTCTAAGAAATCCAAAGATGACAAAGAGGCAATCAGCCAACCCTCCCCTGGTTGTTCTTTACTGCAGAAAATTTGATGGCCTGATCTGATCATTCGTATGTAGGTATACCTTTGGCTCTTGAACCCATGCCAGACATTGGGAGAGTCCTTGTGGACACTGAAATAGTACAGTCAACACTCAGATACAAGAGAAATTCCCAGCAAGGGGCCCACTTGTAGACAGAGGTGAAGGGCATGGCCAAGTACACCTGTATTAGACATAATCAGAGAGTAGCTGCAGAGGGGAGGGAGGGATTTTACTCTCTTCATGAGTCCATCCTTCTTACCCCTGACTCTAGAAGACCTGAGGAAGGCAGGGAAAAGGCCCCATCGGAGGTGAAAAATTTGTATACTGAAAACTACAGGACATTGTGGAAAGAATTTAAAGAAGAGACAAGTAATTGGAATGACATACCATATTCTTAGACTGGATTATTAAATACTGTTGGCATTTCTATACTACATAAAGTGATGTTCACATATATCGCAACAACCCATATAATTCCATGTCATTATTATAGAAGTGGACAGAATCCTAAAATACATATGGAACCCCCCACAAGTAGATAAAACAATCTTGAGAGCAAAGAGCAATGATGCAGATTAACACTTCCTGAACTCAAAACACATAACAATGCCACAGTAGTCAAAAGAGTCTGCTACTGGCATCAAGACAGTGAGATAGACCAATGAAATATAATAGAGAGACCTCAAGTAAACGCACATATATATGGCCAACTGATCTTGGCCAAGGTTCTAAGATTACCAAGTGAAGAAAGGATAGTCTCTTCAACAATCAACAGAATGAAAAGGCAACCTATAGGATGGGAGGAAATATGTGTAAACCTTGAATCTGAATAAGGGACCAATATCCAGAATATATAAGAAACTACAACAAGTCAATTACAAAAAAACAGCGATCAAATAACTGAGTTTAAAAATGGGTAAAAAGCTTCACTAGACATTTCTCCATAAAGGCATACAAGTGGTCAATCTACATATGAAAATTTGCTCAGCATTGCTAAGCATCAGGGAAATGGAAATCAAGCCACAAGGAGATATCACTCACACCTGTTAGGATGTGTATTATAAAAAGACAATTAGGGCTTTCGTGGTGGCACAGTGGTTGAGAGTCCGCCTGCCAAGGCAGGGGACACGTGTTCGTGCCCCAGTCTGGGAGGATCCCACATGCCGCTGAGCGGCTGGGCCCATGAGCCATGGCCGCTGAACTTGTGCGTTTGGATCCTGTGATCCACAACGGTAGAGCCCACAACCATGAGAGGCCCGTGTACTGCAAAAAAAAAAAAAAAAAGAAACAAAATTAATGGATGCTGGCAAAGATGTGAAGAAGTGGAACTTCTGTACCCTGTTTTGTACCCTGTAGTAATGTAAAATGGTGTAGCCATTATGGAAAACAGAATGTTGGTCCCCCCAAAATTATTAAGAGAACTATCATAAAATCCAGCAATCACTCATTTAGGTTTATATACCAAGGAGATAAAACAAGAATGTCCAAGAGATATCCACAATCTCATGTCCATTGCAGCATTATACACAATACACAACATAGGAAAACTGCCTAGTGTCCATGGGAAGATGAATTAATAAAGAAAATGTGGTGTATACATAAAGTGGAATGTCATTCAGTCTTTGAAAAAGAAGGAAATCCTGCCATTTGCAGCAACACGAAAGAACTTGGAGGACATTTGTAAGAGTGAAATAAGCCAGTCACAGAAGGTCAAAAACTGAAAGAAAACTCCGAGAAGCAGAGAGTAGAAGGATGGTTCCAAGAGCTGGCTGGAGGTTGACATGGGAAATCTCTGTTCAATAGTGAGAACGTGTTATTTGCAAAATGCAAAAGTTCTAGACACATGCTGTACAACAAGGTGCATGTAGTCCACAGGACTGCCTGGACATTTTAAAACTTGTTAAGACGTTGGATTTCATTGTATGTGTACTTTTACAACAATAAAATATACATATGTAAAATAAATACAAAGTGGAAAAAGGGGAAAAAAGAAGAAAAATAAGGAAAGGGAGTCAACAGAGGGGAAGAAGAAAGCAGGAAGGGTCTCGAATGTACACAGGTATCAGGAGATAATGGGAGAGAAGCTCCTCTCCCCAGGCTTTAAAGAAGACATCTCTCCAGAGTTCACTCCAGCAAGAGGGGGATGTCCTTTCTCTTCCCCATTCAACCAGAAGCGCCAATAGCATCCTAAGTGTGGCCCAGGCTGTGCTCAGGTGTACACTTTTCCTTGATCTCTAAACCAAACACCCCTGACTCCCCATGGCTCAGGTGCCCTTCCTGTATCTCCTTCCACTTCTCTAAAGCATTTCCCTCTTCAAGTCCAGCCAGAGGCTCTAATCCTGTCCTCACACGTGGGGCACACTGGGTGGGTCTGTAAGTTCTTAAGAGCCTGCCTGTGAGTAGCAGGCACTGAATCGCACACCAGGGTTTCCCTCAGCACCATCAGGAAACTATGACCTAGGGATTGAGGATTTCTAGAACAACTTTACTCATACACAGTCTCTTGGGTAATCAAGTGACATTTTACAATCAAGCATTTTCAGTTTTTTCTTTGGTGGGGAAAATATTGACACATATAAGGCAATCATATTCTATTAATGTATGTATTTCTCAAAGGACTCACTATCGAAAAAAAAATTTTAAGTATATCTTTCCATGTTTTAATTGACTTTACTCCCAGACCTGTTTGCTTGCAAAAGCCTTCAGAAAATACCAAGAACCTACTTCACCTGGCAGTTTGCACAGCAACATGAGTGGAGATGCTCTTGTCACACTGCTTGGTTTCTCTGTCCCACCTTGCAAAGCACAACCTCCTGTCCGCCCTGCTGGGAAGGGAGCCAGTGCCCACCCTGAGCTCAATCCCTGGGGTAGATGTCTTGGTTCTGTCTTCACTGTATGCAGTGTTTCTTGCCCAGCACACAGAAACAGGGCCAGCACAACTGATGGAAAACAAACTTTCCACAGGAGAAGGACATTTCGTTTCCTTAGCACAGAATCCAATAGTGAATATTAGCCTCAAAGGAGAAAGGTGGAGTGAATTTCCTCCATCTACTCCTGGAGGCTCCTTCTTTCTCGGAATCCTGCAGAACTGGGTGTGGCATGTGGGTACAAGCATGGGCTCCCTGCAAAAGGAAGGAGGCCTGCCTAGCACTAGGTGCTTCAGGTAAGAGGGGAGGACTCATCCCGAGGCTCTAATAGGAAACAGTTAGAATGAGGGAAGTGGCAGAGAGATGTATCATAACCATTCAGAATGCTATGAGACGTACTAAGAGATGAGATTTCTTATGAAATGAAGTTGTAATTGGCCCAGTAGTAGGCATGCTGGAACCCAGTTTTGTTCACTAAGAATCCACCCATGGAGCAACTAAGCCCGTGCACAACAACTACTAAGCCTGTGCTCTAGAGCCCGCAGGTCAAGGCCAAGATGTCGGGAATTGGAAACATTGTACGCTGCTGGTGGGAATGTAAAATGGTGCAGCTATTATGAAAAAGAGTATGGGGGTTCCTTATAAAATTATAAACAGAAATATCATATGATTCAGCAATCACAGTTCTGGGTATATATCCAAAGGAAATTAAATCAATATCACAATGAGATGAACATAGGTTCATTGCAGCATTCTACACAATAGCCTAGATATGCAACCAACTTCACAAAAGAAGTAAGTGTCCTGTGCCTGAGCTAATCTTAGGTACTTCAAAACAACTCCGTAAGTCTCTTAGTCCCTTAGAGAGGATGAAAGCAATATTAGAGTTAAAAGTAACTTGTCCCAATTCCCTTAGTCTGGAATACTGAAACAAAATTCTACAGCAGAGGAAGCCTTATAAACACACAGCACCTGACAGGGTTTACCCCAGCCTTGGAAGAACTGGGAAGGATAAGACCAA
The DNA here is from genome assembly GCF_949752795.1 of Hyperoodon ampullatus. Lineage (NCBI taxonomy): Eukaryota > Metazoa > Chordata > Mammalia > Artiodactyla > Ziphiidae > Hyperoodon > Hyperoodon ampullatus. The sequence continues at coordinate 133,720,072 of NC_136915.1, forward strand.
GGTAGGCTTGAGGAAAGGTCAGAGGGTATGCAGGACTGGAGTGTGGGGAGCGGGGGCAGGGCTGGCCGGATGGAGCAGTGGGTTGTAAGAAGAGCAGTGACCCTGAGTCCTGCTGCCCTGAGTCTCTGTCCTGGGCCTGGTCAGTCAATTCCAGGAGACCAGGTTAGCAGGGCTGTGAGAGCCAGTGTGTGAAGAAGCCCAGCAGCCCCTTCACACAGTCCCCTAGAATTCCTGCTGGCCATGAAGGGTCTTTAGGGGCAGCTGGACGTGGAGCCCTCTCAAATGGAAGCATGTCAGCACATCAGCCTTGGGAGGTGCTGAGGCTGAAATGAGGAGACTGAGCACATGCAGTGATCCCAAAGCATGTGTTCTGTGACTCATCCACCTCTGGGAGCGCATTTTCCATGAGGAATCAACAGTGAGGACAAAAGTAAGATGAAGCTACAAGTCCTGAAAGTGTAGAGGGAGAGAGTTCAAGTCTCATCCACCACCTGACACTAAATATAAGGACTTGTTCTCCAGTGTCAATTGACTATGAGATTTTTGTTCCCACTAGGATATGGCCATCATACGTGAATGTAAAAAGGAAACCAAAATCCCTGGTGCAAAATACACTCCAGGTACCAAACAGAAACGAAGCTTTCATCTTTGGCAGTGAAAAAGCAATGAAAGAGTAGTCTTGTGAGAAAGAAAATTTCTGAATGGCAAAGCAAGAAAAGATGACTATAAGCACAGTACAGTCAAAGGACACGGACACAATAACTCTATTATATCATTAATTTGGAAAGAACAAATCAGAATTCTACACATATTTCCTTCTTCTTCCTGATTTCATATTCACCTTCCTTAGTTTCTAAAGAACCGGGTGGAACCCAAGTGTTCTAGGAATTGTCTCCCTTTAGATCCTACCTGAGAGTTGTTCGCTACGTGAACCGTCATCAGCATCACTGCTATGTATGCTCTCCACGACCCATTCTGTACAAACACAACCATGAGCATAAAGTTATTATACAAGTTGACCCACCCATTTCTCCTACTCGACTTGCTGGCTCACACAGCATCACCCTGGTCTTCCCTCCAGGTTCTCAGACCTCCCCTGTGCTCTGTGCAGACAGAGTCCTTCAATAAGATCTTTTTTTTTTTTTTTTTCGGTATGTGGGCCTCTCACTGTTGTGGCCTCTCCCCTTGTGGAGCACAGGCTCCGGACGCGCAGGCTCAGCGGCCATGGCTCACGGGCCCAGCCGCTCCGCGGCATGTGGGATCTTCCCAGACCGGGGCATGAACCCGTGTACCCTGCATCGGCAGGCGGACTCTCAACCACTGCGTCACCAGGGAAGCCCCTTCAATAAGATCTTGATCACAGTTGAAAATTTCAAATGAGGGAGAGATGCTGAGAAAATCACTTTTCGACCCCTCACTTCTATAAACCCATTTATAGTTTTCACGGTCAACCTTACCAACCTGAAATTCCAGATGTTACAGACACACTTCAAACATGGCTAGTGTGACCAAGCAATTGTGTGTTTTTTGCATTTTTTAATACAATGAGTTAATTATTGTTTGAACTAAATTAATTATAAATAGACACATTTGGTTAGTGGATACCAAACTGGAAAGCTCAGCTCTAAGAAATCCAAAGATGACAAAGAGGCAATCAGCCAACCCTCCCCTGGTTGTTCTTTACTGCAGAAAATTTGATGGCCTGATCTGATCATTCGTATGTAGGTATACCTTTGGCTCTTGAACCCATGCCAGACATTGGGAGAGTCCTTGTGGACACTGAAATAGTACAGTCAACACTCAGATACAAGAGAAATTCCCAGCAAGGGGCCCACTTGTAGACAGAGGTGAAGGGCATGGCCAAGTACACCTGTATTAGACATAATCAGAGAGTAGCTGCAGAGGGGAGGGAGGGATTTTACTCTCTTCATGAGTCCATCCTTCTTACCCCTGACTCTAGAAGACCTGAGGAAGGCAGGGAAAAGGCCCCATCGGAGGTGAAAAATTTGTATACTGAAAACTACAGGACATTGTGGAAAGAATTTAAAGAAGAGACAAGTAATTGGAATGACATACCATATTCTTAGACTGGATTATTAAATACTGTTGGCATTTCTATACTACATAAAGTGATGTTCACATATATCGCAACAACCCATATAATTCCATGTCATTATTATAGAAGTGGACAGAATCCTAAAATACATATGGAACCCCCCACAAGTAGATAAAACAATCTTGAGAGCAAAGAGCAATGATGCAGATTAACACTTCCTGAACTCAAAACACATAACAATGCCACAGTAGTCAAAAGAGTCTGCTACTGGCATCAAGACAGTGAGATAGACCAATGAAATATAATAGAGAGACCTCAAGTAAACGCACATATATATGGCCAACTGATCTTGGCCAAGGTTCTAAGATTACCAAGTGAAGAAAGGATAGTCTCTTCAACAATCAACAGAATGAAAAGGCAACCTATAGGATGGGAGGAAATATGTGTAAACCTTGAATCTGAATAAGGGACCAATATCCAGAATATATAAGAAACTACAACAAGTCAATTACAAAAAAACAGCGATCAAATAACTGAGTTTAAAAATGGGTAAAAAGCTTCACTAGACATTTCTCCATAAAGGCATACAAGTGGTCAATCTACATATGAAAATTTGCTCAGCATTGCTAAGCATCAGGGAAATGGAAATCAAGCCACAAGGAGATATCACTCACACCTGTTAGGATGTGTATTATAAAAAGACAATTAGGGCTTTCGTGGTGGCACAGTGGTTGAGAGTCCGCCTGCCAAGGCAGGGGACACGTGTTCGTGCCCCAGTCTGGGAGGATCCCACATGCCGCTGAGCGGCTGGGCCCATGAGCCATGGCCGCTGAACTTGTGCGTTTGGATCCTGTGATCCACAACGGTAGAGCCCACAACCATGAGAGGCCCGTGTACTGCAAAAAAAAAAAAAAAAAGAAACAAAATTAATGGATGCTGGCAAAGATGTGAAGAAGTGGAACTTCTGTACCCTGTTTTGTACCCTGTAGTAATGTAAAATGGTGTAGCCATTATGGAAAACAGAATGTTGGTCCCCCCAAAATTATTAAGAGAACTATCATAAAATCCAGCAATCACTCATTTAGGTTTATATACCAAGGAGATAAAACAAGAATGTCCAAGAGATATCCACAATCTCATGTCCATTGCAGCATTATACACAATACACAACATAGGAAAACTGCCTAGTGTCCATGGGAAGATGAATTAATAAAGAAAATGTGGTGTATACATAAAGTGGAATGTCATTCAGTCTTTGAAAAAGAAGGAAATCCTGCCATTTGCAGCAACACGAAAGAACTTGGAGGACATTTGTAAGAGTGAAATAAGCCAGTCACAGAAGGTCAAAAACTGAAAGAAAACTCCGAGAAGCAGAGAGTAGAAGGATGGTTCCAAGAGCTGGCTGGAGGTTGACATGGGAAATCTCTGTTCAATAGTGAGAACGTGTTATTTGCAAAATGCAAAAGTTCTAGACACATGCTGTACAACAAGGTGCATGTAGTCCACAGGACTGCCTGGACATTTTAAAACTTGTTAAGACGTTGGATTTCATTGTATGTGTACTTTTACAACAATAAAATATACATATGTAAAATAAATACAAAGTGGAAAAAGGGGAAAAAAGAAGAAAAATAAGGAAAGGGAGTCAACAGAGGGGAAGAAGAAAGCAGGAAGGGTCTCGAATGTACACAGGTATCAGGAGATAATGGGAGAGAAGCTCCTCTCCCCAGGCTTTAAAGAAGACATCTCTCCAGAGTTCACTCCAGCAAGAGGGGGATGTCCTTTCTCTTCCCCATTCAACCAGAAGCGCCAATAGCATCCTAAGTGTGGCCCAGGCTGTGCTCAGGTGTACACTTTTCCTTGATCTCTAAACCAAACACCCCTGACTCCCCATGGCTCAGGTGCCCTTCCTGTATCTCCTTCCACTTCTCTAAAGCATTTCCCTCTTCAAGTCCAGCCAGAGGCTCTAATCCTGTCCTCACACGTGGGGCACACTGGGTGGGTCTGTAAGTTCTTAAGAGCCTGCCTGTGAGTAGCAGGCACTGAATCGCACACCAGGGTTTCCCTCAGCACCATCAGGAAACTATGACCTAGGGATTGAGGATTTCTAGAACAACTTTACTCATACACAGTCTCTTGGGTAATCAAGTGACATTTTACAATCAAGCATTTTCAGTTTTTTCTTTGGTGGGGAAAATATTGACACATATAAGGCAATCATATTCTATTAATGTATGTATTTCTCAAAGGACTCACTATCGAAAAAAAAATTTTAAGTATATCTTTCCATGTTTTAATTGACTTTACTCCCAGACCTGTTTGCTTGCAAAAGCCTTCAGAAAATACCAAGAACCTACTTCACCTGGCAGTTTGCACAGCAACATGAGTGGAGATGCTCTTGTCACACTGCTTGGTTTCTCTGTCCCACCTTGCAAAGCACAACCTCCTGTCCGCCCTGCTGGGAAGGGAGCCAGTGCCCACCCTGAGCTCAATCCCTGGGGTAGATGTCTTGGTTCTGTCTTCACTGTATGCAGTGTTTCTTGCCCAGCACACAGAAACAGGGCCAGCACAACTGATGGAAAACAAACTTTCCACAGGAGAAGGACATTTCGTTTCCTTAGCACAGAATCCAATAGTGAATATTAGCCTCAAAGGAGAAAGGTGGAGTGAATTTCCTCCATCTACTCCTGGAGGCTCCTTCTTTCTCGGAATCCTGCAGAACTGGGTGTGGCATGTGGGTACAAGCATGGGCTCCCTGCAAAAGGAAGGAGGCCTGCCTAGCACTAGGTGCTTCAGGTAAGAGGGGAGGACTCATCCCGAGGCTCTAATAGGAAACAGTTAGAATGAGGGAAGTGGCAGAGAGATGTATCATAACCATTCAGAATGCTATGAGACGTACTAAGAGATGAGATTTCTTATGAAATGAAGTTGTAATTGGCCCAGTAGTAGGCATGCTGGAACCCAGTTTTGTTCACTAAGAATCCACCCATGGAGCAACTAAGCCCGTGCACAACAACTACTAAGCCTGTGCTCTAGAGCCCGCAGGTCAAGGCCAAGATGTCGGGAATTGGAAACATTGTACGCTGCTGGTGGGAATGTAAAATGGTGCAGCTATTATGAAAAAGAGTATGGGGGTTCCTTATAAAATTATAAACAGAAATATCATATGATTCAGCAATCACAGTTCTGGGTATATATCCAAAGGAAATTAAATCAATATCACAATGAGATGAACATAGGTTCATTGCAGCATTCTACACAATAGCCTAGATATGCAACCAACTTCACAAAAGAAGTAAGTGTCCTGTGCCTGAGCTAATCTTAGGTACTTCAAAACAACTCCGTAAGTCTCTTAGTCCCTTAGAGAGGATGAAAGCAATATTAGAGTTAAAAGTAACTTGTCCCAATTCCCTTAGTCTGGAATACTGAAACAAAATTCTACAGCAGAGGAAGCCTTATAAACACACAGCACCTGACAGGGTTTACCCCAGCCTTGGAAGAACTGGGAAGGATAAGACCAAGGTAGGCTTGAGGAAAGGTCAGAGGGTATGCAGGACTGGAGTGTGGGGAGCAGGGGCAGGGCTGGCCGGATGGAGCAGTGGGTTGTAAGAAGAGCAGTGACCCTGAGTCCTGCTGCCCTGAGTCTCTGTCCTGGGCCTGGTCAGTCAATTCCAGGAGACCAGGTTAGCAGGGCTGTGAGAGCCAGTGTGTGAAGAAGCCCAGCAGCCCCTTCACACAGTCCCCTAGAATTCCTGCTGGCCATGAAGGGTCTTTAGGGGCAGCTGGACGTGGAGCCCTCTCAAATGGAAGCATGTCAGCACATCAGCCTTGGGAGGTGCTGAGGCTGAAATGAGGAGACTGAGCACATGCAGTGATCCCAAAGCATGTGTTCTGTGACTCATCCACCTCTGGGAGCGCATTTTCCATGAGGAATCAACAGTGAGGACAAAAGTAAGATGAAGCTACAAGTCCTGAAAGTGTAGAGGGAGAGAGTTCAAGTCTCATCCACCACCTGACACTAAATATAAGGACTTGTTCTCCAGTGTCAATTGACTATGAGATTTTTGTTCCCACTAGGATATGGCCATCATACGTGAATGTAAAAAGGAAACCAAAATCCCTGGTGCAAAATACACTCCAGGTACCAAACAGAAACGAAGCTTTCATCTTTGGCAGTGAAAAAGCAATGAAAGAGTAGTCTTGTGAGAAAGAAAATTTCTGAATGGCAAAGCAAGAAAAGATGACTATAAGCACAGTACAGTCAAAGGACACGGACACAATAACTCTATTATATCATTAATTTGGAAAGAACAAATCAGAATTCTACACATATTTCCTTCTTCTTCCTGATTTCATATTCACCTTCCTTAGTTTCTAAAGAACCGGGTGGAACCCAAGTGTTCTAGGAATTGTCTCCCTTTAGATCCTACCTGAGAGTTGTTCGCTACGTGAACCGTCATCAGCATCACTGCTATGTATGCTCTCCACGACCCATTCTGTACAAACACAACCATGAGCATAAAGTTATTATACAAGTTGACCCACCCATTTCTCCTACTCAACTTGCTGGCTCACACAGCATCACCCTGGTCTTCCCTCCAGGTTCTCAGACCTCCCCTGTGCTCTGTGCAGACAGAGTCCTTCAATAAGATCTTGATCACAGTTGCAAATTTCAAATGAGGGAGAGATGCTGAGAAAAATCACCTTTCGACCCCTCACTTCTATAGACCCATTTATAGCTTTCACGGTCAACCTTACCAACCTGAAATTCCAGATGTTACAGACACACTTCACACATGGCTAGTATGACCAAGCAATTGTGTGTTTTTTGCATTTTTTAATAGAATGAGTTAATTATTGTTTGAACTAAATTAATTATAAATAGACACATTTGGTTCGTGACTACCACACTGGAAAGCTCAGCTCTAAGAAATCCAAAGATGAGAAAGAGGCAACCAGCCACCCTTCCCCGGGTTGTTCTTTACTGCAGAAAATTTGATGGCCTGATCTCATCCTTCATATGTAGGTATATCTTGGGCTCTTGGACCCATGCCAGGCATTGGGAGAGTCCTTGTGGACACTGAAATAGTACAGTCAACACTCAGATCCAAGAGGAATTCCCAGCAAGGGGCCCACTTGTAGACAGAGGTGAAGGGCATGGCCCAGTACACCTGTATTAGACATAATCAGAGAGTAGGTGCAGAGGGGAGGGAGGGATTTCACTCTCTCCATGAGTCCATCCTTCTCACACCTGAATCTAGAAGACCTGAGGAAGGCAGTGGAAAAGGCCCCGTTGGAGGTGAAAAATTTGTATACTGGAAACTACAGGATATTGCGGAAAGAAATTAAAGAAGAGACAAGTAAAGGGAATGACATACCATGTTCATAGACTGGATTATTAAATACTGTTGGCATTTCTATACTATATAAAGTGATGTACACATATATCGCAACAACCCACAAAATTCCATGTCATTATTATAGAAGTAGACAGAATCCTAAAATACATATGGAACCCCCACAAGTAGATAAAACAATCTTGAGAGCAAAGAGCAATGATGGAGATTAACACTTCCTGAACTCAAAACACAAAACAATGCCACAGTAGTCAACACAGTCTTCTACTGGCATCAAGACAGTGAGACAGACCAATTAAATATAATAGAGAGACTCCAAATAAACGCACATATATATGGCCAACAGATCTTGGCCAAGGTTCTAAGATTACCAAGTGAAGAAAGGATAATCTCTTCAACAATCAACAGAATGAAAAGGAAACCTATAGAATGGGAGGAAATATGTGTAAACCTTGTATCTGAATAAGGGACCAATATCCAGAATATATAAAAACTACTACAAGTCAATTTCAGAAAAACAGCAGGCAAATAAGTGAGTTTAAAAATGGGTAAAAAGCTTCACTAGACATTTCTCCATAAAGGCATACAAGTGGTCAATCTACATATGAAAATTTGCTCAACATTGCTAAGCATCAGGGAAATGGAAATCAAGGCACAAGGAGATATCACTCACACCTGTTAGGATGTGTATTATAAAAGGACAATTAGGGCTTCCCTGGTGGCACAATGGATGAGAGTCCGCCTGCCGAGGCAGGTGACACGTGTTCGTGCCCCGGTCTGGGAGGATCCCACATGCCACTGAGCGGCTGGGCCCATGAGCCATGGCTGCTGAGCCTGGGTGTTTGGAGCCTGTGCTCTGCAACGGGAGAGCCCATAACAATGAAAGGCCCATGTACTGCAAAAAAAAAAAAAAAAAAAAAAGAAAGAAAGAAAATTAAAGGATGCTGGCAAAGATGTGAAGAAGTGGAACTTCTGTACCCTGTTTTGTACCCTGTAGTAATGTAAAATGGTGTAGCCATTATGGAAAACAGAATGGAGGTCCCACAAAAATTATTAAGAGAACTCTCATAAAATCCAGCAGTCACTCATTTAGGTTTATATACAAAGGAGATAAAACAAGAATGTCCAAGAGATATCTACAATCTCATGTCCATTGCAGCATTATACACAATACATAACATAGGAAAACTGCCTAGTGTCCATGGGAAGATGAATTAATAAAGAAAATGTGGTGTATACATACAGTGGAATGTCATTCAGTCTTTGAAAAAGAAGGAAATCCTGCCATTTGCAGCAACACAAAAGAACTTGGAGGACATTTGTAAGAGTGAAATAAGCCAGTCACAGAAGGTCAAAAACTGAAAGAAAACTCCGAGAAGCAGAGAGTAGAAGGGGGGTTCCAAGAGCTGGCAGGAGGTTGACATGGGAAGTCTCTGTTCAATGGTTAGAATGTGTTATTTGCAAAATGGAACAGTTCTAGACACATGCTGTACAACAAGGTGCATGGAGTCAACAGGACTGACTGGACATTTCAAAACTTGTTAAGACGTTGGATTTCATTGTATGTGTACTTTTACAACAATAAAATATACATATGTAAAATAAATACAAAGTGGAAAAAGGGGAAAAAAGAAGAAAAATAAGGAAAGGGAGTCAACAGAGGGAAAGAAGAAAGCAGGAAGGGTCTAGAATGTACACAGGTATCAGGAGATAATGGGAGAGAAGCTCCTCTCCCCAGGCTTTAAAGAAGACATCTCTCCAGAGTTCACTCCAGCAAGAGGGGGATGTCCTTTCTCTTCCCCATTCAACCAGAAGCGTCAATAGCATCCTAAGTGTGGCCCAGGCTGTGCTCAGGTGGACACTTTTCCTTGATCTCTAAACCAAACACCCCTGACTCCCTATGGCTCAGGTGCCCTTCCTGTATCTCCTTCCACTTCTCTAAAACATTTCCCTCTTCAAGTCCAGCCCGAGGCTCCAATCCTGTCCTCACACGTGGGGTCCACTGGGCGGGTCTCTGAGTTCTTAAGAGCCTCCCTGTGAGTAGCAGGCACTGAATCGCACACCAGGGTTCCACTCAGCACCATCAGGAAACTACGACCTAGGGATTGAGGATTTCTAGAACAACTTTACTCATACACAGTCTCTTGGGTAAACAAGTGACATTTTACAATCAAGCATTTTCAGTTTTTTCTTTGGTGGGGAAAATATTGACACATATAAGGCAATCATATTCTATTAAAGTATGTATTTCTCAAAGGACTCACTATCGAAAAAAATTTTTATATATAACTTTCCATGTTTTAATTGACTTTACTCCCAGACTTGTTTGCTTGCAAAAGCCTTCAGAAAATACCAAGAACATACTCCATCTGGCAGTTTGCACAGCAACATGAGTGGAGATGCTCTTGTCACACTGCTTGGTTTCTCTATCCCACATGGCAAAGCCCAACCTCCTGGGAAGGGAGCCAGTGCCCACCCTGAGCTCAATCCATGGGGTACATCTCTTGGTTCTGTCTTCACTGTATGCAGTGTTTCTTGCCCAGCACACAGAAACAGGGCCGGCACAAGTGATGGTAGACAGACTTTCCACAGGAGAAGGACATTTCGTTTCCTTAGCACAGAATCCGATAGTGAATATTAGCCTCAAAGGAGAAAGGTGGAGTGAATTTCCTCCATCTACTCCTGGAGGCCCCTTCTTTCTCGGGCTCCTGCAGAGCTGGGTGTGGCTTGTGGGTACAAGCATGGGTTCCCTGCAAAAAGAAGGAGGTCTGCCTAGAACTAGGTGCTTCAGGTAAGGGGGGAGGACTCATCCCGAGGCTCTAATAGGAAACAGTTAGAATGAGGGAAGTCCAGATAGATGTATCATAACCATTCAGAATGCTATGAGACCTACTAAGAGATGAGATTTCTTATTAAATGAAGTTGAACTTGACCCTGGAGTAGGGATTCTGAAACCCTGTTTTGTTCACTAAGAATCCAGCCATGGAGCAACTAAGCCCGTGCACCACAACTACTAAGCCTGTGCTCTAGAGCCCGCAAGTCACAACTACTGAGCCCACGTGCCACAACTATTGAAGCCCATGCACCTAGAGCCCGTGGTCTGGAACAACAGTAGCCACCGAAATGAGAAGCCCGCACACTGCAACGAACACCCAACACAGCCAAAAGAAAAAAAAAAAAGAATCCAGTAAACAATTGCCTGGGTGGTGATAGGATTTGTTTTCCATGTTAAATGAAGCTCAATTTGTAGATAATCAATGCACACCCTGAAAGTATACAGTTTATTTACTTTTATATCCATACCCATTCATGATGCAGTGTTGATGGGAATATTTTCTAGAAAGTTGGCACCAGTAACAGTGATGTTTAGGGGAACATACATCAAGGGAAACACAACACAAAATGTTCACATACACACACAGAATCATACCACTCATTTCACATACAGACACACCCAGTCTCATGCACACAAACCTACATCACCTAACCGTAATACAGCTTCTTCCTGGGACTATAGTAATTGGCCACATTACTTGTAAATCACTTTCTATCACCAGGGCCCCTACTCTCATTCCCAGCACAAATTTGGAATCTGTTTGCCCTCTACACTAAAACCAGCAAGAATGTCCCACTTTCTCATCTTCAAAGTTCTTCCTCCCCAAGTGACTGATTCCAGAATACATACTGTTTACACGTTCTGTGAAGGCCACCTGCAATTACAGAAGAGAAAACACTATGAGGATAAGATCACAGTGATGCTCAGTAGAAAACCTGATAAGAAACAGTGGTCCAGGGAACCCAGCAATGGTTATCAGAGCAAACCTACTCAGGCTGAAAGGCAAGAACTTTGCTGGGAGGATGGAACTTCCAAGTCCATTTAGGTTGGAAATTACAGAATTTTTTTCCTAGAGGAAAAATCGATGCAGGACAGAGAGCTCCGTACTCCACAGGCTGTAATGGATGCTGTCAATTGTAATGTCCTGTGGAATCAGGCACCATGAGTTGGTAATAGACTCTCACTCCACATTCTCCCAACCAAGGGAATTGTATGTATCTGGAAGGAGTACCCTCAAATATTCATAACTTCATTCTATTGAAAGAGAAATAAAGCAATATTTCTATCTCAGACCAGAAAAAATCCAGCTAACCTTGATTTTCCACGGAGGCTTTTCTTCTGTCCTATCACGGTGCAGGTCATCCGCCACATCCTCAGGGAGAGCTGGAGGGACACAGAGTAACTGTCAGGACACTGGTGATGCGGCTCAGGAATTACTCAGGGGCTTTCTTCTCGATGAGGACATGGGGTGGTGTGTATGGATGTGGGAGGTTAGTAAGTGTGGGCTGAGCTGGTGTTGGGCCATCCTCTTTGGGGAATGAAGGAAGGCAAAGGACAAGAGGAAGGAAATGAAAACAGAGCTTTGGCTTTCTAGCTAAGGGGAGCCTAATCAGAAGGGAAGGGTCGATCTAAATAATGGTAAACACTAAAATGCATGCTCTGTTTCAATGACACAGACCCATGACCCATCCTGCCTCTTTTGAGCTTCTGCTAAATTGCCACTGTCTCTTGATTTTTCCCAGATCACTCTTTCCCCAGCATCCACAATGCCAGCTACTGCATTTATCATGTCTTCTATTGTATCATATTTTATACTTGATTAACAGCAACCTCTATTAAAGGACTGAATTCAATCCTAGACAAAATATGCTATATTTATTCACTAATCACTTGTCTTAAAGAAAATCAAATACACAAGGTTTGACAAAACTGAAATCCTACCATTTAGATACAGCCACTATCAATCGTGTCATATTTTTCTCCCAGTCTTTGTTTTCTATACAATGTATGTATGCCCCCTGAGTCAGGGGCTGTCCATACTCTAGGGAGCTGTTCCATAAGTGGGACACTTCGTTATGAAGAGGGAGCCCGGACTGAGCACAGCCTGTCTCTAACCCAGCTGTGCAGGAGAAGTGTACAGGCTAACAGTCAGGTTCCACTTTGAGTCCTTGGGTATGGGCTACAGGAATTGACCAATGCTAAGGCTAATGGTAACGTTATCCAATACAATAAAATAGCTCCCTGATTCTTATCTGCTTTTGGCCTTGTTTAAGCAATGACACCAGCACTGACAGATATGACCTCTATTGTATACATGGGGTCTCACACCTCTCAGAATCTGTGAGCTGACCAGGAGAATGCAGGTCCTGATGTGAATTTCACATTAATGACTGTGCCAAAGGCAACTGATAAGTCCACCCATAGCTGCCCTGGATTCTGTGACCACTAAGGCCACCTGATGGGCAAGGTCTGGAACTTTGGAGATGCTAGTATTTCCAGCCAAGGATACGGATGCAGGGACTCCCTTGCTCCATGACTGAGGATCCCTTGGCTGAGTGGTAAGTGCAGGTCAGGGATCCAGAGCATCCATACTGGGACCCACCCCTGGGTTCTCAGTATGGCTTTTCCACTTAGGAGGTCAAGAGCTTAGAACATTTATCTCTGCACCATCTCCTTCTGAGGAAAAGGAATATTAACCAAATCTGGGCAACAGCTGTGTTGAGGAAAGAACATGCAAACAACTTCGCAAAACAAGGAAGGGTCCTGTGCCTGAGCTAACCTTAGGTACTTCAAAACTACTCCGTAAGTGTCTTAGCCCCTTAGAGTGGATGAAAGTAATATTAGAGTTAAAAGTAACTTGTCCCAATTCCCTTATTCTGGAATACTGAAACAAAATTCTACAGCAGAGGAAGCCTCATAAACACACAGCACCTGCCAGGGTTTACCCCAGCCTTGGAAGAACTGGGAAGGATAAGACCAAGGCAGGCCTGAGGAAAGGTCAGAGGGTAGGCAGGACTGGGGTGTGGGGAGCAGGGGCAGGGCTGTCTGGACAGAGCAGTGGGTTGTAAGAAGAGCAGTGACCCTGGGTCCTGCTGCCCTGAGTCTCTGTCCTGGGCCTAGTCAACCCCAGGAGACCAGGTCAGCAGGGCTGTGAAAGCAAGTGTGTAAAGCAGCCCAGCAGCTCCTTCACACAGCCCTCTAGAATTTCTGCCACCCATGGAGGGTCTCTGGGGCAGCTGGGGGTGGACCCCTCTCAAATGGAAGCATGTCAGCACATCAGCCTTTGGGAAGTGCAGAGGCTGAGATGAGCTCAAGGAGACTGAGCACATGCAATGATCCCAGAGCACGTGTTCTGTGACTCATCCATCTCTGCGCCTGTCCTTTACAACAGGAACAAACAGTGAGCACAAAACATGAGGTGAAGCCACAAGTCCTGAAAGTGCAGAGGGAGACAGTTCACTTCTCATCCACCACCTCACCCTTTCTAGAAGAACTTGGTCTCAAGTTTCAAGGGCCCATGAGGGTTTTGACCCACAGGTTCTGTCCATCATAGGTCAATATGCAAAAGAAAACAAACTCTCCTGTGCACAATACCCTAGATGTGCTAACCAGAAAACAAACTTCCATGTTAGGCAGTGACAAGCACAAGAAAAAGCAGCTCATGTGCAAAAGATCAGTTTTGATGAGCAAATCAAGAAAAGGTGATTATAGAGCACAGTCACGTCTAAGGACACAATTGCTCTCTATTGTATCATTAAAATGTGAAAAAAACAAGTCAGAACTCTACACATATTTCATTCTTCTTTCTGATTTCATATCCACCTTCCTCAGTCTCCAAAGCAGAAGACATAACCCTAAAGTTCCAGGAACCCTCTGCCATTAGATCCTACCTAAGTGTTGTTCCTACCTGTATCCTTTTCTTTATCACGGCCACAAATGCTATTCAAAGGCAATTCTGTAGAAACACGAATATGAATTTACAAGTCTTATGGATACATTTAAAATGTGACTAATGTGACTGAGTAATGGGATATTTTATTTTCTTTTATTTTAATACACTAAGTTAATCATTGATTGAATTAAATAAATTATAACAGGCACATCTAGCTAGTGGCTACCACACTGTAATACACAACCCTCTCTGTCTCTCTCTCCATATATATATATATATGTATATATATATATATATATATATAAAGTATATGGAGGATGTTACCACCGCTCCCCTGGATATTCCCCTCTGTATGGTCTACCCATTCAAGATGGCTGTTTGCTGATGGTTTACCAAAGGAAAAACCTCTGCCCCGTGAAGGTACTTAGCCCAAGGGGTAAGAGGGATGCATCCCTCTGCTGGTTTCCCTGGTAAGCGATGAGACCATCTGCTGTCAATTCCCCCTTTAACTGGTAGCCTGCCTACTCGGCCCAGAGAGAAGAATGCTGCTACTGCTGCTGCTGCATTCTGCCTGCCATCGCCTATCTACAGTGGGATGTCTCTCCTGGACCACTTTGCTTCTGATGTGAAAGATCTCCCATCTATTAAACCATGAATGTCTCTGTCCCTGACTTTGGGCTCTTTCCTTAGCCCTGAGGCTGAGCAAGTACAGGGATTGCAGGCGTGAGAGGTGCAGCCTAACACCTTCTGCAGGCCAGTTTGCTGGCCAGATTTGCTGATTCATTTGTAGGTGTTTCCTAGGCTCATGCACACTTGCCAGGCACTCATGAGACCTTGGGGACACTGAAACAGTAATGTCAACACCCAGCTCCTAGAGGAATTCCCGACAGGTGTTCCACTTGAGGGGAGAGGTAATGAGCATGGCCCAGTGCACCTGTGCTAGACATAATCAGCGAGCAGGTGCAGAAGGGAGGGAGGGACATTCACTCACTTCATGAGGCCATCCTTCTCACCACTGCCTCTGAAAAATCCAGGGAAGGAAGGGACAAAATGCCCTTAGAAGGTAAATGGCCTGTACACTGAAAACTACAAACCACTGCTGAAATAATTAAACAAGGAACAAATAATTGAAATGACATATCATATTCATAGACTGGAGACATATTATTGTTGACATTTCTGCATTACCCAAAGGGAAGTATAAATTCATTGTAATACCTATAAAAATCCCAATGTCATTTTCAAAGAAAGAGAAAAAAAAAAAGATCCTAAAATACATATGGAACCACTAAGGACTCCAAACAGACAACACAATCCTGAGAACAAAGAACATAGATGGAGGCTTCTCACTTCCTGACTTCAAAACACATTACAAAGCCACAGGAATCAAAACTGTACGGTACTGACATAGAAACAGATACATAGGCCTGAACACCAGAATAAATAACCCCCAAGAAAACTCATAGATACATGGCCAAATGAAATTCACCAAGCTTCTAAGACAACAAATAGGGAAAGTATAGTTTTTTCAACAGTCAATAGGATGAAAATATAACTTACAGAAAGATTACAAACATATATCAGAAAAGGAGCTAATATACAAAACATCAAAGAAAAACACTACAACTCAAATGCAAACTAAGTTAAAAAATTAAAAAGGGCAAATAACTGGGTTCAGAAATGTGCAAAGACTTAAATAAGACATTTCCTGAAAAAGACATACAAATGGCTAACAAATATAGGAAAAGGTTCTCAACCTCACTAATCATCAGGGCAATGCATATGAACACCTCATACCTGTTAGGCTGTGTATTATAAAGAAAAAAATTAACAGTTTAAGGCCAAGATGTGGGGAATTGGAAACACTGCTGGTGGGAATGTAAAATGGTGCCGCTATTATGAAAAAGAGTATGGGGGTTCCTTATAAAATTATAAACAGAAATATCATATGATTCAGCAATCACAGTTCTGGGTATATATCCAAAGGAAATTAAATCAGTATCACAATGAGATGAACATAGGTTCATTGCAGCATTCTACACAATAGCCTAGATATGCAACCAACTTCACAAAACAAGTAAGTGTCCTGTGCCTGAGCTAACCTTAGGTACTTCAAAACGACTCTGTAACTCTCGTAGCCCCTTAGAGAGGATGAAAGCAATATTAGAGTTAAAAGTAACTTGTACCAATTCCCTTAGTCTGGAATGCTGAAACAAAAGTTCTACAGCAGAGTAAGCCTCATAAACACACAACTCCTGCCAGGGTTTACCCCAGCCTTGGAAAAACTGGGGAGGATAAGACCAAGGCAGGCCTGAGGAAAGGGCAGAGGTTAGGCAGGACTGGGGAGTAGGGAGCAGGGGCAGGGCTGTCTGGACGGAGCAGTGGGTTGTAAGAAGACAGTGACCCTGGGTCCCGCTGCCCTGAGTCTCTGTCCTGGGCCTGGTGAATTCCAGGAGACCAGGTTAGCAGGGCTGTGACAGCCAGTGTGTGAAGAAGCCCAGCAGCCCCTTCACACAGTCCTCTAGAATTCCTGCTGGCCATGAAGGGTCTTTAGGATCAGCTGGACGTGGACCCCTCTCAAATGGAAGCATGTCAGCACATCAGCCTTGGGAGGTGCTGAGGCTGAAATGAGGAGACTGAGCACATGCAGTGATCCCAAATTACGTGTTCTGTGACTCTTCCACCTCTGGGAGCGTGCTTTCCATGAGGAATAAACAGTGAGGACAAAAGTAAGATGAAGCTACAAGTCCTGAAAGTGTAGAGGGAGAGAGTTCAACTCTCATCCACCACCTGACACAAACTATAAGAACTTGTTCTCCAGTGTCAAGTGACTATGAGAGTTTTGTTCCCACTAGGATATGGCCATCATACGTGAATGTAAAAAGGAAACCAAAATCCTTGGTGCAAAATACCCTCCAGGTACCGAACAGAAACGAACCTTTCATTTTTGGCAGTGAAAAAGCAATGAAAGAGTAGTCTTGTGAGAAAGAAAATTTCTGAATGGCAAAGCAAGAAAAGAAGCACAGTACAGTCAAAGGACATGGACACGATAACTCTATTATATCATTAAAGTTTGGAAAGAACAAATCAGAATTCTACACATATTTCCTTCTTCTTCCTGATTTCATATTCACCTTCCTTAGTTTCTAAAGAAGTGGATGGAACCCAAGTGTTTTAGGAATTGTCTCGCTTTAGATCCTACCTGAGAGTTGTTCCCTAAGTGATTCGTCATCAGCATCACTGCTATGTATGCTCTCCAAGATCCATTCTGTACAAACACAACCATGAACATAAAGTTATTATACAAGTTGACCCACCCATTTCTCCTACTCGACTTGCTGGCTCACACAGCATCACCCTGGTCTTCCCTCCAGGTTCTCAGACCTCCCCTGTGCTCTGTGCAGACAGAGTCCTTCAATAAGATATTGATCACAGTTGGAAATTTCAAATGAGGGAGAGATGCTGAGAAAATCACCTTTCGACCCCTCACTTCTATAGACCCATTTATAGCTTTCACCATCAACCTTACCAACCTGAAATTCCAGATGTTACAGACACACTTGAAACATGGCTAGTGTGACCAAGCAATTGTGTGTTTCTTGCATTTTTTAATAGAATGAGTTAATTATTGTTTGAACTAAATTAATTATAAATAGACACATTTGGTTAGTGGCTACCATACTAGAAAGCTCAGCTCTAAGAAATCCAAAGATGAGAAAGAGGCAACCAGCCACCCATCCCCTGGTTGTTCTTTACTGCAGATAATTTGATGGCCTGATCTGATCATTTGTATGTAGGTATATCTTGGGCTCTTGGACCCACGCCACGCATTGGGAGAGTCCTTGTGGACACTGAAATAGTACAGTCAACACTCAGATCCAAGAGGAATTGCCAGCAAGGGGCCCACTTGTAGACAGAGGTGAAGAGCATGGCCCAGTACACCTGTATTAGACATAATCAGAGAGTAGGTGCCGAGGGGAGGGAGGGATTTCACACTCTCCATGAGTCCATCCTTCTCACCCCTGACGCTAGAAGACCTGAGGAAGGCAGTGGAAAAGGCCCCGTAGGAGGTGAAAAATTTGTATACTGAAAACTACAGGACATTGCAGAAAGAAATTAAAGAAGAGACAAGTAAAGGGAATGACATACCATGTTCATAGACTGGATTATTAAATACTGTTGGCATTTCTATACTACATAAAGTGATGTACACATATATCACAAAACCCCACAAAATTCCATGTCATTATTATAGAAGTGGACAGAATCCTAAAATACATATGGAACCCCCACAAGTAGATAAAACAATCTTGAGAGCAAAGAGCAATGATGGAGATTAACACTTCCTGAACTCAAAACACATAACAATGCCACAGTAGTCAACACAGTCTGCTAGTGGCATCAAGACAGTGAGATAGACCAATGAAATATAATAGAGAGACTCCAAATAAACGCACATATATATGGCCAACTGATCTTGGACAAGGTTCTAAGATTACCAAGTGAAGAAAGGATAGTTTCTTCAACAATCAACAGCATGAAAAGGCAACCTGTAGCATGAGAGGAAATATGTGTAAACCTAGTATCTGAATAAGGGAAGAATATCCAGAATATATAAGAAACTACTACAAGTCAATTTCAGAAAAAGAGCGGGCAAATAACTGAGTTTAAAAATGGGTAAAAAGCTTCATTAGACATTTCTCCATAAAGACATACAAGTGGTCAATCTACATATGAAAATTTGCTCAACATCGCTAAGCATCAGGGAAATGGAAATCAAGCCACAAGGAGATATCACTCACACCTGTTAGGATGTGTATTATAAAAAGACAATTAGGTCTTCCCTGGTGGCACAGTGGTTGAGAGTCTGCCTGCCGATGCAGGGGACATGTGTTCGTGCCCCGTTCTGGGAGGATCCCACATGCCGCTGAGCGGTTGGGCCCATGAGACATTGCCGCTGAGCCTGTGCGTTTGGAGCCTGTGCTCCGCAATGGGAGAGCCCACAACAATGAGAGGCCCGTGTACTGCAAAAAAAAAAAAAAAAAAAAAAAAAAAAAAAAAAAAAGAAAAGAAAATTAATGGATGTTGGAAAAGATGTGAAGAATTGGAACTCCTGTACCCTGTTTTGTACCCTGTAGTAATGTAAAATGGTGTAGCCATTATGGAAAACAAATGGACGTCCCCCAAAAATTATTAAGAGAACTATCATAAAATCCACAATCACTCATTTCGGTTTATATACAAAGGAGATAAAACAAGAATGTCCAAGAGATATCTACAATCTCATGTCCATTGCAGCATTATACACAATACACAACATAGGAAAACTGCCTAGTGTCCATGAGAAGATGAATTAATAAAGAAAATGTGGTGTATACATACAGTGGAATGTCATTCAGTCTTTGAAAAAGAAGGAAATCCTGCCATTCGCAGCAACACGAAAGAACTTGGAGGACATTTGTTAGAGTGAAATAAGCCAGTCACAGAAGGTTAAAAACTGAAAGAAAACTCCGAGAAGCAGAGAGTAGAAGGGGGGTTCCAAGAGCTGGCAGGAGGTTGACATGGGAAGTCTCTGTTCAATGGTTAGAATGTGGTATTTCAAAATGGAAAAGTTCTAGACACATGCTGTACAACAAGGTGCATGTAGTCAACAGGACTGCCTGGACATTTCAAAACTTGTTAAGAAGTAGGATTTCATCGTATGTGTACTTCTACAACAATAAAATACACATATGTAAAATAAATACAAAGTGGAAAAAGGGGAAAAAAGAAGAAAGATAAGGAACGGGAGTCAACAGAGGGAAAGAAGAAAGCAGGAAGGGTGTCGAATGTACACAGGTATCAGGAGATAATGGGAGAGAAGCTCCTCTCCCCAGGCTTTAAAGAAGACATCTCTCCAGAGTTCACTCCAGCAAGAGGGGGATGTCCTTTCTCTTCCCCATTCAACCAGAAGTGCCAATAGCATCCTAAGTGTGGCCCAGGCTGTGCTCAGGTGGACACTTTTCCTTGATCTCTAAACCAACCACCCCTGACTCCCCATGGCTCAGGTGCCCTTCCTGTACCTCCTTCCACTTCACTAAAGCATTTCCCTCTTCAAGTCCAGCCCGAGGCGCCAATCCTGTCCTCACACGTGGGGTCCACTGGGCGGGTCTCTGAGTTCTTAAGAGCCTCCCTGTGAGTAGCAGGCACTGAATCGCACACCAGGGTTCCCCTCAGCACCATCAGCAATCTACGACCTAGGGATTCAGGATTTCTAGAACAACTTTACTCATACACAGTCTCTTGGGTAATCAAGTGACATTTTACAATCAAGCATTTTCAGTTTTTTCTTTGGTGGGGAAAATATTGACACATATAAGGCAATCATATTCTATTAAAGTATGTATTTCTCAAAGGACTCACTATCGAAAAAAAATTTTTAAGTATAACTTTCCATGTTTTAATTGACTTTACTCCCAGACTTGTTTGCTTGCAAAAGCCTTCAGAAAATACCAAGAACCTACTTCATCTGGCAGTTTGCCCAGCAACATGAGTGGAGATGCTCTTGTCACACTGCTTGGTTTCTCTCTCCCACCTTGCAAAGCACAACCTCCTGTCCGCCCTCCTGGGAAGGGAGCCAGTGCCCACCCTGGGCTCAATCCCTGGGGTAGATCTCTTGGTTCTGTCTTCACTGTATGCAATGTTTCTTGCACAGCACACAGAAACAGGACCAGCACAACTGATGGAAAACAAACTTTCCACAGGAGAAGGACATTTCCTTTCCTTAGCACAGAATCCGATAGTGAATATTAGCCTCAAAGGAGAAAGGTGGAGTGAATTTCCTCCATCTACTCCTGGAGGCTCCTTCTTTCTCGGACTCCTCCAGAACTGGGTGTGGCATGTGGGTACAAGCATGGGCTCCCTGCAAAAGGAAGGAGGCCTGCCTAGCACTAGGTGCTTCAGGTAAGGGGGCAGGACTCATCCCGAGGCTCTAATAGGAAACACTTAGAATGAGGGAAGTGGCAGAGAGATATATCATAACCATTCAGAATGCTATGAGACGTACTAAGAGATGAGATTTCTTATTAAATGAAGTTGTAATTGACCCAGTAGTAGGGATGCTGAAACCCAGTTTTGTTCATTAAGATACCAGCCATTGGGCAACTAAGTCCGTGCACCACAACTACTAAGCCTGTGCCGTAGAACCTGCAAGTCACAACTACTGAGCCCACGTGCCACAACTATTGAAGCCCATGCACCTAGAGCCCGTGCTGTGGAACAACAGAAGCCACCGAAATGAGAAGCCCGCACACTGCAACGAAGACCCAACACAGCCAAAAAAAAAAAAAAAAAAAGAATCCAGTAAACATTTGCCTGGGTGGTGATAGGATTTGTTTTTCAGGTTAAATGAGGCTCACCTGGTATAAAATCAATGCACACACTGAAAGTATACAGTTTAGTTACTTTTATATCCATACCCATTCATGATGCAGTGGTGATGGGAATATATTTTAGAAAGTTGGCACCAGTAACAGTGATGTTTAGGGGAACATAAATCAAGGGAAACACAACACAAAAAGTTCACATACACACACAGAATCATCCCACTCATTTCACATACAGACACACCCAGTCTCATGCACACAAACCTACACCACCTAACCGTAATACAGCTTCTTCCTGGGACTATAGTAATTGGTCACATTACTTGTAAATCACTTTCTATCACCAGGACACCTACTCTCATTCCCAGCACAAATTTGGAATTAGTTTGCCGTCTACACTAAAACCAGCAAGAATGTCCAACTTTCTTATCTTCAAAGTTCTTCCTCCCCAAGTGACTGATTCCAGAATACATACCGTTTTCACGTTCTGGGAAGGCCACCTGCAATTACAGAAGAGAAAACACTATGAGGATAAGATCACAGTGATGCTCAGGTCTTTTGTTCATTTGCTGACAGTAGAAAACCTCATAAGAAACAGTGGTCCAGGGAACCCAGCAAGGGTTATCAGAGCAAACCTACTCAGGCTGAAATGCAAGAACTTTGCTGGGAGGATGGAACTTCCAAGTCCATTTAGGTTGGAAATTACAGAATTCTTTGCCTAGAGGAAAAATCGCTGCAGGAGAGAGAGCTCCATACTCTACAGGCTGTAATGGATGCTGTCAATTGTAATGCCCTGTGGAGTCAGGCTCCATGAGTTGGTAATAGACTCTCACTCCACATTCTCCCAGCCAAGGGAATTGTATGTATCTGGAAGGAATACCCTCAAATATTCATAACTTAATTCTATTGAAAGAGAAATAAAGCAATATTTCTATCTCAGGCCAGAAAAAATCCAGCTTACCTTGGGGATCCACAGAGGCTTTTCTCCTGTCCTATCATGGTGCAGGTCATCCGCCACATCCTCAGGGAGAGCTGCAGGGACACAGAGTAACTGTCAGGACACTGGTGATGCGGCTCAGGAATTACTCAGGGGCTTTCTTCTCGATGAGGACATGGGGTGGTGTGTATGGATGTGGGAGGTTAGTAAGTGTGGGCTGAGCTGGTGTTGGGCCATCCTCTTTGGGGGATGAAGGAAGGCAAAGGACAAGAGGAAGGAAATGAAAACAGAGCTTTGGCTTTCTAGCTAAGGGGAGCCTAATCAGAAGGGATGGGTCGATCTAAAAAATGGTAAACACTAAAATGCATGCTCTGTTTCAATGACACAGACCCATGACCCATCCTGCCTCTTTTGAGCTTCTGCTAAATTGCCCCTGTCTCTTGATTTTTCCCAGATCACTCTTTCCCCAGCATCCACAATGCCAGCTACTGCATTTATCATGTCTTCTGTTGTATGATATTTTATACTTGATTAACAGCAACCTCCATTAAAGGACTGAATTCAATCCTGGACAAAATATGCTATATTTATTCACTAATCACTTGTCTTAAAGAAAATCAAATCCACACGATTTGACAAAACTGAAATCCTACCATTTAGATACAGCCACTATCAATCGTATCATATTTTTCTCCCAGTCTTTGATTTCTATACAATGTACGTATGCCCACTGAGTCAGGGGCTGTCCATACTCTAGGGAGCTGTTCCATAAGTGGGACACTTCGTTATGAAGAGGGAGCCCGGACTGAGCACAGCCTGTCTCTAACCCAGCTGTGCAGGAGAAGTGTACAGGCTAACAGTCAGGTTCCACTTTGAGTCCTTGGGTGTGGGCTACAGGAATTGACCAATGCTAAGGCTTATGGTAATGTTATCCAATACAATAAAATAGCTCCCTGATTCTTATCTGCTTTTGGCCTTGTTTAAGCAGTGACACCAGCACTGACAGATATGACCTGTACTGTATACATGGGGTCTCACACCTCTCAGAATCTGTGAGCTGACTAGGAGAATGCAGGTCCTGAGGTGAATTTCACCTTAATGACTGTGCCAAAGTCAACTGATATGTCCACCCATAGCTGCCCTGGATTCTGTGATCACTAAGGCCACCTGATAGGCAAGTTCTGGACCTTTGGAGATTCTAGGACTTCCAGCCAAGGATACGGATGCAGGGACTCCCTTGCTCCATGACTGAGGACCCCTTGGCTAAGTGATAAGTGCAGGTCAGGGATCAAGTGCATCCACATTGGGACCCACCCCTGGGGTCTCAGTATGGCTTTTCCACTTAGGACGTCAAGAGCTTAGAACATTTATCTCTGCACCATCTCCTTCTGAGGAAAAGGAATATTAACCAAATCTGGGTAACAGCTGTGTTGAGGGAAGAACATGCAAACAACTTCACAAACAAATAAGGGTCCTGTGCCTGAGCTAACCTTAGGTACTTCAAAACAACTCCGTAAGTCTCTTAGCCCCGTAGAGCAGATGAAAGCAATATTAGAGTTAAAAGTAAGTTGTCCCAATTCCCTTAGTCTGGAACACTGAAACAAAATTCTACAGCAGAGGAAGTCTCATAAACACACAGCACCTGCCTGGGTTTACCCCAGCCTTGGAAGAACTGGGAAGGATAAGACCAAGGCAGGCCTGAGGAAAGGTCAGAGGGTAGGCAGGACTGGGGTGTGGGGAGCAGGGGCAGGGCTGTCCGGACAGAGCAGTGAGTTGTAAGAAGAGCAGTGACCCTGGGTCCTGCTGCCCTGAGTCTCTGTCCTGGGCCTGGTCAACCCCAGGAGACCAGGTCAGCAGGGCTGTGAAAGCAAGTGTGTAAAGAAGCCCAGCAGCCCCTTCACACAGCCCTCTAGAATTTCTGCCGCCCATGGAGGGTCTCTAGGGTAGCTGGATGTGGACCCCTCTCAAATGGAAGCATGTGAGCACATCAGCCTTGGGGAAGTGTAGAGGCTGAGATGAGCTCAAGGAGACTGAGCACATGCAGTGATCCCAGGGCACGTGTTCTGTGACTCATCCATCTCTGGGACTGTCCTTTACAAGAGGAACTAACAGTGAGCACAAAATATGAGGTGAAGCCACAAGTCCTGAAAGTGCAGAGGGAGACAGTTCACTTCTCATCCACCACCTCACCCTTTCTAGAAGAACTTGGTCTCAAGTTTCAAGGGCCCATGAGTTTTGACCCACATGTTCTGTCCATCTTAGGTCAATATGCAAACGAAAACAAACTCTACTGTGCACAATACCCTAGATGTGCTAACCAGAAAACAAACTTCCTTATTAGGCAGTGACAAGCACACGAAAGAGCAGCTCATGTGCAAAAGATCAGTTTTGATGAGCAAATCAAGAAAAGGTGATTATAGAGCACAGTCACATCTAAGGACACAATTTCTCTCTATTGTATCATTAAAATATGAAAAAAAACAAGTCAGAGCTCTACACATATTTCATTCTTCTTTCTGATTTGATATCCACCTTCCTTAGTCTCCAAAGCAGAAGATATAACCCTAAAGTTCCAGGAACCCTCTGCCATTAGATCCTACCTAAGTGTTGTTCCTACCTGTATCCTTTTCTTTATCACGGCCACAAATGCTATCCAAAGTCAATTCTGTAGAAACATGAATATGAATTTACAAGTCTTATGGATACACTTAAAATGTGACTAATGTGACTAATTGGATATTTTATTTTCTTTTATTTTAATACACTGAGTTAATCATTGATTGAATTAAATAAATTATAACAGGCACATCTAGCTAGTGTCTACCACACTGTAATACACATCCCTCTCTCTCTCTCTCTCTCCATATATATATATATATATATATATATATATATATATATATATATATATACACGTATATATATATATATATAAAGTATATGGAGGATGTTACCACCGCTCCCCTGGGTATTCCCCTCTGTATGGTCTACCCATTCAAGATGGCTGTTTGCTGATGGTTTACCAAAGGAAAAACCTCTGCCCCGTGAAGGTACTTAGCCCAAGGGGTAAGAGGGATGTGTCCCTCTGCAGGTTTCCCTGGTAAGCGATGAGACCATCTGCTGTCAATTCCCCCTTTAACTGGTAGCCTGCCTACTCGGCCCAGAGAGAAGAATGCTGCTACTGCTGCTGCTGCGTTCTGCCTGCCATCGGCTATCTACAGTGGGATGTCTCTCCAGGACCACTTTGCTTCTGACGTGAAACATCTCCCATTTATTAAACCATGAATGTCTCTGTCCCTGACTTTGGGCTCTTTCCTTAGCCCTGAGGCTGAGCAAGTACAGGGCTTGCAGGCGTGAGAGGTGCAGCCCAACAACTTCTGCAGGGCAGTTTGCTGGCCAGATTTGATGGTTCATATGTAGGTGTTTCCTAGGCTCATGCACACTTGCCAGGCACTCATGAGACCTTGGGGACACTGAAACAGTAATGTCAACACCCAGCTCCTAGAGGAATTCCCGACAGGTGTTCCACTTGACGGGAGAGGTAATGAACATGGCCCAGTGCACCTGTGCTAGACATAATCAGCGAGCAGGTGCAGAAGGGAGGGAGGGACATTCACTCACTTCATGAGGACATCCTTCTCACCACTGCCTCTGAAAAATCCAGGGAAGGAAGGGACAAAATGCCCTTAGAAGGTAAATGGCCTGTACACTGAAAACTACAAACCACTGCTGAAAGAATTAAACAAGGAACAAATAATTGAAATGACATATCATCTTCATAGACTGGAAATTTATTATTGTTGACATTTCTACACTACCCGAAGGTAAGTATTAATTCATTGTAATACCTATCAAAATCCCAATGTCATTTTCAAGGTAAAAGAAAAAAAAATCCTAAAATACATATGGAACTACTAAGGACTCCAAACAGACAAAACAATCCTGAGAAGAAAGAACATAGATGGAGGCTTCTCACTTCCTGACTTCAAAACACATTACAAAGCCACAGGAATCAAAACTGTATGGTACTGACATAGAAACAGATACATAGGCCTGAACACCAGAATAAATAACCCCCAAGAAAACTCATAGATACATGGCCAAATGAAATTCACCAAGCTTCTAAGACAACAAATAGGGAAAGTATAGTTTTTTCAACAGTCAATAGGATGAAAATATAACTTACAGAAAGATTACAAACATATATCAGAAAAGGAGCTAATGTCCAAACATCTAAGAAAAACACTACAACTCAAATGCAAAATATGTTAAAAAATTAAAAAGGGTAAATAACTGGGTTCAGAAATGTGCAAAGACTTAAATAAGACATTTCCTGAAAAAGACATACAAATGGCTAACAAATATAGGAAAAGGTTCTCAACCTCTCTAATCATCAGGGCAATGCAAATGAACACCTCATACCTGTTAGGCTGTGTATTATAAAGAAAAAAATTAACAGTTTAAGGCCAAGATGTGGGGAATTGGAAACTTCGTACACTGCTGGTGGCAATGTAAAATGGTGCCGCTATTATGAAAAAGAGTATGGGGGTTCCTTATAAAATTATAAACAGAAATATCATATGATTCAGCAATCACAGTTCTGGGTATATATCCAAAGGAAATTAAATCAGTATCACAATGAGATGACCTTAGGTTCATTGCAGCATTCTCCAAAATAGCCTAGATATGCAACCAACTTCACAAAACAAGTAAGTGTCCTGTGCCTGAGCTAACCTTAGGTACTTCAAAACAACTCCGTAAGTCTCTTAGCCCCTTAGAGAGAATGAAAGCAATATTAGAGTTAAAAGTAACTTGTCCCAATTCCCTTAGTCTGGAATACTGAAACAAAAGTTCTACAGCAGGGGAAGCCTCATAAACTCACAGCACCTGCCAGGGTTTACCCCAGCCTTGGAAGAACTGGGAAGGATAAGAACAAGGCAGGCCTGAGGAAAGGTCAGAGGGTAGGCAGGACGGGAGTGTGGGGAGCAGGGGCAGGTGTGTCCGGATGGAGCAGTGGGTGGTAAGAAGAGCAGTGACCCTGGGTCCTGCTGCCCTGAGTCTCTGTCCTGGGCCTGGTCAATTCCAGGAGACCAGGTTAGCAGGGCTATGAGAGCCAGTGTGTGAAGCGAGCCCAGCAGCCCCTTCACACAGTCCTCTAGAATTCCTGCTGGCAATGAAGCATCTGTAGGGGCAGCTGGACGTGGAACCCTCTCAAATGGAAGCATGTCAGCACATCAGCCTTGGGAGGTGCTGAGGCTGAAATGAGGAGACTGAGCACATGCAGTGATCCCAAAGCATGTGTTCTGTGACTCATCCACCTCTGGGAGCGCAGTTTCCTTGAGGAATAAACAGTGAGGACAAAAGTAAGGTGAAGCTACAAGTCCTGAAAGTATAGAGGGAGAGAGTTCAAGTCTCATCCACCACCTGACACTCACTATAAGAACTTGCTCTCCAGTGTCAAGTGACTATGAGAGCTTTGTTCCCACTAGGATATGGCCATCATACGTGAATGTAAAAAGGAAACCAAAATCCCTGGTGCAAAATACCCTCCAGGTACCAAATAGAAACGAACTATTCATCTTTGGCAGTGAAAAAGCAATGAAAGAGTAGTCTTGTGAGAAAGAAAATTTCTGAATGGCAAAGCAAGAAAAGATGACTATAAGCACAGTACAGTCAAAGGACATGGACACAATAAATCTATTATATCATTAAAATTTGGAAAGAACAAATCAGAATTCTACACATATTTCCTTCTTCTTCCTGATTTCATATTCACCTTCCTTAGTTTCTAAAGAACCAGGTGGAACCCAAGTGTTCTAGGAATTGTCTCACTTTAGATCCTACCTGAGAGTTGTTCCCTATGTGAATCGTCATCAGCATCACTGCTATGTATGCTCTCCACCATGCATTCTGTACAAACACAACCATGAGCATAAAGTTATTATACAAGTTGACCCACCCATTTCTCCTACTCGACTTGCTGGCTCACACAGCATCACCCTGGTCTTCCCTCCAGGTTCTCAGACCTCCCCTGTGCTCTGTGCAGACAGAGTCCTTCAATAAGATCTTTTTTTTTTTTTTTTTCGGTATGTGGGCCTCTCACTGTTGTGGCCTCTCCCCTTGTGGAGCACAGGCTCCGGACGCGCAGGCTCAGCGGCCATGGCTCACGGGCCCAGCCGCTCCGCGGCATGTGGGATCTTCCCAGACCGGGGCATGAACCCGTGTACCCTGCATCGGCAGGCGGACTCTCAACCACTGCGTCACCAGGGAAGCCCCTTCAATAAGATCTTGATCACAGTTGAAAATTTCAAATGAGGGAGAGATGCTGAGAAAATCACTTTTCGACCCCTCACTTCTATAAACCCATTTATAGTTTTCACGGTCAACCTTACCAACCTGAAATTCCAGATGTTACAGACACACTTCAAACATGGCTAGTGTGACCAAGCAATTGTGTGTTTTTTGCATTTTTTAATACAATGAGTTAATTATTGTTTGAACTAAATTAATTATAAATAGACACATTTGGTTAGTGGATACCAAACTGGAAAGCTCAGCTCTAAGAAATCCAAAGATGACAAAGAGGCAATCAGCCAACCCTCCCCTGGTTGTTCTTTACTGCAGAAAATTTGATGGCCTGATCTGATCATTCGTATGTAGGTATACCTTTGGCTCTTGAACCCATGCCAGACATTGGGAGAGTCCTTGTGGACACTGAAATAGTACAGTCAACACTCAGATACAAGAGAAATTCCCAGCAAGGGGCCCACTTGTAGACAGAGGTGAAGGGCATGGCCAAGTACACCTGTATTAGACATAATCAGAGAGTAGCTGCAGAGGGGAGGGAGGGATTTTACTCTCTTCATGAGTCCATCCTTCTTACCCCTGACTCTAGAAGACCTGAGGAAGGCAGGGAAAAGGCCCCATCGGAGGTGAAAAATTTGTATACTGAAAACTACAGGACATTGTGGAAAGAATTTAAAGAAGAGACAAGTAATTGGAATGACATACCATATTCTTAGACTGGATTATTAAATACTGTTGGCATTTCTATACTACATAAAGTGATGTTCACATATATCGCAACAACCCATATAATTCCATGTCATTATTATAGAAGTGGACAGAATCCTAAAATACATATGGAACCCCCCACAAGTAGATAAAACAATCTTGAGAGCAAAGAGCAATGATGCAGATTAACACTTCCTGAACTCAAAACACATAACAATGCCACAGTAGTCAAAAGAGTCTGCTACTGGCATCAAGACAGTGAGATAGACCAATGAAATATAATAGAGAGACCTCAAGTAAACGCACATATATATGGCCAACTGATCTTGGCCAAGGTTCTAAGATTACCAAGTGAAGAAAGGATAGTCTCTTCAACAATCAACAGAATGAAAAGGCAACCTATAGGATGGGAGGAAATATGTGTAAACCTTGAATCTGAATAAGGGACCAATATCCAGAATATATAAGAAACTACAACAAGTCAATTACAAAAAAACAGCGATCAAATAACTGAGTTTAAAAATGGGTAAAAAGCTTCACTAGACATTTCTCCATAAAGGCATACAAGTGGTCAATCTACATATGAAAATTTGCTCAGCATTGCTAAGCATCAGGGAAATGGAAATCAAGCCACAAGGAGATATCACTCACACCTGTTAGGATGTGTATTATAAAAAGACAATTAGGGCTTTCGTGGTGGCACAGTGGTTGAGAGTCCGCCTGCCAAGGCAGGGGACACGTGTTCGTGCCCCAGTCTGGGAGGATCCCACATGCCGCTGAGCGGCTGGGCCCATGAGCCATGGCCGCTGAACTTGTGCGTTTGGATCCTGTGATCCACAACGGTAGAGCCCACAACCATGAGAGGCCCGTGTACTGCAAAAAAAAAAAAAAAAAGAAACAAAATTAATGGATGCTGGCAAAGATGTGAAGAAGTGGAACTTCTGTACCCTGTTTTGTACCCTGTAGTAATGTAAAATGGTGTAGCCATTATGGAAAACAGAATGTTGGTCCCCCCAAAATTATTAAGAGAACTATCATAAAATCCAGCAATCACTCATTTAGGTTTATATACCAAGGAGATAAAACAAGAATGTCCAAGAGATATCCACAATCTCATGTCCATTGCAGCATTATACACAATACACAACATAGGAAAACTGCCTAGTGTCCATGGGAAGATGAATTAATAAAGAAAATGTGGTGTATACATAAAGTGGAATGTCATTCAGTCTTTGAAAAAGAAGGAAATCCTGCCATTTGCAGCAACACGAAAGAACTTGGAGGACATTTGTAAGAGTGAAATAAGCCAGTCACAGAAGGTCAAAAACTGAAAGAAAACTCCGAGAAGCAGAGAGTAGAAGGATGGTTCCAAGAGCTGGCTGGAGGTTGACATGGGAAATCTCTGTTCAATAGTGAGAACGTGTTATTTGCAAAATGCAAAAGTTCTAGACACATGCTGTACAACAAGGTGCATGTAGTCCACAGGACTGCCTGGACATTTTAAAACTTGTTAAGACGTTGGATTTCATTGTATGTGTACTTTTACAACAATAAAATATACATATGTAAAATAAATACAAAGTGGAAAAAGGGGAAAAAAGAAGAAAAATAAGGAAAGGGAGTCAACAGAGGGGAAGAAGAAAGCAGGAAGGGTCTCGAATGTACACAGGTATCAGGAGATAATGGGAGAGAAGCTCCTCTCCCCAGGCTTTAAAGAAGACATCTCTCCAGAGTTCACTCCAGCAAGAGGGGGATGTCCTTTCTCTTCCCCATTCAACCAGAAGCGCCAATAGCATCCTAAGTGTGGCCCAGGCTGTGCTCAGGTGTACAC
This sequence comes from Hyperoodon ampullatus, assembly GCF_949752795.1. Lineage (NCBI taxonomy): Eukaryota > Metazoa > Chordata > Mammalia > Artiodactyla > Ziphiidae > Hyperoodon > Hyperoodon ampullatus. The sequence continues at coordinate 133,751,359 of NC_136915.1, forward strand.
TTTTCCTTGATCTCTAAACCAAACACCCCTGACTCCCCATGGCTCAGGTGCCCTTCCTGTATCTCCTTCCACTTCTCTAAAGCATTTCCCTCTTCAAGTCCAGCCAGAGGCTCTAATCCTGTCCTCACACGTGGGGCACACTGGGTGGGTCTGTAAGTTCTTAAGAGCCTGCCTGTGAGTAGCAGGCACTGAATCGCACACCAGGGTTTCCCTCAGCACCATCAGGAAACTATGACCTAGGGATTGAGGATTTCTAGAACAACTTTACTCATACACAGTCTCTTGGGTAATCAAGTGACATTTTACAATCAAGCATTTTCAGTTTTTTCTTTGGTGGGGAAAATATTGACACATATAAGGCAATCATATTCTATTAATGTATGTATTTCTCAAAGGACTCACTATCGAAAAAAAAATTTTAAGTATATCTTTCCATGTTTTAATTGACTTTACTCCCAGACCTGTTTGCTTGCAAAAGCCTTCAGAAAATACCAAGAACCTACTTCACCTGGCAGTTTGCACAGCAACATGAGTGGAGATGCTCTTGTCACACTGCTTGGTTTCTCTGTCCCACCTTGCAAAGCACAGCCTCCTGTCCGCCCTGCTGGGAAGGGAGCCAGTGCCCACCCTGAGCTCAATCCCTGGGGTAGATGTCTTGGTTCTGTCTTCACTGTATGCAGTGTTTCTTGCCCAGCACACAGAAACAGGGCCAGCACAACTGATGGAAAACAAACTTTCCACAGGAGAAGGACATTTCGTTTCCTTAGCACAGAATCCAATAGTGAATATTAGCCTCAAAGGAGAAAGGTGGAGTGAATTTCCTCCATCTACTCCTGGAGGCTCCTTCTTTCTCGGAATCCTGCAGAACTGGGTGTGGCATGTGGGTACAAGCATGGGCTCCCTGCAAAAGGAAGGAGGCCTGCCTAGCACTAGGTGCTTCAGGTAAGAGGGGAGGACTCATCCCGAGGCTCTAATAGGAAACAGTTAGAATGAGGGAAGTGGCAGAGAGATGTATCATAACCATTCAGAATGCTATGAGACGTACTAAGAGATGAGATTTCTTATGAAATGAAGTTGTAATTGGCCCAGTAGTAGGCATGCTGGAACCCAGTTTTGTTCACTAAGAATCCACCCATGGAGCAACTAAGCCCGTGCACAACAACTACTAAGCCTGTGCTCTAGAGCCCGCAGGTCAAGGCCAAGATGTCGGGAATTGGAAACATTGTACGCTGCTGGTGGGAATGTAAAATGGTGCAGCTATTATGAAAAAGAGTATGGGGGTTCCTTATAAAATTATAAACAGAAATATCATATGATTCAGCAATCACAGTTCTGGGTATATATCCAAAGGAAATTAAATCAATATCACAATGAGATGAACATAGGTTCATTGCAGCATTCTACACAATAGCCTAGATATGCAACCAACTTCACAAAAGAAGTAAGTGTCCTGTGCCTGAGCTAATCTTAGGTACTTCAAAACAACTCCGTAAGTCTCTTAGTCCCTTAGAGAGGATGAAAGCAATATTAGAGTTAAAAGTAACTTGTCCCAATTCCCTTAGTCTGGAATACTGAAACAAAATTCTACAGCAGAGGAAGCCTTATAAACACACAGCACCTGACAGGGTTTACCCCAGCCTTGGAAGAACTGGGAAGGATAAGACCAAGGTAGGCTTGAGGAAAGGTCAGAGGGTATGCAGGACTGGAGTGTGGGGAGCAGGGGCAGGGCTGGCCGGATGGAGCAGTGGGTTGTAAGAAGAGCAGTGACCCTGAGTCCTGCTGCCCTGAGTCTCTGTCCTGGGCCTGGTCAGTCAATTCCAGGAGACCAGGTTAGCAGGGCTGTGAGAGCCAGTGTGTGAAGAAGCCCAGCAGCCCCTTCACACAGTCCCCTAGAATTCCTGCTGGCCATGAAGGGTCTTTAGGGGCAGCTGGACGTGGAGCCCTCTCAAATGGAAGCATGTCAGCACATCAGCCTTGGGAGGTGCTGAGGCTGAAATGAGGAGACTGAGCACATGCAGTGATCCCAAAGCATGTGTTCTGTGACTCATCCACCTCTGGGAGCGCATTTTCCATGAGGAATCAACAGTGAGGACAAAAGTAAGATGAAGCTACAAGTCCTGAAAGTGTAGAGGGAGAGAGTTCAAGTCTCATCCACCACCTGACACTAAATATAAGGACTTGTTCTCCAGTGTCAATTGACTATGAGATTTTTGTTCCCACTAGGATATGGCCATCATACGTGAATGTAAAAAGGAAACCAAAATCCCTGGTGCAAAATACACTCCAGGTACCAAACAGAAACGAAGCTTTCATCTTTGGCAGTGAAAAAGCAATGAAAGAGTAGTCTTGTGAGAAAGAAAATTTCTGAATGGCAAAGCAAGAAAAGATGACTATAAGCACAGTACAGTCAAAGGACACGGACACAATAACTCTATTATATCATTAATTTGGAAAGAACAAATCAGAATTCTACACATATTTCCTTCTTCTTCCTGATTTCATATTCACCTTCCTTAGTTTCTAAAGAACCGGGTGGAACCCAAGTGTTCTAGGAATTGTCTCCCTTTAGATCCTACCTGAGAGTTGTTCGCTACGTGAACCGTCATCAGCATCACTGCTATGTATGCTCTCCACGACCCATTCTGTACAAACACAACCATGAGCATAAAGTTATTATACAAGTTGACCCACCCATTTCTCCTACTCAACTTGCTGGCTCACACAGCATCACCCTGGTCTTCCCTCCAGGTTCTCAGACCTCCCCTGTGCTCTGTGCAGACAGAGTCCTTCAATAAGATCTTGATCACAGTTGCAAATTTCAAATGAGGGAGAGATGCTGAGAAAAATCACCTTTCGACCCCTCACTTCTATAGACCCATTTATAGCTTTCACGGTCAACCTTACCAACCTGAAATTCCAGATGTTACAGACACACTTCACACATGGCTAGTATGACCAAGCAATTGTGTGTTTTTTGCATTTTTTAATAGAATGAGTTAATTATTGTTTGAACTAAATTAATTATAAATAGACACATTTGGTTCGTGACTACCACACTGGAAAGCTCAGCTCTAAGAAATCCAAAGATGAGAAAGAGGCAACCAGCCACCCTTCCCCGGGTTGTTCTTTACTGCAGAAAATTTGATGGCCTGATCTCATCCTTCATATGTAGGTATATCTTGGGCTCTTGGACCCATGCCAGGCATTGGGAGAGTCCTTGTGGACACTGAAATAGTACAGTCAACACTCAGATCCAAGAGGAATTCCCAGCAAGGGGCCCACTTGTAGACAGAGGTGAAGGGCATGGCCCAGTACACCTGTATTAGACATAATCAGAGAGTAGGTGCAGAGGGGAGGGAGGGATTTCACTCTCTCCATGAGTCCATCCTTCTCACACCTGAATCTAGAAGACCTGAGGAAGGCAGTGGAAAAGGCCCCGTTGGAGGTGAAAAATTTGTATACTGGAAACTACAGGATATTGCGGAAAGAAATTAAAGAAGAGACAAGTAAAGGGAATGACATACCATGTTCATAGACTGGATTATTAAATACTGTTGGCATTTCTATACTATATAAAGTGATGTACACATATATCGCAACAACCCACAAAATTCCATGTCATTATTATAGAAGTGGACAGAATCCTAAAATACATATGGAACCCCCACAAGTAGATAAAACAATCTTGAGAGCAAAGAGCAATGATGGAGATTAACACTTCCTGAACTCAAAACACAAAACAATGCCACAGTAGTCAACACAGTCTTCTACTGGCATCAAGACAGTGAGACAGACCAATTAAATATAATAGAGAGACTCCAAATAAACGCACATATATATGGCCAACAGATCTTGGCCAAGGTTCTAAGATTACCAAGTGAAGAAAGGATAATCTCTTCAACAATCAACAGAATGAAAAGGAAACCTATAGAATGGGAGGAAATATGTGTAAACCTTGTATCTGAATAAGGGACCAATATCCAGAATATATAAAAACTACTACAAGTCAATTTCAGAAAAACAGCAGGCAAATAAGTGAGTTTAAAAATGGGTAAAAAGCTTCACTAGACATTTCTCCATAAAGGCATACAAGTGGTCAATCTACATATGAAAATTTGCTCAACATTGCTAAGCATCAGGGAAATGGAAATCAAGGCACAAGGAGATATCACTCACACCTGTTAGGATGTGTATTATAAAAGGACAATTAGGGCTTCCCTGGTGGCACAATGGATGAGAGTCCGCCTGCCGAGGCAGGTGACACGTGTTCGTGCCCCGGTCTGGGAGGATCCCACATGCCACTGAGCGGCTGGGCCCATGAGCCATGGCTGCTGAGCCTGGGTGTTTGGAGCCTGTGCTCTGCAACGGGAGAGCCCATAACAATGAAAGGCCCATGTACTGCAAAAAAAAAAAAAAAAAAAAAGAAAGAAAGAAAATTAAAGGATGCTGGCAAAGATGTGAAGAAGTGGAACTTCTGTACCCTGTTTTGTACCCTGTAGTAATGTAAAATGGTGTAGCCATTATGGAAAACAGAATGGAGGTCCCACAAAAATTATTAAGAGAACTCTCATAAAATCCAGCAGTCACTCATTTAGGTTTATATACCAAGGAGATAAAACAAGAATGTCCAAGAGATATCTACAATCTCATGTCCATTGCAGCATTATACACAATACATAACATAGGAAAACTGCCTAGTGTCCATGGGAAGATGAATTAAAAAAGAAAATGTGGTGTATACATACAGTGGAATGTCATTCAGTCTTTGAAAAAGAAGGAAATCCTGCCATTTGCAGCAACACAAAAGAACTTGGAGGACATTTGTAAGAGTGAAATAAGCCAGTCACAGAAGGTCAAAAACTGAAAGAAAACTCCGAGAAGCAGAGAGTAGAAGGGGGGTTCCAAGAGCTGGCAGGAGGTTGACATGGGAAGTCTCTGTTCAATGGTTAGAATGTGTTATTTGCAAAATGGAACAGTTCTAGACACATGCTGTACAACAAGGTGCATGGAGTCAACAGGACTGACTGGACATTTCAAAACTTGTTAAGACGTTGGATTTCAGTGTATGTGTACTTTTACAACAATAAAATATACATATGTAAAATAAATACAAAGTGGAAAAAGGGGAAAAAAGAAGAAAAGTAAGGAAAGGGAGTCAACAGAGGGAAAGAAGAAAGCAGGAAGGGTCTAGAATGTACACAGGTATCAGGAGATAATGGGAGAGAAGCTCCTCTCCCCAGGCTTTAAAGAAGACATCTCTCCAGAGTTCACTCCAGCAAGAGGGGGATGTCCTTTCTCTTCCCCATTCAACCAGAAGCGTCAATAGCATCCTAAGTGTGGCCCAGGCTGTGCTCAGGTGGACACTTTTCCTTGATCTCTAAACCAAACACCCCTGACTCCCTATGGCTCAGGTGCCCTTCCTGTATCTCCTTCCACTTCTCTAAAACATTTCCCTCTTCAAGTCCAGCCCGAGGCTCCAATCCTGTCCTCACACGTGGGGTCCACTGGGCGGGTCTCTGAGTTCTTAAGAGCCTCCCTGTGAGTAGCAGGCACTGAATCGCACACCAGGGTTCCACTCAGCACCATCAGGAAACTACGACCTAGGGATTGAGGATTTCTAGAACAACTTTACTCATACACAGTCTCTTGGGTAAACAAGTGACATTTTACAATCAAGCATTTTCAGTTTTTTCTTTGGTGGGGAAAATATTGACACATATAAGGCAATCATATTCTATTAAAGTATGTATTTCTCAAAGGACTCACTATCGAAAAAAATTTTTATATATAACTTTCCATGTTTTAATTGACTTTACTCCCAGACTTGTTTGCTTGCAAAAGCCTTCAGAAAATACCAAGAACATACTCCATCTGGCAGTTTGCCCAGCAACATGAGTGGAGATGCTCTTGTCACACTGCTTGGTTTCTCTATCCCACATGGCAAAGCCCAACCTCCTGGGAAGGGAGCCAGTGCCCACCCTGAGCTCAATCCATGGGGTAGATCTCTTGGTTCTGTCTTCACTGTATGCAGTGTTTCTTGCCCAGCACACAGAAACAGGGCCGGCACAAGTGATGGTAGACAGACTTTCCACAGGAGAAGGACATTTCGTTTCCTTAGCACAGAATCCGATAGTGAATATTAGCCTCAAAGGAGAAAGGTGGAGTGAATTTCCTCCATCTACTCCTGGAGGCCCCTTCTTTCTCGGGCTCCTGCAGAGCTGGGTGTGGCTTGTGGGTACAAGCATGGGTTCCCTGCAAAAAGAAGGAGGTCTGCCTAGAACTAGGTGCTTCAGGTAAGGGGGGAGGACTCATCCCGAGGCTCTAATAGGAAACAGTTAGAATGAGGGAAGTCCAGATAGATGTATCATAACCATTCAGAATGCTATGAGACCTACTAAGAGATGAGATTTCTTATTAAATGAAGTTGAACTTGACCCTGGAGTAGGGATTCTGAAACCCTGTTTTGTTCACTAAGAATCCAGCCATGGAGCAACTAAGCCCGTGCACCACAACTACTAAGCCTGTGCTCTAGAGCCCGCAAGTCACAACTACTGAGCCCACGTGCCACAACTATTGAAGCCCATGCACCTAGAGCCCGTGGTCTGGAACAACAGTAGCCACCGAAATGAGAAGCCCGCACACTGCAACGAACACCCAACACAGCCAAAAGAAAAAAAAAAAAGAATCCAGTAAACAATTGCCTGGGTGGTGATAGGATTTGTTTTCCATGTTAAATGAAGCTCAATTTGTAGATAATCAATGCACACCCTGAAAGTATACAGTTTATTTACTTTTATATCCATACCCATTCATGATGCAGTGTTGATGGGAATATTTTCTAGAAAGTTGGCACCAGTAACAGTGATGTTTAGGGGAACATACATCAAGGGAAACACAACACAAAATGTTCACATACACACACAGAATCATACCACTCATTTCACATACAGACACACCCAGTCTCATGCACACAAACCTACACCACCTAACCGTAATACAGCTTCTTCCTGGGACTATAGTAATTGGCCACATTACTTGTAAATCACTTTCTATCACCAGGGCCCCTACTCTCATTCCCAGCACAAATTTGGAATCTGTTTGCCCTCTACACTAAAACCAGCAAGAATGTCCCACTTTCTCATCTTCAAAGTTCTTCCTCCCCAAGTGACTGATTCCAGAATACATACTGTTTACACGTTCTGTGAAGGCCACCTGCAATTACAGAAGAGAAAACACTATGAGGATAAGATCACAGTGATGCTCAGTAGAAAACCTGATAAGAAACAGTGGTCCAGGGAACCCAGCAATGGTTATCAGAGCAAACCTACTCAGGCTGAAAGGCAAGAACTTTGCTGGGAGGATGGAACTTCCAAGTCCATTTAGGTTGGAAATTACAGAATTTTTTTCCTAGAGGAAAAATCGATGCAGGACAGAGAGCTCCGTACTCCACAGGCTGTAATGGATGCTGTCAATTGTAATGTCCTGTGGAATCAGGCACCATGAGTTGGTAATAGACTCTCACTCCACATTCTCCCAACCAAGGGAATTGTATGTACCTGGAAGGAGTACCCTCAAATATTCATAACTTCATTCTATTGAAAGAGAAATAAAGCAATATTTCTATCTCAGACCAGAAAAAATCCAGCTAACCTTGATTTTCCACGGAGGCTTTTCTTCTGTCCTATCACGGTGCAGGTCATCCGCCACATCCTCAGGGAGAGCTGGAGGGACACAGAGTAACTGTCAGGACACTGGTGATGCGGCTCAGGAATTACTCAGGGGCTTTCTTCTCGATGAGGACATGGGGTGGTGTGTATGGATGTGGGAGGTTAGTAAGTGTGGGCTGAGCTGGTGTTGGGCCATCCTCTTTGGGGAAAGAAGGAAGGCAAAGGACAAGAGGAAGGAAATGAAAACAGAGCTTTGGCTTTCTAGCTAAGGGGAGCCTAATCAGAAGGGAAGGGTCGATCTAAATAATGGTAAACACTAAAATGCATGCTCTGTTTCAATGACACAGACCCATGACCCATCCTGCCTCTTTTGAGCTTCTGCTAAATTGCCACTGTCTCTTGATTTTTCCCAGATCACTCTTTCCCCAGCATCCACAATGCCAGCTACTGCATTTATCATGTCTTCTATTGTATCATATTTTATACTTGATTAACAGCAACCTCTATTAAAGGACTGAATTCAATCCTAGACAAAATATGCTATATTTATTCACTAATCACTTGTCTTAAAGAAAATCAAATACACAAGGTTTGACAAAACTGAAATCCTACCATTTAGATACAGCCACTATCAATCGTGTCATATTTTTCTCCCAGTCTTTGTTTTCTATACAATGTATGTATGCCCCCTGAGTCAGGGGCTGTCCATACTCTAGGGAGCTGTTCCATAAGTGGGACACTTCGTTATGAAGAGGGAGCCCGGACTGAGCACAGCCTGTCTCTAACCCAGCTGTGCAGGAGAAGTGTACAGGCTAACAGTCAGGTTCCACTTTGAGTCCTTGGGTATGGGCTACAGGAATTGACCAATGCTAAGGCTAATGGTAACGTTATCCAATACAATAAAATAGCTCCCTGATTCTTATCTGCTTTTGGCCTTGTTTAAGCAATGACACCAGCACTGACAGATATGACCTCTATTGTATACATGGGGTCTCACACCTCTCAGAATCTGTGAGCTGACCAGGAGAATGCAGGTCCTGATGTGAATTTCACATTAATGACTGTGCCAAAGGCAACTGATAAGTCCACCCATAGCTGCCCTGGATTCTGTGACCACTAAGGCCACCTGATGGGCAAGGTCTGGAACTTTGGAGATGCTAGTATTTCCAGCCAAGGATACGGATGCAGGGACTCCCTTGCTCCATGACTGAGGATCCCTTGGCTGAGTGGTAAGTGCAGGTCAGGGATCCAGAGCATCCATACTGGGACCCACCCCTGGGTTCTCAGTATGGCTTTTCCACTTAGGAGGTCAAGAGCTTAGAACATTTATCTCTGCACCATCTCCTTCTGAGGAAAAGGAATATTAACCAAATCTGGGCAACAGCTGTGTTGAGGAAAGAACATGCAAACAACTTCGCAAAACAAGGAAGGGTCCTGTGCCTGAGCTAACCTTAGGTACTTCAAAACTACTCCGTAAGTGTCTTAGCCCCTTAGAGTGGATGAAAGTAATATTAGAGTTAAAAGTAACTTGTCCCAATTCCCTTATTCTGGAATACTGAAACAAAATTCTACAGCAGAGGAAGCCTCATAAACACACAGCACCTGCCAGGGTTTACCCCAGCCTTGGAAGAACTGGGAAGGATAAGACCAAGGCAGGCCTGAGGAAAGGTCAGAGGGTAGGCAGGACTGGGGTGTGGGGAGCAGGGGCAGGGCTGTCTGGACAGAGCAGTGGGTTGTAAGAAGAGCAGTGACCCTGGGTCCTGCTGCCCTGAGTCTCTGTCCTGGGCCTAGTCAACCCCAGGAGACCAGGTCAGCAGGGCTGTGAAAGCAAGTGTGTAAAGCAGCCCAGCAGCTCCTTCACACAGCCCTCTAGAATTTCTGCCACCCATGGAGGGTCTCTGGGGCAGCTGGGGGTGGACCCCTCTCAAATGGAAGCATGTCAGCACATCAGCCTTTGGGAAGTGCAGAGGCTGAGATGAGCTCAAGGAGACTGAGCACATGCAATGATCCCAGAGCACGTGTTCTGTGACTCATCCATCTCTGCGCCTGTCCTTTACAACAGGAACAAACAGTGAGCACAAAACATGAGGTGAAGCCACAAGTCCTGAAAGTGCAGAGGGAGACAGTTCACTTCTCATCCACCACCTCACCCTTTCTAGAAGAACTTGGTCTCAAGTTTCAAGGGCCCATGAGGGTTTTGACCCACAGGTTCTGTCCATCATAGGTCAATATGCAAAAGAAAACAAACTCTCCTGTGCACAATACCCTAGATGTGCTAACCAGAAAACAAACTTCCATGTTAGGCAGTGACAAGCACAAGAAAAAGCAGCTCATGTGCAAAAGATCAGTTTTGATGAGCAAATCAAGAAAAGGTGATTATAGAGCACAGTCACGTCTAAGGACACAATTGCTCTCTATTGTATCATTAAAATGTGAAAAAAACAAGTCAGAACTCTACACATATTTCATTCTTCTTTCTGATTTCATATCCACCTTCCTCAGTCTCCAAAGCAGAAGACATAACCCTAAAGTTCCAGGAACCCTCTGCCATTAGATCCTACCTAAGTGTTGTTCCTACCTGTATCCTTTTCTTTATCACGGCCACAAATGCTATTCAAAGGCAATTCTGTAGAAACACGAATATGAATTTACAAGTCTTATGGATACATTTAAAATGTGACTAATGTGACTGAGTAATGGGATATTTTATTTTCTTTTATTTTAATACACTAAGTTAATCATTGATTGAATTAAATAAATTATAACAGGCACATCTAGCTAGTGGCTACCACACTGTAATACACAACCCTCTCTGTCTCTCTCTCCATATATATATATATATGTATATATATATATATATATATAAAGTATATGGAGGATGTTACCACCGCTCCCCTGGATATTCCCCTCTGTATGGTCTACCCATTCAAGATGGCTGTTTGCTGATGGTTTACCAAAGGAAAAACCTCTGCCCCGTGAAGGTACTTAGCCCAAGGGGTAAGAGGGATGCATCCCTCTGCTGGTTTCCCTGGTAAGCGATGAGACCATCTGCTGTCAATTCCCCCTTTAACTGGTAGCCTGCCTACTCGGCCCAGAGAGAAGAATGCTGCTACTGCTGCTGCTGCATTCTGCCTGCCATCGCCTATCTACAGTGGGATGTCTCTCCTGGACCACTTTGCTTCTGATGTGAAAGATCTCCCATCTATTAAACCATGAATGTCTCTGTCCCTGACTTTGGGCTCTTTCCTTAGCCCTGAGGCTGAGCAAGTACAGGGATTGCAGGCGTGAGAGGTGCAGCCTAACACCTTCTGCAGGCCAGTTTGCTGGCCAGATTTGCTGATTCATTTGTAGGTGTTTCCTAGGCTCATGCACACTTGCCAGGCACTCATGAGACCTTGGGGACACTGAAACAGTAATGTCAACACCCAGCTCCTAGAGGAATTCCCGACAGGTGTTCCACTTGAGGGGAGAGGTAATGAGCATGGCCCAGTGCACCTGTGCTAGACATAATCAGCGAGCAGGTGCAGAAGGGAGGGAGGGACATTCACTCACTTCATGAGGCCATCCTTCTCACCACTGCCTCTGAAAAATCCAGGGAAGGAAGGGACAAAATGCCCTTAGAAGGTAAATGGCCTGTACACTGAAAACTACAAACCACTGCTGAAATAATTAAACAAGGAACAAATAATTGAAATGACATATCATATTCATAGACTGGAGACATATTATTGTTGACATTTCTGCATTACCCAAAGGGAAGTATAAATTCATTGTAATACCTATAAAAATCCCAATGTCATTTTCAAAGAAAGAGAAAAAAAAAAAGATCCTAAAATACATATGGAACCACTAAGGACTCCAAACAGACAACACAATCCTGAGAACAAAGAACATAGATGGAGGCTTCTCACTTCCTGACTTCAAAACACATTACAAAGCCACAGGAATCAAAACTGTACGGTACTGACATAGAAACAGATACATAGGCCTGAACACCAGAATAAATAACCCCCAAGAAAACTCATAGATACATGGCCAAATGAAATTCACCAAGCTTCTAAGACAACAAATAGGGAAAGTATAGTTTTTTCAACAGTCAATAGGATGAAAATATAACTTACAGAAAGATTACAAACATATATCAGAAAAGGAGCTAATATACAAAACATCAAAGAAAAACACTACAACTGAAATGCAAACTAAGTTAAAAAATTAAAAAGGGCAAATAACTGGGTTCAGAAATGTGCAAAGACTTAAATAAGACATTTCCTGAAAAAGACATACAAATGGCTAACAAATATAGGAAAAGGTTCTCAACCTCACTAATCATCAGGGCAATGCATATGAACACCTCATACCTGTTAGGCTGTGTATTATAAAGAAAAAAATTAACAGTTTAAGGCCAAGATGTGGGGAATTGGAAACACTGCTGGTGGGAATGTAAAATGGTGCCGCTATTATGAAAAAGAGTATGGGGGTTCCTTATAAAATTATAAACAGAAATATCATATGATTCAGCAATCACAGTTCTGGGTATATATCCAAAGGAAATTAAATCAGTATCACAATGAGATGAACATAGGTTCATTGCAGCATTCTACACAATAGCCTAGATATGCAACCAACTTCACAAAACAAGTAAGTGTCCTGTGCCTGAGCTAACCTTAGGTACTTCAAAACGACTCTGTAACTCTCGTAGCCCCTTAGAGAGGATGAAAGCAATATTAGAGTTAAAAGTAACTTGTCCCAATTCCCTTAGTCTGGAATGCTGAAACAAAAGTTCTACAGCAGAGTAAGCCTCATAAACACACAACTCCTGCCAGGGTTTACCCCAGCCTTGGAAAAATTGGGGAGGATAAGACCAAGGCAGGCCTGAGGAAAGGGCAGAGGTTAGGCAGGACTGGGGAGTAGGGAGCAGGGGCAGGGCTGTCTGGACGGAGCAGTGGGTTGTAAGAAGACAGTGACCCTGGGTCCCGCTGCCCTGAGTCTCTGTCCTGGGCCTGGTGAATTCCAGGAGACCAGGTTAGCAGGGCTGTGACAGCCAGTGTGTGAAGAAGCCCAGCAGCCCCTTCACACAGTCCTCTAGAATTCCTGCTGGCCATGAAGGGTCTTTAGGATCAGCTGGACGTGGACCCCTCTCAAATGGAAGCATGTCAGCACATCAGCCTTGGGAGGTGCTGAGGCTGAAATGAGGAGACTGAGCACATGCAGTGATCCCAAATTACGTGTTCTGTGACTCTTCCACCTCTGGGAGCGTGCTTTCCATGAGGAATAAACAGTGAGGACAAAAGTAAGATGAAGCTACAAGTCCTGAAAGTGTAGAGGGAGAGAGTTCAACTCTCATCCACCACCTGACACAAACTATAAGAACTTGTTCTCCAGTGTCAAGTGACTATGAGAGTTTTGTTCCCACTAGGATATGGCCATCATACGTGAATGTAAAAAGGAAACCAAAATCCTTGGTGCAAAATACCCTCCAGGTACCGAACAGAAACGAACCTTTCATTTTTGGCAGTGAAAAAGCAATGAAAGAGTAGTCTTGTGAGAAAGAAAATTTCTGAATGGCAAAGCAAGAAAAGAAGCACAGTACAGTCAAAGGACATGGACACGATAACTCTATTATATCATTAAAGTTTGGAAAGAACAAATCAGAATTCTACACATATTTCCTTCTTCTTCCTGATTTCATATTCACCTTCCTTAGTTTCTAAAGAAGTGGATGGAACCCAAGTGTTTTAGGAATTGTCTCGCTTTAGATCCTACCTGAGAGTTGTTCCCTAAGTGATTCGTCATCAGCATCACTGCTATGTATGCTCTCCAAGATCCATTCTGTACAAACACAACCATGAACATAAAGTTATTATACAAGTTGACCCACCCATTTCTCCTACTCGACTTGCTGGCTCACACAGCATCACCCTGGTCTTCCCTCCAGGTTCTCAGACCTCCCCTGTGCTCTGTGCAGACAGAGTCCTTCAATAAGATATTGATCACAGTTGGAAATTTCAAATGAGGGAGAGATGCTGAGAAAATCACCTTTCGACCCCTCACTTCTACAGACCCATTTATAGCTTTCACCATCAACCTTACCAACCTGAAATTCCAGATGTTACAGACACACTTGAAACATGGCTAGTGTGACCAAGCAATTGTGTGTTTCTTGCATTTTTTAATAGAATGAGTTAATTATTGTTTGAACTAAATTAATTATAAATAGACACATTTGGTTAGTGGGTACCACACTGGAAAGCTCAGCTCTAAGAAATCCAAAGATGAGAAAGAGGCAACCAGCCACCCATCCCCTGGTTGTTCTTTACTGCAGATAATTTGATGGCCTGATCTGATCATTTGTATGTAGGTATATCTTGGGCTCTTGGACCCACGCCACGCATTGGGAGAGTCCTTGTGGACACTGAAATAGTACAGTCAACACTCAGATCCAAGAGGAATTGCCAGCAAGGGGCCCCCTTGTAGACAGAGGTGAAGAGCATGGCCCAGTACACCTGTATTAGACATAATCAGAGAGTAGGTGCCGAGGGGAGGGAGGGATTTCACACTCTCCATGAGTCCATCCTTCTCACCCCTGACGCTAGAAGACCTGAGGAAGGCAGTGGAAAAGGCCCCGTAGGAGGTGAAAAATTTGTATACTGAAAACTACAGGACATTGCAGAAAGAAATTAAAGAAGAGACAAGTAAAGGGAATGACATACCATGTTCATAGACTGGATTATTAAATACTGTTGGCATTTCTATACTACATAAAGTGATGTACACATATATCACAAAAACCCACAAAATTCCATGTCATTATTATAGAAGTGGACAGAATCCTAAAATACATATGGAACCCCCACAAGTAGATAAAACAATCTTGAGAGCAAAGAGCAATGATGGAGATTAACACTTCCTGAACTCAAAACACATAACAATGCCACAGTAGTCAACACAGTCTGCTAGTGGCATCAAGACAGTGAGATAGACCAATGAAATATAATAGAGAGACTCCAAATAAACGCACATTTATATGGCCAACTGATCTTGGACAAGGTTCTAAGATTACCAAGTGAAGAAAGGATAGTCTCTTCAACAATCAACAGCATGAAAAGGCAACCTGTAGCATGAGAGGAAATATGTGTAAACCTAGTATCTGAATAAGGGAAGAATATCCAGAATATATAAGAAACTACTACAAGTCAATTTCAGAAAAAGAGTGGGCAAATAACTGAGTTTAAAAATGGGTAAAAAGCTTCATTAGACATTTCTCCATAAAGACATAAAAGTGGTCAATCTACATATGAAAATTTGCTCAACATCGCTAAGCATCAGGGAAATGGAAATCAAGCCACAAGGAGATATCACTCACACCTGTTAGGATGTGTATTATAAAAAGACAATTAGGTCTTCCCTGGTGGCACAGTGGTTGAGAGTCTGCCTGCCGATGCAGGGGACATGTGTTCGTGCCCCGTTCTGGGAGGATCCCACATGCCGCTGAGCGGTTGGGCCCATGAGACATTGCCGCTGAGCCTGTGCGTTTGGAGCCTGTGCTCCGCAATGGGAGAGCCCACAACAATGAGAGGCCCGTGTACTGCAAAAAAAAAAAAAAAAAAAAAGAAAAGAAAATTAATGGATGTTGGAAAAGATGTGAAGAATTGGAACTCCTGTACCCTGTTTTGTACCCTGTAGTAATGTAAAATGGTGTAGCCATTATGGAAAACAAATGGACGTCCCCCCAAAATTATTAAGAGAACTATCATAAAATCCACAATCACTCATTTCGGTTTATATACAAAGGAGATAAAACAAGAATGTCCAAGAGATATCTACAATCTCATGTCCACTGCAGCATTATACACAATACACAACATAGGAAAACTGCCTAGTGTCCATGAGAAGATGAATTAATAAAGAAAATGTGGTGTATACATACAGGGGAATGTCATTCAGTCTTTGAAAAAGAAGGAAATCCTGCCATTCGCAGCAACACGAAAGAACTTGGAGGACATTTTTTAGAGTGAAATAAGCCAGTCACAGAAGGTCAAAAACTGAAAGAAAACTCCGAGAAGCAGAGAGTAGAAGGGGGGTTCCAAGAGCTGGCAGGAGGTTGACATGGGAAGTCTCTGTTCAATGGTTAGAATGTGGTATTTCAAAATGGAACAGTTCTAGACACATGCTGTACAACAAGGTGCATGTAGTCAACAGGACTGACTGGACATTTCAAAACTTGTTAAGAAGTAGGATTTCATCGTATGTGTACTTTTACAACAATAAAATACACATATGTAAAATAAATACAAAGTGGAAAAAGGGGAAAAAAGAAGAAAAATAAGGAAAGGGAGTCAACAGAGGGAAAGAAGAAAGAAGGAAGGGTCTCGAATGTACACAGGTATCAGGAGATAAAGGGAGAGAAGCTCCTCTCCCCAGGCTTTAAAGAAGACATCTCTCTAGAGTTCACTCCAGCAAGAGGGGGATGTCCTTTCTCTTCCCCATTCAACCAGAAGCGTCAATAGCATCCTAAGTGTGGCCCAGGCTGTGCTCAGGTGGACACTTTTCTTTGATCTCTAAACCAACCACCCCTGACTCCCCATGGCTCAGGTGCCCTTCCTGTATCTCCTTCCACTTCACTAAAGCATTTCCCTCTTCAAGTCCAGCCCGAGGCGCCAATCCTGTCCTCACACGTGGGGTCCACTGGGCGGGTCTCTGAGTTCTTAAGAGCCTCCCTGTGAGTAGCAGGCACTGAATCGCACACCAGGGTTCCCCTCAGCACCATCAGCAATCTACGACCTAGGGATTCAGGATTTCTAGAACAACTTTACTCATACACAGTCTCTTGGGTAAACAAGTGACATTTTACAATCAAGCATTTTCAGTTTTTTCTTTGGTGGGGAAAATATTGACACATATAAGGCAATCATATTCTATTAAAGTATGTATTTCTCAAAGGACTCACTATCGAAAAAAAATTTTTAAGTATAACTTTCCATGTTTTAATTGACTTTACTCCCAGACTTGTTTGCTTGCAAAAGCCTTCAGAAAATACCAAGAACCTACTTCATCTGGCAGTTTGAACAGCAACATGAGTGGAGATGCTCTTGTCACACTGCTTGGTTTCTCTCTCCCACCTTGCAAAGCACAACCTCCTGTCCGCCCTCCTGGGAAGGGAGCCAGTGCCCACCCTGAGCTCAATCCCTGGGGTAGATCTCTTGGTTCTGTCTTCACTGTATGCAGTGTTTCTTGCCCAGCACACAGAAACAGGGCCGGTACAAGTGATGGAAGACAGACTTTCCACAGGAGAAGGACATTTCGTTTCCTTAGCACAGAATCCGATAGTGAATATTAGCCTCAAAGGAGAAAGGTGGAGTGAATTTCCTCCATCTACTCCTGGAGGCTCCTTCTTTCTCGGACTCCTCCAGAACTGGGTGTGGCATGTGGGTACAAGCATGGGCTCCCTGCAAAAGGAAGGAGGCCTGCCTAGCACTAGGTGCTTCAGGTAAGGGGGGAGGACTCATCCCGAGGCTCTAATAGGAAACACTTAGAATGAGGGAAGTGGCAGACAGATGTATCATAACCATTCAGAATGCTATGAGACGTACTAAGAGATGAGATTTCTTATTAAGTGAAGTTGTAATTGACCCAGTAGTAGGGATGCTGAAACCCAGTTTTGTTCATTAAGATACCAGCCATTGGGCAACTAAGTCCGTGCACCACAACTACTAAGCCTGTGCCGTAGAGCCTGCAAGTCACAACTACTGAGCCCACGTGCCACAACTATTGAAGCCCATGCACCTAGAGCCCGTGCTGTGGAACAACAGAAGCCACCGAAATGAGAAGCCCGCACACTGCAACGAAGACCCAACACAGCCAAAAAAAAAAAAAAAAGAATCCAGTAAACATTTGCCTGGGTGGTGATAGGATTTGTTTTTCAGTTTATATGAGGCTCACCTGGTATAAAATCAATGCACACACTGAAAGTATACAGTTTAGTTACTTTTATATCCATACCCATTCATGATGCAGTAGTGATGGGAATATTTTTTAGAAAGTTGGCACCAGTAACAGTGATGTTTAGGGGAACATAAATCAAGGGAAACACAACACAAAAAGTTCACTTACACACACAGAATCATCCCACTCATTTCACATACAGACACACCCAGTCTCATGCACACAAACCTACACCACCTAACCGTAATACAGCTTCTTCCTGGGACTATAGTAATTGGTCACATTACTTGTAAATCACTTTCTATCACCAGGACACCTACTCTCATTCCCAGCACAAATTTGGAATTAGTTTGCCGTCTACACTAAAACCAGCAAGAATGTCCCACTTTCTTATCTTCAAAGTTCTTCCTCCCCAAGTGACTGATTCCAGAATACATACCGTTTTCACGTTCTGGGAAGGCCACCTGCAATTACAGAAGAGAACACAGTATGAGGATAAGATCACAGTGATGCTCAGGTCTTTTGTTCATTTGCTGACAGTAGAAAACCTCATAAGAAACAGTGGTCCAGGGAACCCAGCAAGGACTATCAGAGCAAACCTACTCAGGCTGAAATGCAAGAACTTTGCTGGGAGGATGGAACTTCCAAGTCCATTTAGGTTGGAAATTACAGAATTCTTTGCCTAGAGGAAAAATCGCTGCAGGAGAGAGAGCTCCATACTCTAAAGGCTGTAATGGATGCTGTCAATTGTAATGTCCTGTGGAATCAGGCACCATGAGTTGGTAATAGACTCTCACTCCACATTCTCCCAACCAAGGGAATTGTATGTATCTGGAAGGAATACCCTCAAATATTCATAACTTAATTCTATTGAAAGAGAAATAAAGCAATATTTCTATCTCACACCAGAAAAAATCCAGCTTACCTTGGGGATCCACGGAGGCTTTTCTCCTGTCCTATCACGGTGCAGGTCACCAACCACATCCTCAGGGAGAGCTGGAGGTACACAGAGTAACTTTCAGCACACTGGTGATGCGGCTCAGGAATTACTCAGGGGCTTTCTTCTCGATGAGGACATGGGGTGGTGTGTATGGATGTGGGAGGTTAGTAAGTGTGGGCTGAGCTGGTGTTGGGCCATCCTCTTTGGGGGATGAAGGCAGGCAAAGGACAAGAGGAAGGAAATGAAAACAGAGCTTTGGCTTTCTAGCTAAGGGGAGCCTAATCAGAAGGGAAGGGTCGATCTAAAAAATGGTAAACACTAAAATGCATGCTCTGTTTCAATGACACAGACCCATGACCCATCCTGCCTCTTTTGAGCTTCTGCTAAATTGCCCCTGTCTCTTGATTTTTCCCAGATCACTCTTTCCCCAGCATCCACAATGCCAGCTACTGCATTTATCATGTCTTCTGTTGTATGATATTTTATACTTGATTAACAGCAACCTCTTTAAAGGACTGAATTCAATCCTAGACAAAATATGCTACATTTATTCACTAATCACTTGTCTTAAAGAAAATCAAATCCACAAGATTTGACAAAACTGAAATCCTACCATTTAGATACAGCCACTATCAATCGTATCATATTTTTCTCCCAGTCTTTGTTTTCTATACAATGTACGTATGCCCACTGAGTCATGGTCTGCCCATACTCTAGGGAGCTGTTCCATAAGTGGGACACTTCGTTATGAAGAGGGAGCCCGGACTGAGCACAGCCTGTCTCTAACCCAGCTGTGCAGGAGAAGTGTACAGGCTAACAGTCAGGTTCCACTTTGAGTCCTTGGGTGTGGGCTACAGGAATTGACCAATGCTAAGGCTTATGGTAATGTTATCCAATACAATAAAATAGCTCCCTGATTCTTATCTGCTTTTGGCCTTGTTTAAGCAATGACACCAGCACTGACAGATATGACCTGTACTGTATACATGGGGTCTCACACCTCTCAGAATCTGTGAGCTGACCAGGAGAATGCAGGTCCTGAGGTGAACTTCACATTACTGACTGTGCCAAAGTCAACTGATAAGCCCACCCATAGCTGCCCTGGATTCTGTGACCACTAAGGCCACCTGATGGGCAAGGTCTGGACCTTTGGAGATGCTAGGACTTCCAGCCAAGGATACGGATGCAGGGACTCCCTTGCTCCACGACTGAGGATCCCTTGGCTGAGTGGTAAGTGCAGGTCAGGGATCCAGAGCACCCACATTGGGACCCACCCCTGGGTTCTCAGTTTGGCTTTTCCACTTAGGAGGTCAAGAGCTTAGAACATTTATCTCTGCACCATCTCCTTCTGAGGAAAAGGAATATTAACCAAATCTGGGCAACAGCTGTGTTGAGGGAAGAACAAGGTAGTGTACAGACAGTGTGCAGTGGTGATGAGCTTTGTTGACAGGTGAACTGTGCTGTGTAAGAGGGAAATATCTCCTCAGGAAACACACACACGCTCACGCATGCAGGTTCACAATCACACCACATAGGCTCACACATGGACCCCACCCCAACCCTGATACACACAAACCCACATCATCTAAATGATGCAGTTACTTCCAGGACCATAGAACTTGGGCATGGCTCTTTACTGGGAAATCAGTCTCTAGCTCTACACCCCCAGCCCTCATCCCTGTAGGGACCCTGAATCAGGGTGTCTCTCCAAGCAAAGCCAGCAAGAGAGTCCCACCTTCTTCATCATCTAGATTGTTCCTCAGCACAGGGGTGAACTCTGAATACATACCGTTTTTGTTTGCTGTCCAATCCACCTGTGATTAGAGAAGAGAAAACAGTGTAAGGATCTCAGCATCCTGTGCTCTGTGGACACAGGTATTTCATCTCTTTTTTTGTCCTCAGAAAACCAAATGGGAAACTGCTGTTGAGTCAATGGCCCCAAAAGAAACCAGAGAAGACAGCTGTGGGAAAGGCTGGAGCTTTGCCTGGAAGATCTCTCAGGTCCACTTTGAGGAGCAAATACAAAAGTCTATTTCAAGGAGGGAAATTTTCTGCTCAGGAAAGTGTGTCTGGCTATACAGTTTCTAACTGATGTTGCCATTTTTTAAATGGCCTTTTGAATGAGTTATCTGTTGGGAAAGACCTTCAATCAGCATTCATCCAACCAAGCAAAATTGTATACATCAGCTGTCTTGAACATTGTAGATCTTCATATCTGAAATCAATTGGAAAAGAAAGAAATGAAGCAAACTTTTAATCTCTGATAAATAAGGGGAGCTTACCCTGGAGGTAGCAGGAGCCACTTTAATTGTCCTCACATAGGGCCGTTTCTCCAACAGGTCCTCAGGGGGCTCTAGGAGGACACAGAGTAAGTGTCAGGACACTGGTGATGCTGCTCAGGAATTACTCAGAGAGCCTCGTTAATGTGGACACAGGGTGGGAGTGTATGGATGCAGGTGGTTACTGAGTGTGGACTGAGGTGCTGTCGGACAAACCTCCCTGGTGGGTGGAGGAAGGCAAAGGGGAGGAACATTTCAGAAATGAGGAAGAGAACCTTTAGCTTTCTAGCTGTAGGGAACCTAATCAGTTTGAAAGTGTCAGTCTGAAAAAGCTTAAACACTAACATTGCACTATGCTTCAGTATAGAGTCCCACGGCCCCTCTGCCCATTTCAAAGTCCCTCCAAATCCCCCTTCTTCTTGAAATGTTACAAGACTATTTCAGCTTCCTTCTAATCAAATATGTTGCTCCTTCATTCATCGTCCATTCTGTTGGATTTTTGACTTATTTTATTGTGATGAAATATACATATTTATGCTTTTCATAATTTTTAAGTATACAGTTCACTAGCATTTCTTACTTTCACAATGCTGTGTACCCATCAACACAATCTACATCTTAATCTTTTTCATCATTTCAACGTAACCTCTGTACCCATTAAATCATAATCCACCTGACTCCTGCCTCCTGACCTTGGTAATTTCTACTTCCGGTGTCTGTGAGTTTGCCTACACTAGGTACCTCACACAAGTGGAATCATATAATATTTGTCTTTCTGCGCCTGCCTTATTTCACTAACAATAATATATTTTTATATTATTTGGATCATTCATTTTGTAGCATAAGTCAATCTTTAATTCCTTTTTGTGGTTGAAAATTATTCCATTCTGTGTATATATCACATTTTATTTATCCATTCATCACCTCATGGACTTTAGATTGTTTCTATCTTTTGGCTACTAAGAATAATGCTACTATGAACATTAGTGTACACATTTCTGTATGGCACCATAATGGTGACAAATAATATTGTACATATTTCAAATATCATTGAATTTAACAACACAAGGTGTGACTCTTAGGTGAACTATGGACTTTTCATTAGTAAAAATATACTTACATTGTTTCACTAATTGTAACAAATGTACTTCACCTATGCTATATATTATTAATAGCTGAAACTGGAGTGATAGGATACAGATATTTTCTGTATTGCATGTACAACTTTTATGTCAATATCATCCTGTTCTAAATAATGTCTAATAATTTAAAGAAATCTCAAAACATGGTTTCAGGGAGGGATGTGCTGTTGCTAACGTTCAAAAATCAGCTAATGTCTAAACCATAACTAGAGACCATCTTCCCTCTTAAACATGAACCAAATGTTGAATTTTAAATGCATGTTTACTTCCATGGTTAAAACAGTACCAGCTGGCTTAGTAAGTTTCAATTTGAACACATGGAATAAAAGAAGAATACTGCTTAATATTTCATAGCTTTTTCTTAAATATGAGGCACTGAATCAACTAGAATTATTATTCTTGAGTGAACCTAATGAGACATTTTCCACAGTACCTTCAGCTGGGTCATTTATAGGGTGCATCCTAAAATGTGGCCGGATGCGGATCTTTTTCAGCCAGCCTGGGGTTGATATTCCTGACCTCTGATGAGTGTTTCTTCTTCTCGCATTCTGGGAGCAGCATCCTGGGAAATGCATTACAATAGAGACAACTATTGACATCTTGCTGGCAGAAGACCATGGGGAAATTAGCAATAATTTATTCATGGTTCAATCATTTGGTCCCTTTCCTCACCAGCTGCCCAGCAGAGCCTCCTGAATCAAAGTTGGACTTAGGAAGATCTTGTACTTTGGTATGCAGTGAAAACACCCAACAGACAGGTTTTGTGGGCAAATATCTTTATTTAACTGAGAATGTCTAGAAAGTCAGCAAACCATTGGGACCATGACTGATGGACTGGATTCAAATCCTGTTTAGAAGAAGCATGTACTTGGGAAAGATATGTAGATCCCTCTTTGCCTCAGTTCCCTGTTCTGAGATGTAGGAATGTTAATATGGCCTACTTTTAGCATTATGTCATGTGGCCAAAAATGATTGAATACAGGTAAAATGTTTGAAAAATAAAGGACCGGTGCTTCACAAATGCTCTATAAGTGTTCAATCCTAAATGATGGCAAGAAGAAGCTGGATATTTCGTAGCTGTTGAAAGGAGAGAAGGGATTTGACGGCTCCAAGAAAGGGGGATTCAAGCTTACTCTTCAGCTTTTTCATGGGAACAATGCTTTACAGCTCATGGAGAATATCCATTATCATGTCTGACACCCAGCCCTGTTGGGGGTGAAGGGGAGGGCAAAGTGGGGGCTGTAACCCATATGTTATGGTGGAGGGTGTGGAAATTTAGAGAGATAAGTGACTGTCCAAGAGTCACAACCATGATGAATGATGGATCACGGACAGGACAGACAGAGCCAGTGCCTACCCTGAGCTCAATCCCTGGGGTAGATCTCTTGGTTCTGTCTTCACTGTATGCAGTGTTTCTTGCCCAGCACACAGAAACAGGGCCGGCACAAGTGATGGAAGACAGACTTTCCACAGGAGAAGGACATTTCGTTTCCTTAGCACAGAATCCGATAGTGAATATTAGCCTCAAAGGAGAAAGGTGGAGTGAATTTCCTCCATCTACTCCTGGAGGCTCCTTCTTTCTCGGACTCCTCCAGAACTGGGTGTGGCATGTGGGTACAAGCATGGGCTCCCTGCAAAAGGAAGGAGGCCTGCCTAGCACTAGGTGCTTCAGGTAAGGGGGGAGGACTCATCCCGAGGCTCTAATAGCAAACAGTTAGAATGAGGGAAGTGGCAGACAGATGTATCATAACCATTCAGAATGCTATGAGACCTACTAAGAGATGAGATTTCTTATTAAATGAAGTTGTAATTGACCCAGTAGTAGGGATGCTGAAACCCAGTTTTGTTCATTAAGAATCCATCCATGGAGCAACTATGTCCGTGCACCACAACTACTAAGCCTGTGCTCTAGAGCCCGCAAGTCACAACTACTGAGCCCACGTGCCACAACTATTGAAGCCCATGCACCTAGAGCCCATGCTCTGGAACAACAGAAGCCACCGAAATGAGAAGCCCGCGCACTGCAACGAAGACCCAACACAGCCAAAAAAAAAATAATAATAATCCAGTAAACATTTGCCTGGGTGGTGATAGGATTTGTTTTCCAGGTTAAATGAGGCTCACTTGGTATAAAATCAATGCACACACTGAAAGTGTACAGTTTATTTACTTTTATATCCATACCATTCATGATGCAGTGGTGATGGGAATATTTTTTAGAAAGTTGGCACCAGTAACAGTGATGTTTAGGGGAACATAAATCAAGGGAAACACAACACAAAAAGTTCACATACACACACAGAATCATACCACTCATTTCACATACAGACACACCCAGTCTCATGCACACAAACCTACACCACCTAACCGTAATACAGCTTCTTCCTGGGACTATAGTAATTGGTCACATTACTTGTAAATCACTTTCTATCACCAGGACCACTACTCTCATTCCCAGCACAAATTTGGAATCAGTTTGCCCTCTACACTAAAACCAGCAAGAATGTCCCACTTTCTCATCTTCAAAGTTCTTCCTCCCCAAGTGACTGATTCCAGAATACGTACCGTTTTCACGTTCTGGGAAGGCCACCTGCAATTACAGAGGAGAAAACACTATGAGGATAAGATCACAGTGATGCTCAGGTCTTTTGTTCATTTGCTGACAGTAGAAAACCTCATAAGAAACAGTGGTCCAGGAAACCCAGCAAGGGTTATCAGAGCAAACCTACTCGGGCTGAAAGGCAAGAACTTTGCTGGGAGGATGGAACTTCCAAGTCCATTTAGGTTGGAAATTACAGAATTCTTTGCCTAGAAGAAAAATCGATGCAGGAGAGAGAGCTCTATACTCTACAGGCTGTAATGGATGCTGTCAATCGTAATGTCCTGTGGAATCAGGCACCATGAGTTGGTAATAGACTCTCACTCCACATTCTCCCAACCAAGGGAATTGTATGTATCTGGAAGGAATACCCTCAAATATACATAACTTAATTCTATTGAAAGAGAAATAAAGCAATATTTCTATCTCACACCAGAAAAAATCCAGCTTACCTTGGGGATCCACGGAGGCTTTTCTTCTGTCCTATCATGGTGCAGGTCATCCGCCACATCCTCAGGGATACCTGGAGGGACACAGAGTAACTGTCAGGACACTGGTGATGCGGCTCAGGAATTACTCAGGGGCTTTCTTCTCGATGAGGACATGGGGTGGTGTGTATGGATGTGGGAGGTTAGTAAGTGTGGGCTGAGCTGGTGTTGGGCCATCCTCTTTGGGGGATGAAGGAAGGCAAAGGACAAGAGGAAGGAAATGAAAACAGAGCTTTGGCTTTCTAGCTAAGGGGAGCCTAATCAGAAGGGAAGGGTCGATCTAAAAAATGGTAAACACTAAAATGCATGCTCTGTTTCAATGACACAGACCCATGACCCATCCTGCCTCTTTTGAGCTTCTGCTAAATTGCCACTGTCTCTTGATTTTTCCCAGATCACTCTTTCCCCAGCATCCACAATGCCAGCTACTGCATTTATCATGTCTTCTGTTGTATGATATTTTATACTTGATTAACAGCAACCTCCTTAAAGGACTGAATTCAATCCTAGACAAAATATGCTACATTTATTCACTAATCACTTGTCTTAAAGAAAATCAAATCCACAAGATTTGACAAAACTGAAATCCTACCATTTAGATACAGCCACTATCAATCGTATCATATTTTTCTCCCAGTCTTTGTTTTCTATACAATGTACGTATGCCCACTGAGTCATGGTCTGCCCATACTCTAGGGAGCTGTTCCATAAGTGGGACACTTCGTTATGAAGAGGGAGCCCGGACTGAGCACAGCCTGTCTCTAACCCAGCTGTGCAGGAGAAGTGTACAGGCTAACAGTCAGGTTCCACTTTGAGTCCTTGGGTGTGGGCTACAGGAATTGACCAATGCTAAGGCTTATGGTAATGTTATCCAATACAATAAAATAGCTCCCTGATTCTTATCTGCTTTTGGCCTTGTTTAAGCAATGACACCAGCACTGACAGATATGACCTGTACTGTATACATGGGGTCTCACACCTCTCAGAATCTGTGAGCTGACCAGGAGAATGCAGGTCCTGAGGTGAACTTCACATTACTGACTGTGCCAAAGTCAACTGATAAGCCCACCCATAGCTGCCCTGGATTCTGTGACCACTAAGGCCACCTGATGGGCAAGGTCTGGACCTTTGGAGATGCTAGGACTTCCAGCCAAGGATACGGATGCAGGGACTCCCTTGCTCCACGACTGAGGATCCCTTGGCTGAGTGGTAAGTGCAGGTCAGGGATCCAGAGCACCCACATTGGGACCCACCCCTGGGTTCTCAGTTTGGCTTTTCCACTTAGGAGGTCAAGAGCTTAGAACATTTATCTCTGCACCATCTCCTTCTGAGGAAAAGGAATATTAACCAAATCTGGGCAACAGCTGTGTTGAGGGAAGAACAAGGTAGTGTACAGACAGTGTGCAGTGGTGATGAGCTTTGTTGACAGGTGAACTGTGCTGTGTAAGAGGGAAATATCTCCTCAGGAAACACACACACGCTCACGCATGCAGGTTCACAATCACACCACATAGGCTCACACATGGACCCCACCCCAACCCTGATACACACAAACCCACATCATCTAAATGATGCAGTTACTTCCAGGACCATAGAACTTGGGCATGGCTCTTTACTGGGAAATCAGTCTCTAGCTCTACACCCCCAGCCCTCATCCCTGTAGGGACCCTGAATCAGGGTGTCTCTCCAAGCAAAGCCAGCAAGAGAGTCCCACCTTCTTCATCATCTAGATTGTTCCTCAGCACAGGGGTGAACTCTGAATACATACCGTTTTTGTTTGCTGTCCAATCCACCTGTGATTAGAGAAGAGAAAACAGTGTAAGGATCTCAGCATCCTGTGCTCTGTGGACACAGGTATTTCATCTCTTTTTTTGTCCTCAGAAAACCAAATGGGAAACTGCTGTTGAGTCAATGGCCCCAAAAGAAACCAGAGAAGACAGCTGTGGGAAAGGCTGGAGCTTTGCCTGGAAGATCTCTCAGGTCCACTTTGAGGAGCAAATACAAAAGTCTATTTCAAGGAGGGAAATTTTCTGCTCAGGAAAGTGTGTCTGACTATACAGTTTCTAACTGATGTTGCCATTTTTTAAATGGCCTTTTGAATGAGTTATCTGTTGGGAAAGACCTTCAATCAGCATTCATCCAACCAAGCAAAATTGTATACATCAGCTGTCTTGAACATTGTAGATCTTCATATCTGAAATCAATTGGAAAAGAAAGAAATGAAGCAAACTTTTAATCTCTGATAAATAAGGGGAGCTTACCCTGGAGGTAGCAGGAGCCACTTTAATTGTCCTCACATAGGGCCGTTTCTCCAACAGGTCCTCAGGGGGCTCTAGGAGGACACAGAGTAAGTGTCAGGACACTGGTGATGCTGCTCAGGAATTACTCAGAGAGCCTCGTTAATGTGGACACAGGGTGGGAGTGTATGGATGCAGGTGGTTACTGAGTGTGGACTGAGGTGCTGTCGGACAAACCTCCCTGGTGGGTGGAGGAAGGCAAAGGGGAGGAACATTTCAGAAATGAGGAAGAGAACCTTTAGCTTTCTAGCTGTAGGGAACCTAATCAGTTTGAAAGTGTCAGTCTGAAAAAGCTTAAACACTAACATTGCACTATGCTTCAGTATAGAGTCCCACGGCCCCTCTGCCCATTTCAAAGTCCCTCCAAATCCCCCTTCTTCTTGAAATGTTACAAGACTATTTCAGCTTCCTTCTAATCAAATATGTTGCTCCTTCATTCATCGTCCATTCTGTTGGATTTTTGACTTATTTTATTGTGATGAAATATACATATTTATGCTTTTCATAATTTTTAAGTATACAGTTCACTAGCATTTCTTACTTTCACAATGCTGTGTACCCATCAACACAATCTACATCTTAATCTTTTTCATCATTTCAATGTAACCTCTGTACCCATTAAATCATAATCCACCTGACTCCTGCCTCCTGACCTTGGTAATTTCTACTTCCGGTGTCTGTGAGTTTGCCTACACTAGGTACCTCACACAAGTGGAATCATATAATATTTGTCTTTCTGCGCCTGCCTTATTTCACTAACAATAATATATTTTTATATTATTTGGATCATTCATTTTGTAGCATAAGTCAATCTTTAATTCCTTTTTGTGGTTGAAAATTATTCCATTCTGTGTATATATCACATTTTATTTATCCATTCATCACCTCATGGACTTTAGATTGTTTCTATCTTTTGGCTACTAAGAATAATGCTACTATGAACATTAGTGTACACATTTCTGTATGGCACCATAATGGTGACAAATAATATTGTACATATTTCAAATATCATTGAATTTAACAACACAAGGTGTGACTCTTAGGTGAACTATGGACTTTTCATTAGTAAAAATATACTTACATTGTTTCACTAATTGTAACAAATGTACTTCACCTATGCTATATATTATTAATAGCTGAAACTGGAGTGATAGGATACAGATATTTTCTGTATTGCATGTACAACTTTTATGTCAATATCATCCTGTTCTAAATAATGTCTAATAATTTAAAGAAATCTCAAAACATGGTTTCAGGGAGGGATGTGCTGTTGCTAACGTTCAAAAATCAGCTAATGTCTAAACCATAACTAGAGACCATCTTCCCTCTTAAACATGAACCAAATGTTGAATTTTAAATGCATGTTTACTTCCATGGTTAAAACAGTACCAGCTGGCTTAGTAAGTTTCAATTTGAACACATGGAATAAAAGAAGAATACTGCTTAATATTTCATAGCTTTTTCTTAAATATGAGGCACTGAATCAACTAGAATTATTATTCTTGAGTGAACCTAATGAGACATTTTCCACAGTACCTTCAGCTGGGTCATTTATAGGGTGCATCCTAAAATGTGGCCGGATGCGGATCTTTTTCAGCCAGCCTGGGGTTGATATTCCTGACCTCTGATGAGTGTTTCTTCTTCTCGCATTCTGGGAGCAGCATCCTGGGAAATGCATTACAATAGAGACAACTATTGACATCTTGCTGGCAGAAGACCATGGGGAAATTAGCAATAATTTATTCACGGTTCAATCATTTGGTCCCTTTCCTCACCAGCTGCCCAGCAGAGCCTCCTGAATCAAAGTTGGACTTAGGAAGATCTTGTACTTTGGTATGCAGTGAAAACACCCAACAGACAGGTTTTGTGGGCAAATATCTTTATTTAACTGAGAATGTCTAGAAAGTCAGCAAACCATTGGGACCATGACTGATGGACTGGATTCAAATCCTGTTTAGAAGAAGCATGTACTTGGGAAAGATATGTAGATCCCTCTTTGCCTCAGTTCCCTGTTCTGAGATGTAGGAATGTTAATATGGCCTACTTTTAGCATTATGTCATGTGGCCAAAAATGATTGAATACAGGTAAAATGTTTGAAAAATAAAGGACCGGTGCTTCACAAATGCTCTATAAGTGTTCAATCCTAAATGATGGCAAGAAGAAGCTGGATATTTCGTAGCTGTTGAAAGGAGAGAAGGGATTTGACGGCTCCAAGAAAGGGGGATTCAAGCTTACTCTTCAGCTTTTTCATGGGAACAATGCTTTACAGCTCATGGAGAATATCCATTATCATGTCTGACACCCAGCCCTGTTGGGGGTGAAGGGGAGGGCAAAGTGGGGGCTGTAACCCATATGTTATGGTGGAGGGTGTGGAAATTTAGAGAGATAAGTGACTGTCCAAGAGTCACAACCATGATGAATGATGGATCACGGACAGGACAGACAGAGCCAGTGCCTACCCTGAGCTCAATCCCTGGGGTAGATCTCTTGGTTCTGTCTTCACTGTATGCAGTGTTTCTTGCCCAGCACACAGAAACAGGGCCGGCACAAGTGATGGAAGACAGACTTTCCACAGGAGAAGGACATTTCGTTTCCTTAGCACAGAATCCGATAGTGAATATTAGCCTCAAAGGAGAAAGGTGGAGTGAATTTCCTCCATCTACTCCTGGAGGCTCCTTCTTTCTCGGACTCCTCCAGAACTGGGTGTGGCATGTGGGTACAAGCATGGGCTCCCTGCAAAAGGAAGGAGGCCTGCCTAGCACTAGGTGCTTCAGGTAAGGGGGGAGGACTCATCCCGAGGCTCTAATAGCAAACAGTTAGAATGAGGGAAGTGGCAGACAGATGTATCATAACCATTCAGAATGCTATGAGACCTACTAAGAGATGAGATTTCTTATTAAATGAAGTTGTAATTGACCCAGTAGTAGGGATGCTGAAACCCAGTTTTGTTCATTAAGAATCCATCCATGGGGCTTCCCTGGTGGCGCAGTGGTTGAGAGTCCGCCTGCCGATGCAGGGGACACGGGTTCGTGCCCCGGTCTGGGAAGATCCCACATGCCGTGGAGCGGCTGGGCCCGTGAGCCATGGCCACTGAGCCTGTGCTCCGGAGCCTGTGCTCCGCAAGGGGAGAGGCCACAACAGTGAGAGGCCCGCCTACCGCAAAAAAAAAAAAAAAAAAAAAAAAAAAAAAAAAAAAAAAAAAAAAAAAAAGAATCCATCCATGGAGCAACTATGTCCGTGCACCACAACTACTAAGCCTGTGCTCTAGAGCCCGCAAGTCACAACTACTGAGCCCACGTGCCACAACTATTGAAGCCCATGCACCTAGAGCCCATGCTCTGGAACAACAGAAGCCACCGAAATGAGAAGCCCGCGCACTGCAACGAAGACCCAACACAGCCAAAAAAAAAATAATAATAATCCAGTAAACATTTGCCTGGGTGGTGATAGGATTTGTTTTCCAGGTTAAATGAGGCTCACTTGGTATAAAATCAATGCACACACTGAAAGTGTACAGTTTATTTACTTTTATATCCATACCATTCATGATGCAGTGGTGATGGGAATATTTTTTAGAAAGTTGGCACCAGTAACAGTGATGTTTAGGGGAACATAAATCAAGGGAAACACAACACAAAAAGTTCACATACACACACAGAATCATACCACTCATTTCACATACAGACACACCCAGTCTCATGCACACAAACCTACACCACCTAACCGTAATACAGCTTCTTCCTGGGACTATAGTAATTGGTCACATTACTTGTAAATCACTTTCTATCACCAGGACCACTACTCTCATTCCCAGCACAAATTTGGAATCAGTTTGCCCTCTACACTAAAACCAGCAAGAATGTCCCACTTTCTCATCTTCAAAGTTCTTCCTCCCCAAGTGACTGATTCCAGAATACGTACCGTTTTCACGTTCTGGGAAGGCCACCTGCAATTACAGAGGAGAAAACACTATGAGGATAAGATCACAGTGATGCTCAGGTCTTTTGTTCATTTGCTGACAGTAGAAAACCTCATAAGAAACAGTGGTCCAGGAAACCCAGCAAGGGTTATCAGAGCAAACCTACTCGGGCTGAAAGGCAAGAACTTTGCTGGGAGGATGGAACTTCCAAGTCCATTTAGGTTGGAAATTACAGAATTCTTTGCCTAGAAGAAAAATCGATGCAGGAGAGAGAGCTCTATACTCTACAGGCTGTAATGGATGCTGTCAATCGTAATGTCCTGTGGAATCAGGCACCATGAGTTGGTAATAGACTCTCACTCCACATTCTCCCAACCAAGGGAATTGTATGTATCTGGAAGGAATACCCTCAAATATACATAACTTAATTCTATTGAAAGAGAAATAAAGCAATATTTCTATCTCACACCAGAAAAAATCCAGCTTACCTTGGGGATCCACGGAGGCTTTTCTTCTGTCCTATCATGGTGCAGGTCATCCGCCACATCCTCAGGGATACCTGGAGGGACACAGAGTAACTGTCAGGACACTGGTGATGCGGCTCAGGAATTACTCAGGGGCTTTCTTCTCGATGAGGACATGGGGTGGTGTGTATGGATGTGGGAGGTTAGTAAGTGTGGGCTGAGCTGGTGTTGGGCCATCCTCTTTGGGGGATGAAGGAAGGCAAAGGACAAGAGGAAGGAAATGAAAACAGAGCTTTGGCTTTCTAGCTAAGGGGAGCCTAATCAGAAGGGAAGGGTCGATCTAAAAAATGGTAAACACTAAAATGCATGCTCTGTTTCAATGACACAGACCCATGACCCATCCTGCCTCTTTTGAGCTTCTGCTAAATTGCCACTGTCTCTTGATTTTTCCCAGATCACTCTTTCCCCAGCATCCACAATGCCAGCTACTGCATTTATCATGTCTTCTGTTGTATGATATTTTATACTTGATTAACAGCAACCTCCCTAAAGGACTGAATTCAATCCTAGACAAAATATGCTACATTTATTCACTAATCACTTGTCTTAAAGAAAATCAAATCCACAAGATTTGACAAAACTGAAATCCTACCATTTAGATACAGCCACTATCAATCGTATCATATTTTTCTCCCAGTCTTTGTTTTCTATACAATGTACGTATGCCCACTGAGTCATGGTCTGCCCATACTCTAGGGAGCTGTTCCATAAGTGGGACACTTCGTTATGAAGAGGGAGCCCGGACTGAGCACAGCCTGTCTCTAACCCAGCTGTGCAGGAGAAGTGTACAGGCTAACAGTCAGGTTCCACTTTGAGTCCTTGGGTGTGGGCTACAGGAATTGACCAATGCTAAGGCTTATGGTAATGTTATCCAATACAATAAAATAGCTCCCTGATTCTTATCTGCTTTTGGCCTTGTTTAAGCAATGACACCAGCACTGACAGATATGACCTGTACTGTATACATGGGGTCTCACACCTCTCAGAATCTGTGAGCTGACCAGGAGAATGCAGGTCCTGAGGTGAACTTCACATTACTGACTGTGCCAAAGTCAACTGATAAGCCCACCCATAGCTGCCCTGGATTCTGTGACCACTAAGGCCACCTGATGGGCAAGGTCTGGACCTTTGGAGATGCTAGGACTTCCAGCCAAGGATACGGATGCAGGGACTCCCTTGCTCCACGACTGAGGATCCCTTGGCTGAGTGGTAAGTGCAGGTCAGGGATCCAGAGCACCCACATTGGGACCCACCCCTGGGTTCTCAGTTTGGCTTTTCCACTTAGGAGGTCAAGAGCTTAGAACATTTATCTCTGCACCATCTCCTTCTGAGGAAAAGGAATATTAACCAAATCTGGGCAACAGCTGTGTTGAGGGAAGAACAAGGTAGTGTACAGACAGTGTGCAGTGGTGATGAGCTTTGTTGACAGGTGAACTGTGCTGTGTAAGAGGGAAATATCTCCTCAGGAAACACACACACGCTCACGCATGCAGGTTCACAATCACACCACATAGGCTCACACATGGACCCCACCCCAACCCTGATACACACAAACCCACATCATCTAAATGATGCAGTTACTTCCAGGACCATAGAACTTGGGCATGGCTCTTTACTGGGAAATCAGTCTCTAGCTCTACACCCCCAGCCCTCATCCCTGTAGGGACCCTGAATCAGGGTGTCTCTCCAAGCAAAGCCAGCAAGAGAGTCCCACCTTCTTCATCATCTAGATTGTTCCTCAGCACAGGGGTGAACTCTGAATACATACCGTTTTTGTTTGCTGTCCAATCCACCTGTGATTAGAGAAGAGAAAACAGTGTAAGGATCTCAGCATCCTGTGCTCTGTGGACACAGGTATTTCATCTCTTTTTTTGTCCTCAGAAAACCAAATGGGAAACTGCTGTTGAGTCAATGGCCCCAAAAGAAACCAGAGAAGACAGCTGTGGGAAAGGCTGGAGCTTTGCCTGGAAGATCTCTCAGGTCCACTTTGAGGAGCAAATACAAAAGTCTATTTCAAGGAGGGAAATTTTCTGCTCAGGAAAGTGTGTCTGACTATACAGTTTCTAACTGATGTTGCCATTTTTTAAATGGCCTTTTGAATGAGTTATCTGTTGGGAAAGACCTTCAATCAGCATTCATCCAACCAAGCAAAATTGTATACATCAGCTGTCTTGAACATTGTAGATCTTCATATCTGAAATCAATTGGAAAAGAAAGAAATGAAGCAAACTTTTAATCTCTGATAAATAAGGGGAGCTTACCCTGGAGGTAGCAGGAGCCACTTTAATTGTCCTCACATAGGGCCGTTTCTCCAACAGGTCCTCAGGGGGCTCTAGGAGGACACAGAGTAAGTGTCAGGACACTGGTGATGCTGCTCAGGAATTACTCAGAGAGCCTCGTTAATGTGGACACAGGGTGGGAGTGTATGGATACAGGTGGTTACTGAGTGTGGACTGAGGTGCTGTTGGACAAACCTCCCTGGTGGGTGGAGGAAGGCAAAGGGGAGGAACATTTCAGAAATGAGGAAGAGAACCTTTAGCTTTCTAGCTGTAGGGAACCTAATCAATTTGAAAGTGTCAGTCTGAAAAAGCTTAAACACTAACATTGCACTATGCTTCAGTATAGAGTCCCACGGCCCCTCTGCCCATTTCAAAGTCCCTCCAAATCCCCCTTCTTCTTGAAATGTTACAAGACTATTTCAGCTTCCTTCTAATCAAATATGTTGCTCCTTCATTCATCGTCCATTCTGTTGGATTTTTGACTTATTTTATTGTGATGAAATATACATATTTATGCTTTTCATAATTTTTAAGTATACAGTTCACTAGCATTTCTTACTTTCACAATGCTCTGTACCCATCAACACAATCTACATCTTAATCTTTTTCATCATTTCAACGTAACCTCTGTACCCATTAAATCATAATCCACCTGACTCCTGCCTCCTGACCTTGGTAATTTCTACTTCCGGCGTCTGTGAGTTTGCCTACACTAGGTACCTCACACAAGTGGAATCATATAATATTTGTCTTTCTGCGCCTGCCTTATTTCACTAACAATAATATATTTTTTATATTATTTGCATCATTCATTTTGTAGCATAAGTCAATCTTTAATTCCTTTTTTTATGGTTGAAAATTATTCCATTCTGTGTATATATCACATTTTATTCATCCATTCATCACCTCATGGACTTTGGATTGTTTCTATCTTTTGGCTACTAAGAATAATGCTACTATGAACATTAGTGTACACATTTCTGTATGGCACCATAATGGTGACAAATAATATTGTACATATTTCAAATATCATTGAATATAACAACACAAGGTGTGACTCTTAGGTGAACTATGGACTTTTCATTAGTAAAAATATACTTACATTGTTTCACTAATTGTAACAAATGTACTTCACCTATGCTATATATTATTAATAGCTGAAACTGGAGTGATAGAATACAGGTATTTTCTGTATTGCATGTACAACTTTTATGTCAATATCATCCTGTTCTAAATAATGTCTAATAATTTAAAGAAATCTCAAAACATGGTTTCAGGGAGGGATGTGTTGTCGCTAACGTTCAAAAATCAGCTAATGTCTAAACCTTAACTAGAGACCATCTTCCCTCTTAAACATGAACCAAATGTTGAATTTTAAATGCATGTTTACTTCCATGGTTAAAACAGTACCAGCTGGCTTAGTAAGTTTCAATTTGAACACATGGAATAAAAGAAGAATACTGCTTAATATTTCATAGCTTTTTCTTAAATATGAGGCACTGAATCAACTAGAATTATTATTCTTGAGTGAACCTAATGAGACATTTTCCACAGTACCTTCAGCTGGGTCATTTATAGGGTGCATCCTAAAATGTGGCCGGATGCGGATCTTTTTCAGCCAGCCTGGGGTTGATATTCCTGACCTCTGATGAGTGTTTCTTCTTCTCGCATTCTGGGAGCAGCATCCTGGGAAATGCATTACAATAGAGACAACTATTGACATCTTGCTGGCAGAAGACCATGGGGAAATTAGCAATAATTTATTCACAGTTCAATCCTTTGGTCCCTTTCCTCACCAGCTGCCCAGCAGAGCCTCCTGAATCAAAGTTGGACTTAGGAAGATCTTGTACTTTGGTATGCAGTGAAAACACCCAACAGACAGGTTTTGTGGGCAAATATCTTTATTTAACTGAGAATGTCTAGAAACTCAGCAAACCATTGGGACCATGACTGACGGACTGGATTCAAATCCCGTTTAGAAGAAGCATGTACTTGGGAAAGACATGTAGATCCCTCTTTGCCTCAGTTCCCTGTTCTGAGATGTAGGAATGTTAATATGGCCTAAGTTTAGCATTATGTCATGTATCCAAAAATGATTGAATATAGGTAAAATGTTTGAAAAATAAAGGACCGGTGCTTCACAAATGCGCTATACGTGTTCAATCCTGAATGATGGCAAGAAGAAGCTGGACATTTGGTAGCTGTTGAAAGCAGAGAAGGGATTTGACGGCTCCAAGTAAAGGGGGGATTCAAGCTTACTCTTCAGCTTTTTCATGGGAACAATGCTTTACAGCTCATGGAGAATATCCATTATCATGTCTGACACCCAGCCCTGTTGGGGGTGAAGGGGAGGGCAAAGTGGGGGCTGTAACCCATATGTTATGGTGGAGGGTGTGGAAATTTAGAGATAAGTGACTGTCCAAGAGTCACAACCATGATGAATGATGGATCTGGGACAGGACAGACCCCTGGACCCCTGAGCCAGGAGTTCCCCTCACTCTCTCTCTCAAATTCTCCTGCCCCAAGTTTTCTGTGGGTGAGAGCTGATGCCCTGGAGGAGCTGCCTGAGCCTAGAAAAGAACCCAAATCC
This sequence comes from Hyperoodon ampullatus, assembly GCF_949752795.1. Lineage (NCBI taxonomy): Eukaryota > Metazoa > Chordata > Mammalia > Artiodactyla > Ziphiidae > Hyperoodon > Hyperoodon ampullatus. Next base: position 133,788,026 of record NC_136915.1, read on the forward strand.
TTACCCTACTTTTCGTCTCTATATTTCTATCCCTCATTCAAAATACATCAGTTTCTTACCAACAAAGCTCCCCTGAAGGACCACAGGAATTCCAACTGTGTCCGTTCTCCCCAGCCTCTTCATACCGTCAACTATCTCACAAGCATCCTTCACAATGACCAGCTCACCATGCTGAGTGACCAGTGGTCTGTTACATTCCTAGGTTGCCTCAGAGCTCAAAACCTCTAAGCAAAAGGCCACATGATGGCTCTACCAAGAATCAACTTCCCTTCAATTGACCAAGTTTGGATGAATAGTTATCATGAATTAACTGGGGAGGTGGCCATCTCTGCTGGGCTTTGGTGGCTTAGTTAAGTCTGTGATGCTCAAAGTCTCACTGACAATTGATCTGAGCACCCATTCGAGCAGCCTGGACCAAGGGCTTGCTAAGAATGGGCAAGCGTTCAAGTCCTTCCTCACTAATATTCCGGCTCTATAAACTCATCATTTTCTAGACCCTGTAGTGGAAGGCAATAGAATCCCACATTCTTTTTGAAAGTCATCTCCATACTCAGAGGCTGGAGACCCCACCCCAGGATTCTCCTTGAGAATCACCAGACAGACCCTCCTTCCCTCAGTGACCAAATGTTCATTCCACTAATGTGATGGCACTGGCCCTTCTCACCAAACTCCCTGGCAGCCGCCAAACAGCCAGTGATCTTGTCCACAGCAACCCATGGAAATCCAACCAGTGAATCCCAGGTTCTTTCCTTTATAAAACTCTCTGGATTTAGACCTTGAATATTTGGTTTCAGATTGACAGCTACATTTAGAAGAGCTGAGCTGTAATTCCCCTTTCCTCCTATAATGACCATTGCTGAGGAGATATGAAGATTCTCCTGCTTCAGTAAAAGCATAATGAGTGAGTTCCCTTTATCTGTTCTCTGGTAGAGTGGGTACAAAATTGGCATTTGGAGATAGTATGTTTTTCTAAATTTAGGAAAATATTTAAGGCAGCTGGCTTGATAGAAGAATCAAAAATATAACTTAAGTAATATAACAAACTGTAAAATATATTTATAACTGTAGATAAATGTGGTAGAAATCAAAAAAGAAAACAAAAAAGATGAGGAACATATATCAGTAAAAGTTAACCAGCACATTTGAAGGAACAGCCTTCAGAGGATGAATATGAACCTACCTCCAGAACAATTCAGACTGTCCATTTTCAAAGTCTCAAGGGGTGAAAGTGAGAGCTTCTCATCTGTCACCGTATGTGAACCTCTCAGTTCACAGACTGGCAGTTGGAATGGAATGCCAAGATGTGCATTATCATATTACCATAGTGACAGGTCACAATAGAACTTTCAGAATGAACTGGACTCTGCACAGGATGGGTCCAACTGCTGTTGTCTAGAAAGTGTGTTTCCAAGGACAAGTTTGGCTCTTCAGAGTAAACATTTTATTTCCGAAGTTGAATCTCAGGCGCACAATTTACCCTCTCATTAAGAAAATAATTTATATGGGAGAAAATGATCTGCCCCCCCAAATACAGTTGATAGTGCACATTTCAGGGTGAAGATGGACAAAGGTAACACGTTGAGAATAAAAAGAGGTTCTATTCTTCACTGAAATATCATCCTGTTGCTGAACGCAAGTCCATGTGCCTGACAAACAGTGAGGCCAAACAATACCAACATGTCGAGTTTGGAGCATTGGAGCAGAGAAAGGTTTACTGCAGGGCCATGTGAGGAGATGGGCGGCTCATGCCTTAGAAAACCCTGAACTCCCCAAAAGCTTTCAGCAAAGCCCTTTCATGGGAAAGGTAAGGGAGGGGTGTGGTTAGTTGCTTCAAACTTCTAAGGTCAGATCCTTTTTTCTTGAGGTCAGGTCATGGTCAGGTCACGATGTTCCTGTAAGCCTCCACCAAAACAAATGTTACTCTCTGTACTGACAAGAAAGGGCAAGGTCCCAAGGCTCAACTCTTGCTCTCCAGAGTCCAGGTCCTGGCCAAGAGGAGGGGGTCTGTGTGCAGGCTGGTTACCCTGCCCGGGAGTGTCCGTCCATCAACCAGTCTGGGTTCTCCCACCAGTGCCCAGGCCTGCTTGAAGAAGCAGATCTCAGGTGGCGGTGCCCTCCAGGCCAGGTCCCCAGACCCTGCCCAGCCTTCATCACTGAGGGAGCCAGGCGCCCAGGACCCTGCCGGCCCTCAGGCTTTTCCTTTAAACTGGAGAGAATCATTTGTAGCAAATACCAGTCAGGTGAATTCCCAGCTGCCAACAACTGCCCTTTGACGAGAACAGCCCAACCGCAGAGGCGGACCTGAAGTAATGATGTGCAAAGTCCTTGCAGCTGAACCTTGACCTCTGGCCTCTTCCTGGGGTGGACAACTGATCAAAGCTGGACCAAGTTTTGAAACTTGAGCAGAGAGTCTGAAGCCGCTTGAAGCTCTTACCTGGATGACAGTGTCCGTGTACTGCAGGTGCTGAGGCCTCTGTGCACCACGACCCATGGGGACTGCTGCTGCCATTAGGTCGCCGAGGCAGGGACGGGGGTAGGTTCACGCCTGCCCCGCCCCTATTACAATCTCCACCCATTTCTACTCTTCCTCCCCACACTTTTCTAGATAAAATAATTTAAAATGTAAGATTTAATCTTATTATAAACAAAGTTAAGTTTTCATGTCTAATGTCCAGTTGTATTCTTAGTGTCCTATAAATTCGGTTTTTCTCCTCACAGAAATTAATATTTTTGCCACGTATTGCAAGTATATTTCCAATTTGTCACTGTCTTTTTATCAGTTACTTTTACTTTTATCATGAAGACATTTATTTTCTTTTCAAAAATCAGTAATTCAAATATTTTTATTTGTTACTTTTGGCTGTGAGAAAGGTAAGGAGGAAGAATAGTATGACTAATATTCATATTAAGGACTAAATACTCCTTTAGGAAAATATTTTACTAATTAGGAAAATAACTACAGGTTATGTTACATTAGTTCTGCCTTCAAGGTGCCCACACTCTAGTGCCATGAAGATATAAATCAAATTTAGAGCCCAATTATAATAAATAGCTCAATCCAGGTGACTTGTAACACCCATTGCAATGTTTGCACTTCAAACTGTTTTATGTGATTCCCTAATTATATTATATGGTAACCTAATAAATGATCTCAAATCCATTAGATAAAAGGCATGATAAAAAATTAAGAAATAGACTTAGTAAAATAAAGGGTACCATGGCAAAATAATGTGTTTCCCTTGATTTATAAACCCGTTAATCTTGAATGAACATTTTGGTAACATTTCATCTGGTTTGTGAGTCCATTTTACAAGTATAAGCAGTTCACTTGGAGGAATTTTGTTGATTCCTGCTGGGTTTAAAACTTCAGTTAAGTGACTACCATTCTATTTCTCATGAGAGCTAGCTTAACTTCTTCCATTTTTCTTCGTAATTCTCATCTTTGAGAGCAGGAACATGTTGGTTGGAATAATTTTGCATCCCAGTAGGAGCAATTATACATTTTCTCATGTGATTGATACTGCACGCAAGTCTATTGGTGATCAGTAACCTGCGCCTTGTAATTCCTTTAATTTCATTTATATTCAGCTGGGAAAGGAGCCAGATTTCTCCTGGCTTCCACACACTCGCTGATGGTTAGACAATAAATAAGATTTTTATTTTCCTTCCTGTACTTGTAGGCTTGTCGGCTATAACACTTTCTTCTTTTTGCAGCATTTTCTGTCACTATCTTTATTTTTAAATTAAGTGTATTTTATTTTGCGCAAAGTACCCCTTCAGCTTCAACAGAGAAGTTTCACTCTGCAGTGTTTTTGTTACTATTCAGTCATATTATTTTAAACTTTATTATTTCTTCTTTCATCTAAGGGTTACTTACAAGAGTAAGTTTATTTCTCCCTAACTTCAGATGTGGTTGTTCCTTAGTAATCCCTTTATATCAAACACCAGCTTAATTGTGTTCTGGTCAAGAATGTGTTCTTTAGGATACTGGTTCTGGGAATATAATAAAACTTGCTTTATTACCTTGTAGCTGATTAATTTTTATGGATATGCTATGTTTGCTTGAAAATGATATACATTCTACATTTGTTAGGTGTCATGTTCTATCTATACTCATTATATCAAGATCTTGTTTAGTTTAAATCTTCTATATCTTTATCAATTCTTAACATCTTGTTAATGTTCCTGGCTTGGATTTAAGTTTTTTTTTCTTCTTAGCATTTCTACATTGTTACATTTGTATATATGTGGTGCTATTATTAGATGCATACATATTTATAATTTATACTCAGTATGATTTTTATCATCCTGATGACTTTAATACTACTATTTAACGCATTGTTTGTTTGACATGAACACAAATACATCATTGATATTTTAAATATTTGGTTTGCTTATAAATTTATGCTCTTTTAATTTCAAATTCTAAGTTTTTTGGGTATTTTTTTAATTTACTTAGGGCCTAAAACTTATCCCCTTGCAAAAAAGCATATAACTTTATTTTTTAAATGACATTGATTTTTTTTAACCTGGATTATTTCTTTGGCACATTTAATTTCATATATATTGATTCATTCTTACAATCTTATTTTACTTATTTAATGTTTTCTATTTATCTGATTTTCTACATTTGTTTTGTTGGTTAGCATGTAGGTGCATATACTTGGGTGTGTGTGTGTGTGTGTGTGTGTGTGTTTTAGTGTAACTTTTCAATTTTGGATTGATTTCACTTATATACTACTCTAATTCCATTTCACACAACTATTTTATTTTTTTTGATTGAAGTATAGTTGATTTATAATGTGTTATTTTCTGACAATGTGATTTGGTTATATACATATATATATATATATATATGTATATATTCTTTTTAATATTCTTTTCCATTATCGTTTATTACAAGATATTGAATACAGTTCCCTGTGGTACACAATGTGTCCTTGTTGATTATCTATTTTATATATAGTAGTGTGTATATGTTAATCTCAAACTCCTCATTTATCCCTCCACTCCTCTCCCTGTTATCCCTTATGGTAACCATAAGTTTGTTTTCTAGGTCTGTGGGTCTATTTGTTTTGTAGATAAGTTAGTTTGTATCATTTTTTTCAGACTTCACAAATAAGCGATATCATATGATATTTGTCTTTTTCTGTCTGGCTTACTTCACTTAGTATGATAATCTCTAGGTCCACCCATGTTGCTGCAAATGGAATTATTTCATTCTTTTTTGTGGCTGAGTAGTATTTTATTGTATATATGTACATCTTCTTTATCCATTCATCTGTCGATGGACATTTAGGTTGCTTCCATGTCTTGGCTATTGTGAATAGTGCTGCTATGAACACAGAAGTGCATGTATCTTTTCAAATAGAGTTTCCTCCAGCTACATGCCCAGGAGTGGGATTGCTGGTCATATGATAGTTCTATTGTTTATTTTTTTAAGGAAACTCCATACAAGTTTCCATAGTGGCTGCACCAATTTATATTCTCACCAACAGTGTAGGAGGGTGCCCTTTTCTTCATACCCTCTCTAACATTTATTATTTGTAGAATTTTTTGATGATGGCCATTCTGACTGGTGTGAGGTGATATCTCATTGTAGTTTTGATTTGCATTTCTCTGATAATTGGTGAAGCTGAGCATCTTTTCATGTGCCTTTTGGCTATCTGTATGTCTTCTTTGGAGAAATGTCTATTTAGGTCTTCTGCCCATTTTTGGATTTGTTGTTGTTGTTGTTGTTGTTATGCATTGTACGAGCTGTTTGTATATTTTGGAAAGTAATCCCTTGTCAGCCGAATTGTTTGCAAATATGTCCTCCCATTCCATAGGTTGTCTTTTCATTTTGTTTATGTTTTCCTTTGCTGAGCAAAACTTACAAGTTTGATTGTGTTCTGTTTGTTTATTTGTGCTTTTATTTCTATTGCCTTGGGAGACTGACCTAAGAAAACGTTGGTACAATTTATGTCAGAAAATATTTTGCCTAAGTTCTCTTCAAGGAGTTTTATTCTGTGATGTCTTATATTTAAGTCTTTAAACCATTTTGAATTTATTTTGGTGTAGGGTGTGAGGGTGTGTTCTAACTTTATTGATTTACATGCAGCTGTCAAACTTCTCCAACATCACATGCAGAGAGACTGTCCTTTTCCCATTTTATATTCTCGCCTCGTTTGTCAGAGGTTAATTGACTATAGGTGTGTGGGTTTATTTCTGGGCTGTCTATTCTGTTCCACTGACCCATATGTCTGTTTTTGTATCAACACCACACCGTTTTGATTACTGTAGCCTTGTAGTATTGTCTGAAGTCTGGGAGAGTTACACCTCCAGCTTTGTTGTTTTTCCTTAGGATTGCTTTGGCAATTCTGGGTCTTTTATGGTTCCATATAAATTTTAGGATTATTTGTTCTAGTTCTGTGAAAAATGCCATTGGTAATTTGATAGGGGCTGCATTAAATCTGTAGATTGCTTTGGGCAGTATGGCCATTTTAACAATATTAATTCTTCCAATCCAAGAACATGGCATATCTTTTCATTTCTTTGAATGATCTTCAAATTCCTTTATAGTTCTCAGAATATAGGTCTTTCACCTCCTTGGTCAGGTTTATTCCTAAGTATTTTTCTTTTTATATGATTTTCAAAGAGATTTTTTTTTAACTTTCCCTTTCTGATATTTCATTATTAGTGTAAAGAAATGCAACAGATTTCTGTATGATAATCCTGTATCATGTTACCTTGCTAAATTAATTTATCAGTTCTTGCAGTTTTGGTCACACTATTTTAGATATTATATACTGTATTTTTTATCTTACAATGGCTACTTTATAAAATAGTACATGTTAAAATGTTAATTATTACTTTCCAAATTATACAATAAATCCAGAATTCTTTAATTCCAATACGTTATCCTGACATAGTTTTTACTTTACTTCTGCAATACAGTAAGCCCCCTACATATGAACTTTCAAGTTGCAAACTTTCAAAGATGCAAACGTGCGTTCGCATGTCCAATCATGTAAGTTACTTCATGTGTCTGGCTTCCATTGTCACGTGCATGCGTCCTCTACAAGTGGTTGTGCTTTTGTGTATTTTACTGTACAGTACTGTATACAGTATAATAATACAGTATCTTTATTTCAAGCCCAGGATGTTTGGAAGCAAGCATAAAAGCAATGGTATATAGCCGTTGTATTAGTTGGGTACCTAGGCTAAATTTGTTGGACTTACGAGCAAATTGGACTTATGAATGAGCTCTCAGAATGGAACTCATTCATATGTAGGGGACTTACTATAATTTATAAGTATAAGCATTAGATGTAAATGTGATATTTTCATATACTCACAAATAGCTTTGACCAACATGATTACATTTTCAACAGTAATTCTTGTGTTAAAAATCATTATTTGATGGAGTAAATTTGAAGACGTAATTGGCTTTATTCAATGATTCATGAATTGGGCAGCATCCCATCTAGCAAGCAGAAAGGAGCTCTGAGGAGCTGTACAAAATGGAAGGCTTTTATACACAGAAGGGGGCAAAAAGAAGTTTCTAACAAAGTATTATTTCAAGCAAGGTCACCTTTTTGGGGGGGATGTCACCTGTCTATGAGGCAGATTATCTCACTGGAACTAACCAGGAAATTCCAGAGTAACTGGTTAAAGTCACATCCCTGGAAGAGGCTGCAACTGTTAGTTATTAAGTCTTGGTTTGATGACGTGGGACTTAGTACAAGTGGCTCCATTTTAGGCCTGTTGTTACTTTTTAAACACTTGTAACTGAGGCCTTTATTGTCAGATTATTTTCTTTGTATATAAAGTTCATTCTTAGAAGTTTCTTTAGTGTAATTCTACTGCTAATAAAATTTCTGGGCTCTTTTTTTTGGTGTGAAAATGTGTTTAATTTGATCTAAATTCTGAAAGGTAATTTCACCTTGTATAGAATTCTACAATGGCCGTTATATTTAAATATGTTGAGGCCATTGTTCTATTATCTGTTTTATTTTATTACTTTTTGCTATTGAGAAAATATACAATGAGGACAAATTATTTGTCTGCCTTTTACCATTCTTACCATGTTTTTTTACCTGTAGACCTAAGTTATCATCATGTCTCATCTGGTTTCCTGTGATAAAATTCTACCTTTAACTCTCCCTGACTACCCTCTCCCCCAAATATGCATTATCTATTACTATGTAGCAGTTGGGTTATTCCTTTTAAAGTATGTGTCACTTCCCTGCTTAGAACCCTCCAGAGAGCTCTCTTTTTTATACTGAGTCAAATCCAAAATCATTACAAAGGTCTGGCCCCACCTGCCTAGTTTCATTAACTCTCTGACTTTCTCTTTCTTATTTCTCTCTTTAGCTAACTACCGCCCATGGAGGGTCTCTAGGGGCAGCTAGACGTGGACCCCTCTCAAATGGAAGCATGTCAGCACATCAGCCTTGGGGAAGTGCAGAGGCTGAGATGAGCTCAAGGAGACTGAGCACATGCAGTGATCCCAGAGCACGTGTTCTATGACTCATCCACCTCTGGGACTGTCCTTTACAAGAGGAACAAACAGTGAGGACAAAACATGAGGTGAAGCCACAAGTCCTAAAAGTGCAGAGGGAGACAGTTCACTTCTCATCCACCACCTCACCCTTTCTAGAAGAACTTGGTCTCAAGTTTCAAGGGCCCATGAGGGTTTTGACCCACAGGTTCTGTCCATCATAGGTCAATATGCAAAAGAAAACAAACCCTCCTGTGCACAATACCCTAGATGTGCTAAGCAGAAAACAAACTTCCATATTAGGCAGTGACAAGCACAAGAAAGAGCAGCTCATGTGCAAAAGATCATTTTTGATGAGCAAATCAAGAAAAGGTGATTATAGAGCACAGTCACGTCTAAGGACACAATTGCTCTCTATTGTATCATTAAAATATGAAAAAAACAAGTCAGAACTCTGCACATATTTTATTCTTGTTTCTGATTTCATATCCACCTTCCTCAGTCTCCAAAGCAGGAGATATAACCCTAAAGTTCCAGGAACCCTCTGCCATTAGATCCTACCTAAGTGTTGTTCCTACCTGTATCCTTTTCCTCATCACGGCCACAAAAGCTATCCAGAGTCGATTCTGTAGAAACACGAACATGAATTTACAATTCTTATGGATACATTTAAAATGTGACTAATGTGACTGAGTAATTGGATATTTTATTTTGTTTTATTTTAATACACTGAGTTAATCATTGATTGAATTAAATAAATTATAACAGGCACATCTAGCTAGTGGCTACCACACTGTAATACACATCCCTCTTGCTCTCTATCTCTCTCCATATATATATATGTATATATATATATATAAAATATATGGAGGATGTTACCACCGCTCCCCTGGTTATTCCCCTCTGTATGGTCTACCCATTCAAGATGGCTGTTTGCTGATGGTTTACCAAAGGAAAAACCTCTGCCCCGTGAAGGTACTTAGCCCAAGGGGATAAGAGGGATCTGTCCCTCTGCTGGTTTACCTGGTAAATGATGAGCCCATCTGCAGTCAATTCCCCCTTTAACTGGTAGCCTGCCTATTCCGCCCAGAGAGAAGCATGCTGCTACTGCTGCTGCTGCGTTCTGCCTGCCATCGGCTATCTACAGTGGGATGTCTCTCCAGGACCACTTTGCTTCTGACGTGAAAGATCTCCCGTCTATTAAACCATTAATGTCTCTGTCCCTGATTGCGGGCTCTTTCTTTAGCCCTGAGGCTGAACAAGTACAGGGTTTGCAGGCGTGAGAGGTGCAGCCCAACACCTTCTGCAGGGCAGTTTGCTGGCCAGATTTGATGATTCATTTGTAGGTGTTTCCTAGGCTCATGCACACTTGCCAGGCACTCATGAGACCTTGGGGACACTGAAACAGTAATGTCAACACCCAGCTCCTAGAGGAATTCCCGACAGGTGTTCCACTTGACGGGAGAGGTAATGAGCATGGCCCAGTGCACCTGTGCTAGACATAATCAGCGAGCAGGTGCAGAAGGGAGGGAGGGACATTCACTCACTTCATGAGGCCATCCTTCTCACCACTGCCTCTGAAAAATCCAGGGAAGGAAGGGACAAAATGCCCTTAGAAAGTAAATGGCCTGTACACTGAAAACTACAAACCACTGCTGAAAGAATTAAACAAGGAACAAATAATTGAAATGACATATCATATTCATAGACTGGAGACTTATTATTGTTGACATTTCTACACTACCCGAAGGTAAGTATTAATTCATCGTAATACCTATCAAAATCCCAATGTCATTTTCAAGGTAAAAGAAAAAAAAAATCCTAAAATACATATGGAACCACTAAGGACTCCAAACAGACAAAACAATCCTGAGAAGAAAGAACATAGATGGAGGCTTCTCACTTCCTGACTTCAAAACACATTACAAAGCCACAGGAATCAAAACTGTATGGTACTGGCATAGAAACAGATACATAGGCCTAAAGACCAGAATAAATAATCCCCAAGAAAACTCATAGATACATGGCCAAATGAAATTCACCAAGCTTCTAAGACAACAAATAGGGAAAGTATAGTTTTTTCAACAGTCAATAGGATGAAAATATAACTTACAGAAAGATTACAAACATATATCAGAAAAGGAGCTAATGTCCAAAACATCTAAGAAAAACACTACAACTCAAATGCAAAATACGTTAAAAAATTAAAAAGGGTAAATAACTGGGTTCAGAAATGTGCAAAGACTTAAATAAGACATTTCCCGAAAAAGACATACAAATGGCTAACAAATATAGGAAAAGGTTCTTAACCTCACTAATCATCAGGGCAATGCAAATGAACGCCTCACACCTGTTAGGCTGTGTATTATAAAGAAAAAAATTAACAGTTTAAGGCCAAGATGTGGGGAATTGGAAACTTTGTACACTGCTGGTGGCAATGTAAAATGGTGCCGCTATTATGAAAAAGAGTATGGGGGTTCCTTATAAAATTATAAACAGAAATATCATATGATTCAGCAATCACAGTTCTGGGTATATATCCAAAGGAAATTAAATCAGTATCACAATGAGATGACCTTAGGTTCATTGCAGCATTCTCCAAAATAGCCTAGATATGCAACCAACTTCACAAAAGAAGTAAGTGTCCTGTGCCTGAGCTAACCTTAGGTACTTCAAAACAACTCCGTAAGTCTCTTAGCCCCTTAGAGAGGATGAAAGCAATATTAGAGTTAAAAATAACTTGAACCAATTCCCTTAGTCTGGAATACTGAAACAAAAGTTCTACAGCAGGCGAAGCCTCATAAACACACAGCACCTGCCAGGGTTTACCCCAGCCTTGGAAGAACTGGGAAGGATAAGACCAAGGCAGGCCTGAGGAAAGGTCCGAGGGTAGGCAGGACTGGAGTGTGGGGAGCAGGGGCAGGGCTGTCCGGATGGAGCAGTGGGTTGTAAGAAGAGGAGTGACCCTGGGTCCTGCTGCACTGAGTCTCTGTCCTGGGCCTGGTCAATTCCAGGAGACCAGGTTAGCAGGGCTGTGAGAGCCAGTGTGTGAAGCGAGCCCAGCAGCCCCTTCACACAGCCCTCTAGAATTCCTGCCGGCCATGAAGGGTCTTTAGGGGCAGCTGGACGTGGAGCCCTCTCAGATGGAAGCATGTCAGCACATCAGCCTTGGGAGGTGCTGAGGCTGAAATGAGGAGACTGAGCACATGCAGTGATCCCAAAGCATGTGTTCTGTGACTCATCCATCTCTGGGAGTGCGCTTTCCATGAGGAATAAACAGTGAGGACAAAAGTAAGGTGAAGCTTCAAGTCCTGAAAGTGTAGAGGGAGAGAGTTCAAGTCTCATCCACCACCTGACACTAAATATAAGAACTTGTTCTCCAGTTGCAAGTGACTATGAGAGTTTTGTTCCCACTAGGATATGGCCATCATACGTGAATGTAAAAAGGAAACCAAATTCCCTGGTGCAAAATACCCTCCAGGTACCAAACAGAAACGAACCTTTCATCTTTGGCAGTGAAAAAGCAATGAAAGAGTAGTCTTGTGAGAAAGCAAATTTCTGAATGGCAAAGCAAGAAAAGATGACTATAAGCACAGTACAGTCAAAGGACATGGATACAATAACTCTATTATATCATTACAATTTGGAAAGAACAAATCAGAATTCTACACATATTTCCTTCTGCTTCCTGATTTCATATTCACCTTCCTTAGTTTCTAAAGAAGTGGGTGGAACCCAAGTGTTCTAGGAATTGTCTCGCTTTAGATCCTAACTGAGTGTTGTTCACTATGTGAATCGTCATCAGCATCACTGCTATGTATGCTCTCCAAAATGCATTCTGTACAAACACAACCATGAGCATAAAGTTATTATACAAGTTGACCCACCCATTTCTTCTACTCGACTTGCTGGCTCACACAGCATCACCCTGGTCTTCCCTCCAGGTTCTCAGACCTCCCCTGTGCTCTGTGCAGACAGAGTCCTTCAATAAGATATTGATCACAGCTGAAAATTTCAAATGAGGGAGAGATGCTGAGAAAATCACCTTTCGAACCCTCACTTCTATAGACCCATTTATAGCTTTCACCGTCAACCTTACCAACCTGAAATTCCAGATGTTACAGACATACTTGAAACATGGCTAGTGTGACCAAGCAATTGTGTGTTTTTTGCATTTTTTAATAGAATGAGTTAATTATTGTTTGAACTAAATTCATTATAAATAGACACATTTGGTTAGTGGCTACCACACTGCAAAGCTCAGCTCTAAGAAATCCAAAGATGAGAAAGAGGTAACCAGCCACCCCTCTCCTGGTTGTTCTTTACTGCAGAAAATTTGATGGCCTGATCTGATCATTCATATATAGGTATATCTTGGGCTCTTGGACACACGCCAGGCATTGGGAGAGTCCTTGTGGACACTGAAATAGTACAGTCAACACTCAGATCCAAGAGGAATTCCCAGCAAGGGGCCCACTTGTAGACAGAGGTGAAGGGCATGGCCCAGTACACCTGTATTAGACATAATCAGAGAGTAGCTACAGAGGGGAGGGAGGGATTTCACTCTCTCCATGAGTCCATCCTTCTCACCCCTGACTCTAGAAGACCTGAGGAAGGCAGTGGAAAAGGCCCCGTTGGAGGTGAAAAATTTGTATACTGAAAACTACAGGACATTGCAGAAAGAATTTAAAGAAGAGACAAGTAATTGGAATGACATACCATGTTCATAGACTGGATTATTAAATACTGTTGGCATTTCTATACTACATAAAGTGATGTACACATATATCGCAACAACCCACAAAATTCCATGTCATTATTATAGAAGTAGACAGAATCCTAAAATACATATGGAACCGCACCCAAGTAGATAAAACAATCTTGAGAGCAAAGAGCAATGATGGAGATTAACACTTCCTGAACTCAAAACACATTAACAATGCCACAGTAGTCAACACAGTCTGCTACTGGCATCAAGACAGTGAGATAGACCAATGAAATATAATAGAGAGACTCCAAATAAACGCACATATATATGGCCAACTGATCTTGGCCAAGGTTCTAAGATTACCAAGTGAAGAAAGGACAGTCTCTTCAACAATCAACAGAATGAAAAGGCAACCTATAGGATGGGAGGAAATATGTGTAAACCTTGTATCTGAATAAGGGACCAATATCCAGAATATATAAGAAACTACTATAAGTCAATTTCAGAAAAACAGCGGGCAAATAACTGAGTTTCAAAATGGGTAAAAAGCTTCACTAGGCATTTCTCCATAAAGACATACAGGGGGTCAATCTACATATGAAAATTTGCTCAACATCGCTAAGCATCAGGGAAATGGAAATCAAGCCACAAGGAGATATCACTCACACCTGTTAGGATGTGTATTATAAAAAGACAATTAGGGCTTCCCTGGTGGCACAGTGGTTGAGAGTCCGCCTGCCGAAGCAGGGGACACGTGTTCGTGCCCCGGTCTGGGAGGATCCCACATGCCACTGAGCGGCTGGGCCCATGAGCCATGGCCGCTGAGCCTGTGCGTTTGGAGCCTGTGCTCCGCAACGGGAGAGCCCACAACAATGAGAGGCCCGTGTACTGCAAAAAAAAAAAAAAAGAAAGAAAGAAAGAAAATTAATGGATGCTGGCAAAGATGTGAAGAAGTGGAACTTCTGTACCCTGTTTTGTACCCTGTAGTAATGTAAAATGGTGTAGCCATTATGGAAAACAGAATGGAGGTCCCCCAAAAATTATTAAGAGAACTCTCATAAAATCCAAGTCACTCATTTAGGTTTATATACAAAGGAGATAAAACAAGAATGTCCAAGAGATATCTACAATCTCATGTCCATTGCAGCATTATACACAGTACACAACATAGGAAAACTGCCTAGTGTCCATGGGAAGATGAATTAATAAAGAAAATGTGGTGTATACATACAGTGGAATGTCATTCAGTCTTTGAAAAAGAAGGAAATCCTGCCATTTGCAGCAACACAAAAGAACTTGGAGGACATTTGTAAGAGTGAAATAAGCCAGTCACAGAAGGTCAAAAACTGAAAGAAAACTCCGAGAAGCAGAGAGTGGAAGGGTGGTTCCAAGAGCTGGCAGGAGGTTGACATGGGAAGTCTCTGTTCAAGGTTAGAATGTGTTATTTGCAAAATGGAAAAGTTCTAGACACATGCTGTACAACAAGGTGCATGTAGCCAACAGGACTGCCTGGACATTTCAAAACTTTAGGGGAACATAAATCAAGGGAAACACAACACAAAAAGTTCACATACACACACAGAATCATACCACTCTTTTCACATACAGACACACCCAGTCTCATGCACACAAACCTACACCACCTAACCGTAATACAGCTTCTTCCTGGGACTATAGTAATTGGTCACATTACTTGTAAATAATTTTCTATCACCAGGACCCCTACTCTCATTCCCAGCACAAATTTGGAATCAGTTTGCCCTCTACACTAAAATCAGCAAGAATGTCCCACTTTCTCATCTTCAAAGTTCTTCCTCCCCAAGTGACTGATTCCAGAATACATACCGTTTTCACGTTCTGGGAAGGCCACCTGCAATTACACAAGAGAAAACACTATGAGGATAAGATCACAGTGATGCTCAGGTCTTTTGTTCATTTGCTGACAGTAGAAAACCTCATAAGAAACAGTGGTCCAGGGAACGCAGCAAGGGTTATCAGAGCAAACCTACTCGGGCTGAAAGGCAAGAACTTTGCTGGGAGGATGGAACTTCCAAGTCCATTTAGGTTGGAAATTACAGAATTCTTTTCCTAGAGGAAAAATCGCTGCAGGAGAGAGAGCTCCGTACTCTACAGGCTGTAATGGATGCTGTCAATTGTAATGTCCTGTGGAATCAGGCACCATGAGTTGGTAATAGACTCTCACTCCACATTCTCCCAACCAAGGGAATTGTATGTATCTGGAAGGAATACCCTCAAATATTCATAACTTAATTCTATTGAAAGAGAAATAAAGCAATATTTCTATCTCAGACCAGAAAAAATCCAGCTTACCTTGATGATCCACGGAGGCTTTTCTTCTGCCCTATCATGGTGCAGGTCATCCGCCACATCCTCAGGGATACCTGGAGGGACACAGAGTAACTGTCAGGACACTGGTGATGCGGCTCAGGAATTACTCAGGGGCTTACTTCTCGATGAGGACATGGGGTGGTGTGTATGGATGTGGGAGGTTAGTAAGTGTGGGCTGAGCTGGTGTTGGGCCATCCTCTTTGGGGGATGAAGGAAGGCAAAGGACAAGAGGAAGGAAATGAAAACAGAGCTTTGGCTTTCTAGCTAAGGGGAGCCTAATCAGAAGGGAAGGGTCGATCTAAAAAATGGTAAACACTAAAATGCATGCTCTGTTTCAATGACACAGACCCATGACCCATCCTGCCTCTTTTGAGCTTCTGCTAAATTGCCACTGTCTCTTGATTCTTCCCAGATCACTCTTTCCCCAGCATCCACAATGCCAGCTACTGCATTTATCATGTCTTCTGTTGTATGATATTTTATACTTGATTAACAGCAACCTCCTTAAAGGACTGAATTCAATCCTAGACAAAATATGCTATATTTATTCACTAATCACTTGTCTTAAAGAAAATCAAATCCACAAGATTTGACAAAACTGAAATCCTACCATTTAGATACAGCCACTATCAATCGTATCATATTTTTCTCCCAGTCTTTGTTTTCTATACAATGTACGTATGCCCACTGAGTCATGGTCTGCCCATACTCTAGGGAGCTGTTCCATAAGTGGGACACTTCGTTATGAAGAGGGAGCCCGGACTGAGCACAGCCTGTCTCTAACCCAGCTGTGCAGGAGAAGTGTACAGGCTAACAGTCAGGTTCCACTTTGAGTCCTTGGGTGTGGGCTACAGGAATTGACCAATGCTAAGGCTTATGGTAATGTTATCCAATACAATAAAATAGCTCCCTGATTCTTATCTGCTTTTGGCCTTGTTTAAGCAATGACACCAGCACTGACAGATATGACCTGTACTGTATACATGGGGTCTCACACCTCTCAGAATCTGTGAGCTGACCAGGAGAATGCAGGTCCTGAGGTGAACTTCACATTACTGACTGTGCCAAAGTCAACTGATAAGCCCACCCATAGCTGCCCTGGATTCTGTGACCACTAAGGCCACCTGATGGGCAAGGTCTGGACCTTTGGAGATGCTAGGACTTCCAGCCAAGGATACGGATGCAGGGACTCCCTTGCTCCACGACTGAGGATCCCTTGGCTGAGTGGTAAGTGCAGGTCAGGGATCCAGAGCACCCACATTGGGACCCACCCCTGGGTTCTCAGTTTGGCTTTTCCACTTAGGAGGTCAAGAGCTTAGAACATTTATCTCTGCACCATCTCCTTCTGAGGAAAAGGAATATTAACCAAATCTGGGCAACAGCTGTGTTGAGGGAAGAACAAGGTAGTGTACAGACAGTGTGCAGTGGTGATGAGCTTTGTTGACAGGTGAACTGTGCTGTGTAAGAGGGAAATATCTCCTCAGGAAACACACACACGCTCACGCATGCAGGTTCACAATCACACCACATAGGCTCACACATGGACCCCACCCCAACCCTGATACACACAAACCCACATCATCTAAATGATGCAGTTACTTCCAGGACCATAGAACTTGGGCATGGCTCTTTACTGGGAAATCAGTCTCTAGCTCTACACCCCCAGCCCTCATCCCTGTAGGGACCCTGAATCAGGGTGTCTCTCCAAGCAAAGCCAGCAAGAGAGTCCCACCTTCTTCATCATCTAGATTGTTCCTCAGCACAGGGGTGAACTCTGAATACATACCGTTTTTGTTTGCTGTCCAATCCACCTGTGATTAGAGAAGAGAAAACAGTGTAAGGATCTCAGCATCCTGTGCTCTGTGGACACAGGTATTTCATCTCTTTTTTTGTCCTCAGAAAACCAAATGGGAAACTGCTGTTGAGTCAATGGCCCCAAAAGAAACCAGAGAAGACAGCTGTGGGAAAGGCTGGAGCTTTGCCTGGAAGATCTCTCAGGTCCACTTTGAGGAGCAAATACAAAAGTCTATTTCAAGGAGGGAAATTTTCTGCTCAGGAAAGTGTGTCTGACTATACAGTTTCTAACTGATGTTGCCATTTTTTAAATGGCCTTTTGAATGAGTTATCTGTTGGGAAAGACCTTCAATCAGCATTCATCCAACCAAGCAAAATTGTATACATCAGCTGTCTTGAACATTGTAGATCTTCATATCTGAAATCAATTGGAAAAGAAAGAAATGAAGCAAACTTTTAATCTCTGATAAATAAGGGGAGCTTACCCTGGAGGTAGCAGGAGCCACTTTAATTGTCCTCACATAGGGCCGTTTCTCCAACAGGTCCTCAGGGGGCTCTAGGAGGACACAGAGTAAGTGTCAGGACACTGGTGATGCTGCTCAGGAATTACTCAGAGAGCCTCGTTAATGTGGACACAGGGTGGGAGTGTATGGATACAGGTGGTTACTGAGTGTGGACTGAGGTGCTGTTGGACAAACCTCCCTGGTGGGTGGAGGAAGGCAAAGGGGAGGAACATTTCAGAAATGAGGAAGAGAACCTTTAGCTTTCTAGCTGTAGGGAAGCTAATCAATTTGAAAGTGTCAGTCTGAAAAAGCTTAAACACTAACATTGCACTATGCTTCAGTATAGAGTCCCACGGCCCCTCTGCCCATTTCAAAGTCCCTCCAAATCCCCCTTCTTCTTGAAATGTTACAAGACTATTTCAGCTTCCTTCTAATCAAATATGTTGCTCCTTCATTCATCGTCCATTCTGTTGGATTTTTGACTTATTTTATTGTGATGAAATATACATATTTATGCTTTTCATAATTTTTAAGTATACAGTTCACTAGCATTTCTTACTTTCACAATGCTGTGTACCCATCAACACAATCTACATCTTAATCTTTTTCATCATTTCAACGTAACCTCTGTACCCATTAAATCATAATCCACCTGACTCCTGCCTCCTGACCTTGGTAATTTCTACTTCCGGCGTCTGTGAGTTTGCCTACACTAGGTACCTCACACAAGTGGAATCATATAATATTTGTCTTTCTGCGCCTGCCTTATTTCACTAACAATAATATATTTTTTATATTATTTGCATCATTCATTTTGTAGCATAAGTCAATCTTTAATTCCTTTTTTTATGGTTGAAAATTATTCCATTCTGTGTATATATCACATTTTATTCATCCATTCATCACCTCATGGACTTTGGATTGTTTCTATCTTTTGGCTACTAAGAATAATGCTACTATGAACATTAGTGTACACATTTCTGTATGGCACCATAATGGTGACAAATAATATTGTACATATTTCAAATATCATTGAATATAACAACACAAGGTGTGACTCTTAGGTGAACTATGGACTTTTCATTAGTAAAAATATACTTACATTGTTTCACTAATTGTAACAAATGTACTTCACCTATGCTATATATTATTAATAGCTGAAACTGGAGTGATAGAATACAGGTATTTTCTGTATTGCATGTACAACTTTTATGTCAATATCATCCTGTTCTAAATAATGTCTAATAATTTAAAGAAATCTCAAAACATGGTTTCAGGGAGGGATGTGTTGTCGCTAACGTTCAAAAATCAGCTAATGTCTAAACCTTAACTAGAGACCATCTTCCCTCTTAAACATGAACCAAATGTTGAATTTTAAATGCATGTTTACTTCCATGGTTAAAACAGTACCAGCTGGCTTAGTAAGTTTCAATTTGAACACATGGAATAAAAGAAGAATACTGCTTAATATTTCATAGCTTTTTCTTAAATATGAGGCACTGAATCAACTAGAATTATTATTCTTGAGTGAACCTAATGAGACATTTTCCACAGTACCTTCAGCTGGGTCATTTATAGGGTGCATCCTAAAATGTGGCCGGATGCGGATCTTTTTCAGCCAGCCTGGGGTTGATATTCCTGACCTCTGATGAGTGTTTCTTCTTCTCGCATTCTGGGAGCAGCATCCTGGGAAATGCATTACAATAGAGACAACTATTGACATCTTGCTGGCAGAAGACCATGGGGAAATTAGCAATAATTTATTCACAGTTCAATCCTTTGGTCCCTTTCCTCACCAGCTGCCCAGCAGAGCCTCCTGAATCAAAGTTGGACTTAGGAAGATCTTGTACTTTGGTATGCAGTGAAAACACCCAACAGACAGGTTTTGTGGGCAAATATCTTTATTTAACTGAGAATGTCTAGAAACTCAGCAAACCATTGGGACCATGACTGACGGACTGGATTCAAATCCCGTTTAGAAGAAGCATGTACTTGGGAAAGACATGTAGATCCCTCTTTGCCTCAGTTCCCTGTTCTGAGATGTAGGAATGTTAATATGGCCTAAGTTTAGCATTATGTCATGTATCCAAAAATGATTGAATATAGGTAAAATGTTTGAAAAATAAAGGACCGGTGCTTCACAAATGCGCTATACGTGTTCAATCCTGAATGATGGCAAGAAGAAGCTGGACATTTGGTAGCTGTTGAAAGCAGAGAAGGGATTTGACGGCTCCAAGTAAAGGGGGGATTCAAGCTTACTCTTCAGCTTTTTCATGGGAACAATGCTTTACAGCTCATGGAGAATATCCATTATCATGTCTGACACCCAGCCCTGTTGGGGGTGAAGGGGAGGGCAAAGTGGGGGCTGTAACCCATATGTTATGGTGGAGGGTGTGGAAATTTAGAGATAAGTGACTGTCCAAGAGTCACAACCATGATGAATGATGGATCTGGGACAGGACAGACCCCTGGACCCCTGAGCCAGGAGTTCCCCTCACTCTCTCTCTCAAATTCTCCTGCCCCAAGTTTTCTGTGGGTGAGAGCTGATGCCCTGGAGGAGCTGCCTGAGCCTAGAAAAGAACCCAAATCCTTACCCTACTTTTCGTCTCTATATTTCTATCCCTCATTCAAAATACATCAGTTTCTTACCAACAAAGCTCCCCTGAAGGACCACAGGAATTCCAACTGTGTCCGTTCTCCCCAGCCTCTTCATACCGTCAACTATCTCACAAGCATCCTTCACAATGACCAGCTCACCATGCTGAGTGACCAGTGGTCTGTTACATTCCTAGGTTGCCTCAGAGCTCAAAACCTCTAAGCAAAAGGCCACATGATGGCTCTACCAAGAATCAACTTCCCTTCAATTGACCAAGTTTGGATGAATAGTTATCATGAATTAACTGGGGAGGTGGCCATCTCTGCTGGGCTTTGGTGGCTTAGTTAAGTCTGTGATGCTCAAAGTCTCACTGACAATTGATCTGAGCACCCATTCGAGCAGCCTGGACCAAGGGCTTGCTAAGAATGGGCAAGCGTTCAAGTCCTTCCTCACTAATATTCCGGCTCTATAAACTCATCATTTTCTAGACCCTGTAGTGGAAGGCAATAGAATCCCACATTCTTTTTGAAAGTCATCTCCATACTCAGAGGCTGGAGACCCCACCCCAGGATTCTCCTTGAGAATCACCAGACAGACCCTCCTTCCCTCAGTGACCAAATGTTCATTCCACTAATGTGATGGCACTGGCCCTTCTCACCAAACTCCCTGGCAGCCGCCAAACAGCCAGTGATCTTGTCCACAGCAACCCATGGAAATCCAACCAGTGAATCCCAGGTTCTTTCCTTTATAAAACTCTCTGGATTTAGACCTTGAATATTTGGTTTCAGATTGACAGCTACATTTAGAAGAGCTGAGCTGTAATTCCCCTTTCCTCCTATAATGACCATTGCTGAGGAGATATGAAGATTCTCCTGCTTCAGTAAAAGCATAATGAGTGAGTTCCCTTTATCTGTTCTCTGGTAGAGTGGGTACAAAATTGGCATTTGGAGATAGTATGTTTTTCTAAATTTAGGAAAATATTTAAGGCAGCTGGCTTGATAGAAGAATCAAAAATATAACTTAAGTAATATAACAAACTGTAAAATATATTTATAACTGTAGATAAATGTGGTAGAAATCAAAAAAGAAAACAAAAAAGATGAGGAACATATATCAGTAAAAGTTAACCAGCACATTTGAAGGAACAGCCTTCAGAGGATGAATATGAACCTACCTCCAGAACAATTCAGACTGTCCATTTTCAAAGTCTCAAGGGGTGAAAGTGAGAGCTTCTCATCTGTCACTGTATGTGAACCTCTCAGTTCACAGACTGGCAGTTGGAATGGAATGCCAAGATGTGCATTATCATATTACCATAGTGACAGGTCACAATAGAACTTTCAGAATGAACTGGACTCTGCACAGGATGGGTCCAACTGCTGTTGTCTAGAAAGTGTGTTTCCAAGGACAAGTTTGGCTCTTCAGAGTAAACATTTTATTTCCGAAGTTGAATCTCAGGCGCACAATTTACTCTCTCATTAAGAAAATAATTTATATGGGAGAAAATGATCTGCCCCCCCAAATACAGTTGATAGTGCACATTTCAGGGTGAAGATGGACAAAGGTAACACGTTGAGAATAAAAAGAGGTTCTATTCTTCACTGAAATATCATCCTGTTGCTGAACGCAAGTCCATGTGCCTGACAAACAGTGAGGCCAAACAATACCAACATGTCGAGTTTGGAGCATTGGAGCAGAGAAAGGTTTACTGCAGGGCCATGTGAGGAGATGGGCGGCTCATGCCTTAGAAAACCCTGAACTCCCCAAAAGCTTTCAGCAAAGCCCTTTCATGGGAAAGGTAAGGGAGGGGTGTGGTTAGTTGCTTCAAACTTCTAAGGTCAGATCCTTTTTTCTTGAGGTCAGGTCATGGTCAGGTCACGATGTTCCTGTAAGCCTCCACCAAAACAAATGTTACTCTCTGTACTGACAAGAAAGGGCAAGGTCCCAAGGCTCAACTCTTGCTCTCCAGAGTCCAGGTCCTGGCCAAGAGGAGGGGGTCTGTGTGCAGGCTGGTTACCCTGCCCGGGAGTGTCCGTCCATCAACCAGTCTGGGTTCTCCCACCAGTGCCCAGGCCTGCTTGAAGAAGCAGATCTCAGGTGGCGGTGCCCTCCAGGCCAGGTCCCCAGACCCTGCCCAGCCTTCATCACTGAGGGAGCCAGGCGCCCAGGACCCTGCCGGCCCTCAGGCTTTTCCTTTAAACTGGAGAGAATCATTTGTAGCAAATACCAGTCAGGTGAATTCCCAGCTGCCAACAACTGCCCTTTGACGAGAACAGCCCAACCGCAGAGGCGGACCTGAAGTAATGATGTGCAAAGTCCTTGCAGCTGAACCTTGACCTCTGGCCTCTTCCTGGGGTGGACAACTGATCAAAGCTGGACCAAGTTTTGAAACTTGAGCAGAGAGTCTGAAGCCGCTTGAAGCTCTTACCTGGATGACAGTGTCCGTGTACTGCAGGTGCTGAGGCCTCTGTGCACCACGACCCATGGGGACTGCTGCTGCCATTAGGTCGCCGAGGCAGGGACGGGGGTAGGTTCACGCCTGCCCCGCCCCTATTACAATCTCCACCCATTTCTACTCTTCCTCCCCACACTTTTCTAGATAAAATAATTTAAAATGTAAGATTTAATCTTATTATAAACAAAGTTAAGTTTTCATGTCTAATGTCCAGTTGTATTCTTAGTGTCCTATAAATTCGGTTTTTCTCCTCACAGAAATTAATATTTTTGCCACGTATTGCAAGTATATTTCCAATTTGTCACTGTCTTTTTATCAGTTACTTTTACTTTTATCATGAAGACATTTATTTTCTTTTCAAAAATCAGTAATTCAAATATTTTTATTTGTTACTTTTGGCTGTGAGAAAGGTAAGGAGGAAGAATAGTATGACTAATATTCATATTAAGGACTAAATACTCCTTTAGGAAAATATTTTACTAATTAGGAAAATAACTACAGGTTATGTTACATTAGTTCTGCCTTCAAGGTGCCCACACTCTAGTGCCATGAAGATATAAATCAAATTTAGAGCCCAATTATAATAAATAGCTCAATCCAGGTGACTTGTAACACCCATTGCAATGTTTGCACTTCAAACTGTTTTATGTGATTCCCTAATTATATTATATGGTAACCTAATAAATGATCTCAAATCCATTAGATAAAAGGCATGATAAAAAATTAAGAAATAGACTTAGTAAAATAAAGGGTACCATGGCAAAATAATGTGTTTCCCTTGATTTATAAACCCGTTAATCTTGAATGAACATTTTGGTAACATTTCATCTGGTTTGTGAGTCCATTTTACAAGTATAAGCAGTTCACTTGGAGGAATTTTGTTGATTCCTGCTGGGTTTAAAACTTCAGTTAAGTGACTACCATTCTATTTCTCATGAGAGCTAGCTTAACTTCTTCCATTTTTCTTCGTAATTCTCATCTTTGAGAGCAGGAACATGTTGGTTGGAATAATTTTGCATCCCAGTAGGAGCAATTATACATTTTCTCATGTGATTGATACTGCACGCAAGTCTATTGGTGATCAGTAACCTGCGCCTTGTAATTCCTTTAATTTCATTTATATTCAGCTGGGAAAGGAGCCAGATTTCTCCTGGCTTCCACACACTCGCTGATGGTTAGACAATAAATAAGATTTTTATTTTCCTTCCTGTACTTGTAGGCTTGTCGGCTATAACACTTTCTTCTTTTTGCAGCATTTTCTGTCACTATCTTTATTTTTAAATTAAGTGTATTTTATTTTGCGCAAAGTACCCCTTCAGCTTCAACAGAGAAGTTTCACTCTGCAGTGTTTTTGTTACTATTCAGTCATATTATTTTAAACTTTATTATTTCTTCTTTCATCTAAGGGTTACTTACAAGAGTAAGTTTATTTCTCCCTAACTTCAGATGTGGTTGTTCCTTAGTAATCCCTTTATATCAAACACCAGCTTAATTGTGTTCTGGTCAAGAATGTGTTCTTTAGGATACTGGTTCTGGGAATATAATAAAACTTGCTTTATTACCTTGTAGCTGATTAATTTTTATGGATATGCTATGTTTGCTTGAAAATGATATACATTCTACATTTGTTAGGTGTCATGTTCTATCTATACTCATTATATCAAGATCTTGTTTAGTTTAAATCTTCTATATCTTTATCAATTCTTAACATCTTGTTAATGTTCCTGGCTTGGATTTAAGTTTTTTTTTCTTCTTAGCATTTCTACATTGTTACATTTGTATATATGTGGTGCTATTATTAGATGCATACATATTTATAATTTATACTCAGTATGATTTTTATCATCCTGATGACTTTAATACTACTATTTAACGCATTGTTTGTTTGACATGAACACAAATACATCATTGATATTTTAAATATTTGGTTTGCTTATAAATTTATGCTCTTTTAATTTCAAATTCTAAGTTTTTTGGGTTTTTTTTAAATTTACTTAGGGCCTAAAACTTATCCCCTTGCAAAAAAGCATATAACTTTATTTTTTAAATGACATTGATTTTTTTTAACCTGGATTATTTCTTTGGCACATTTAATTTCACATATATTGATTCATTCTTACAATCTTATTTTACTTATTTAATGTTTTCTATTTATCTGATTTTCTACATTTGTTTTGTTGGTTAGCATGTAGGTGCATATACTTGGGTGTGTGTGTGTGTGTGTGTGTGTGTGTGTGTGTGTGTGTGTTTTAGTGTAACTTTTCAATTTTGGATTGATTTCACTTATATACTACTCTAATTCCATTTCACACAACTATTTTATTTTTTTTGATTGAAGTATAGTTGATTTATAATGTGTTATTTTCTGACAATGTGATTTGGTTATATACATATATATATATATATATATATGTATATATTCTTTTTAATATTCTTTTCCATTATCGTTTATTACAAGATATTGAATACAGTTCCCTGTGGTACACAATGTGTCCTTGTTGATTATCTATTTTATATATAGTAGTGTGTATATGTTAATCTCAAACTCCTCATTTATCCCTCCACTCCTCTCCCTGTTATCCCTTATGGTAACCATAAGTTTGTTTTCTAGGTCTGTGGGTCTATTTGTTTTGTAGATAAGTTAGTTTGTATCATTTTTTTCAGACTTCACAAATAAGCGATATCATATGATATTTGTCTTTTTCTGTCTGGCTTACTTCACTTAGTATGATAATCTCTAGGTCCACCCATGTTGCTGCAAATGGAATTATTTCATTCTTTTTTGTGGCTGAGTAGTATTTTATTGTATATATGTACATCTTCTTTATCCATTCATCTGTCGATGGACATTTAGGTTGCTTCCATGTCTTGGCTATTGTAAATAGTGCTGCTATGAACACAGAAGTGCATGTATCTTTTCAAATAGAGTTTCCTCCAGCTACATGCCCAGGAGTGGGATTGCTGGTCATATGATAGTTCTATTGTTTATTTTTTTAAGGAAACTCCATACAAGTTTCCATAGTGGCTGCACCAATTTATATTCTCACCAACAGTGTAGGAGGGTGCCCTTTTCTTCATACCCTCTCTAACATTTATTATTTGTAGAATTTTTTGATGATGGCCATTCTGACTGGTGTGAGGTGATATCTCATTGTAGTTTTGATTTGCATTTCTCTGATAATTGGTGAAGCTGAGCATCTTTTCATGTGCCTTTTGGCTATCTGTATGTCTTCTTTGGAGAAATGTCTATTTAGGTCTTCTGCCCATTTTTGGATTTGTTGTTGTTGTTGTTGTTGTTATGCATTGTACGAGCTGTTTGTATATTTTGGAAAGTAATCCCTTGTCAGCCGAATTGTTTGCAAATATGTCCTCCCATTCCATAGGTTGTCTTTTCATTTTGTTTATGTTTTCCTTTGCTGAGCAAAACTTACAAGTTTGATTGTGTTCTGTTTGTTTATTTGTGCTTTTATTTCTATTGCCTTGGGAGACTGACCTAAGAAAACGTTGGTACAATTTATGTCAGAAAATATTTTGCCTAAGTTCTCTTCAAGGAGTTTTATTCTGTGATGTCTTATATTTAAGTCTTTAAACCATTTTGAATTTATTTTGGTGTAGGGTGTGAGGGTGTGTTCTAACTTTATTGATTTACATGCAGCTGTCAAACTTCTCCAACATCACATGCAGAGAGACTGTCCTTTTCCCATTTTATATTCTCGCCTCGTTTGTCAGAGGTTAATTGACTATAGGTGTGTGGGTTTATTTCTGGGCTGTCTATTCTGTTCCACTGACCCATATGTCTGTTTTTGTATCAACACCACACCGTTTTGATTACTGTAGCCTTGTAGTATTGTCTGAAGTCTGGGAGAGTTACACCTCCAGCTTTGTTGTTTTTCCTTAGGATTGCTTTGGCAATTCTGGGTCTTTTATGGTTCCATATAAATTTTAGGATTATTTGTTCTAGTTCTGTGAAAAATGCCATTGGTAATTTGATAGGGGCTGCATTAAATCTGTAGATTGCTTTGGGCAGTATGGCCATTTTAACAATATTAATTCTTCCAATCCAAGAACATGGCATATCTTTTCATTTCTTTGAATGATCTTCAAATTCCTTTATAGTTCTCAGAATATAGGTCTTTCACCTCCTTGGTCAGGTTTATTCCTAAGTATTTTTCTTTTTATATGATTTTCAAAGAGATTTTTTTTTAACTTTCCCTTTCTGATATTTCATTATTAGTGTAAAGAAATGCAACAGATTTCTGTATGATAATCCTGTATCATGTTACCTTGCTAAATTAATTTATCAGTTCTTGCAGTTTTGGTCACACTATTTTAGATATTATATACTGTATTTTTTATCTTACAATGGCTACTTTATAAAATAGTACATGTTAAAATGTTAATTATTACTTTCCAAATTATACAATAAATCCAGAATTCTTTAATTCCAATACGTTATCCTGACATAGTTTTTACTTTACTTCTGCAATACAGTAAGCCCCCTACATATGAACTTTCAAGTTGCAAACTTTCAAAGATGCAAACGTGCGTTCGCATGTCCAATCATGTAAGTTACTTCATGTGTCTGGCTTCCATTGTCACGTGCATGCGTCCTCTACAAGTGGTTGTGCTTTTGTGTATTTTACTGTACAGTACTGTATACAGTATAATAATACAGTATCTTTATTTCAAGCCCAGGATGTTTGGAAGCAAGCATAAAAGCAATGGTATATAGCCGTTGTATTAGTTGGGTACCTAGGCTAAATTTGTTGGACTTACGAGCAAATTGGACTTATGAATGAGCTCTCAGAATGGAACTCATTCATATGTAGGGGACTTACTATAATTTATAAGTATAAGCATTAGATGTAAATGTGATATTTTCATATACTCACAAATAGCTTTGACCAACATGATTACATTTTCAACAGTAATTCTTGTGTTAAAAATCATTATTTGATGGAGTAAATTTGAAGACGTAATTGGCTTTATTCAATGATTCATGAATTGGGCAGCATCCCATCTAGCAAGCAGAAAGGAGCTCTGAGGAGCTGTACAAAATGGAAGGCTTTTATACACAGAAGGGGGCAAAAAGAAGTTTCTAACAAAGTATTATTTCAAGCAAGGTCACCTTTTTGGGGGGGATGTCACCTGTCTATGAGGCAGATTATCTCACTGGAACTAACCAGGAAATTCCAGAGTAACTGGTTAAAGTCACATCCCTGGAAGAGGCTGCAACTGTTAGTTATTAAGTCTTGGTTTGATGACGTGGGACTTAGTACAAGTGGCTCCATTTTAGGCCTGTTGTTACTTTTTAAACACTTGTAACTGAGGCCTTTATTGTCAGATTATTTTCTTTGTATATAAAGTTCATTCTTAGAAGTTTCTTTAGTGTAATTCTACTGCTAATAAAATTTCTGGGCTCTTTTTTTTGGTGTGAAAATGTGTTTAATTTGATCTAAATTCTGAAAGGTAATTTCACCTTGTATAGAATTCTACAATGGCCGTTATATTTAAATATGTTGAGGCCATTGTTCTATTATCTGTTTTATTTTATTACTTTTTGCTATTGAGAAAATATACAATGAGGACAAATTATTTGTCTGCCTTTTACCATTCTTACCATGTTTTTTTTACCTGTAGACCTAAGTTATCATCATGTCTCATCTGGTTTCCTGTGATAAAATTCTACCTTTAACTCTCCCTGACTACCCTCTCCCCCAAACATGCATTATCTATTACTATGTAGCAGTTGGGTTATTCCTTTTAAAGTATGTGTCACTTCCCTGCTTAGAACCCTCCAGAGAGCTCTCTTTTTTATACTGAGTCAAATCCAAAATCATTACAAAGGTCTGGCCCCACCTGCCTAGTTTCATTAACTCTCTGACTTTCTCTTTCTTATTTCTCTCTTTAGCTAACTACCGCCCATGGAGGGTCTCTAGGGGCAGCTAGACGTGGACCCCTCTCAAATGGAAGCATGTCAGCACATCAGCCTTGGGGAAGTGCAGAGGCTGAGATGAGCTCAAGGAGACTGAGCACATGCAGTGATCCCAGAGCACGTGTTCTATGACTCATCCACCTCTGGGACTGTCCTTTACAAGAGGAACAAACAGTGAGGACAAAACATGAGGTGAAGCCACAAGTCCTAAAAGTGCAGAGGGAGACAGTTCACTTCTCATCCACCACCTCACCCTTTCTAGAAGAACTTGGTCTCAAGTTTCAAGGGCCCATGAGGGTTTTGACCCACAGGTTCTGTCCATCATAGGTCAATATGCAAAAGAAAACAAACCCTCCTGTGCACAATACCCTAGATGTGCTAAGCAGAAAACAAACTTCCATATTAGGCAGTGACAAGCACAAGAAAGAGCAGCTCATGTGCAAAAGATCATTTTTGATGAGCAAATCAAGAAAAGGTGATTATAGAGCACAGTCACGTCTAAGGACACAATTGCTCTCTATTGTATCATTAAAATATGAAAAAAACAAGTCAGAACTCTGCACATATTTTATTCTTGTTTCTGATTTCATATCCACCTTCCTCAGTCTCCAAAGCAGGAGATATAACCCTAAAGTTCCAGGAACCCTCTGCCATTAGATCCTACCTAAGTGTTGTTCCTACCTGTATCCTTTTCCTCATCACGGCCACAAAAGCTATCCAGAGTCGATTCTGTAGAAACACGAACATGAATTTACAATTCTTATGGATACATTTAAAATGTGACTAATGTGACTGAGTAATTGGATATTTTA
Organism: Hyperoodon ampullatus; assembly: GCF_949752795.1. Lineage (NCBI taxonomy): Eukaryota > Metazoa > Chordata > Mammalia > Artiodactyla > Ziphiidae > Hyperoodon > Hyperoodon ampullatus. Next base: position 133,817,660 of record NC_136915.1, read on the forward strand.
TTTTGTTTTATTTTAATACACTGAGTTAATCATTGATTGAATTAAATAAATTATAACAGGCACATCTAGCTAGTGGCTACCACACTGTAATACACATCCCTCTTGCTCTCTATCTCTCTCCATATATATATATGTATATATATATATATAAAATATATGGAGGATGTTACCACCGCTCCCCTGGTTATTCCCCTCTGTATGGTCTACCCATTCAAGATGGCTGTTTGCTGATGGTTTACCAAAGGAAAAACCTCTGCCCCGTGAAGGTACTTAGCCCAAGGGGATAAGAGGGATCTGTCCCTCTGCTGGTTTACCTGGTAAATGATGAGCCCATCTGCAGTCAATTCCCCCTTTAACTGGTAGCCTGCCTATTCCGCCCAGAGAGAAGCATGCTGCTACTGCTGCTGCTGCGTTCTGCCTGCCATCGGCTATCTACAGTGGGATGTCTCTCCAGGACCACTTTGCTTCTGACGTGAAAGATCTCCCGTCTATTAAACCATTAATGTCTCTGTCCCTGATTGCGGGCTCTTTCTTTAGCCCTGAGGCTGAACAAGTACAGGGTTTGCAGGCGTGAGAGGTGCAGCCCAACACCTTCTGCAGGGCAGTTTGCTGGCCAGATTTGATGATTCATTTGTAGGTATTTCCTAGGCTCATGCACACTTGCCAGGCACTCATGAGACCTTGGGGACACTGAAACAGTAATGTCAACACCCAGCTCCTAGAGGAATTCCCGACAGGTGTTCCACTTGAGGGGAGAGGTAATGAGCATGGCCCAGTGCACCTGTGCTAGACATAATCAGCGAGCAGGTGCAGAAGGGAGGGAGGGACATTCACTCACTTCATGAGGCCATCCTTCTCACCACTGCCTCTGAAAAATCCAGGGAAGGAAGGGACAAAATGCCCTTAGAAGGTAAATGGCCTGTACACTGAAAACTACAAACCACTGCTGAAAGAATTAAACAAGGAACAAATAATTGAAATGACATAGCATCTTCATAGACTGGAAACTTATTATTGTTGACTTTTCTACACTACCCGAAGGTAAGTATTAATTCATCGTAATACCTATCAAAATCCCAATGTCATTTTCAAGGTAAAAGAAAAAAAAAATCCTAAAATACATATGGAACCACTAAGGACTCCAAACAGACAAAACAATCCTGAGAAGAAAGAACATAGATGGAGGCTTCTCACTTCCTGACTTCAAAACACATTACAAAGCCACAGGAATCAAAACTGTATGGTACTGACATAGAAACAGATACATAGGCCTAAAGACCAGAATAAATAACCCCCAAGAAAACTCATAGATACATGGCCAAATGAAATTCACCAAGCTTCTAAGACAACAAATAGGGAAAGTATAGTTTTTTCAACAGTCAATAGGATGAAAATATAACTTACAGAAAGATTACAAACATATATCAGAAAAGGAGCTAATGTCCAAAACATCTAGAAAAACACTACAACTCAAATGCAAAATACGTTAAAAAATTAAAAAGGGTAAATAACTGGGTTCAGAAATGTGCAAAGACTTAAATAAGACATTTCCCGAAAAAGACATACAAATGGCTAACAAATATAGGAAAAGGTTCTTAACCTCACTAATCATCAGGGCAATGCAAATGAACACCTCACACCTGTTAGGCTGTGTATTATAAAGAAAAAAATTAACAGTTTAAGGCCAAGATGTGGGGAATTGGAAACTTTGTACACTGCTGGTGGCAATGTAAAATGGTGCCGCTATTATGAAAAAGAGTATGGGGGTTCCTTATAAAATTATAAACAGAAATATCATATGATTCAGCAATCACAGTTCTGGGTATATATCCAAAGGAAATTAAATCAGTATCACAATGAGATGAACTTAGGTTCATTGCAGCATTCTCCAAAATAGCCTAGATATGCAACCAACTTCACAAAAGAAGTAAGTGTCCTGTGCCTGAGCTAACCTTAGGTACTTCAAAACAACTCCGTAAGTCTCTTAGCCCCTTAGAGAGGATGAAAGCAATATTAGAGTTAAAAATAACTTGAACCAATTCCCTTAGTCTGGAATACTGAAACAAAAGTTCTACAGCAGGCGAAGCCTCATAAACACACAGCACCTGCCAGGGTTTACCCCAGCCTTGGAAGAACTGGGAAGGATAAGACCAAGGCAGGCCTGAGGAAAGGTCCGAGGGTAGGCAGGACTGGAGTGTGGGGAGCAGGGGCAGGGCTGTCCGGATGGAGCAGTGGGTTGTAAGAAGAGGAGTGACCCTGGGTCCTGCTGCACTGAGTCTCTGTCCTGGGCCTGGTCAATTCCAGGAGACCAGGTTAGCAGGGCTGTGAGAGCCAGTGTGTGAAGCGAGCCCAGCAGCCCCTTCACACAGCCCTCTAGAATTCCTGCCGGCCATGAAGGGTCTTTAGGGGCAGCTGGACGTGGAGCCCTCTCAGATGGAAGCATGTCAGCACATCAGCCTTGGGAGGTGCTGAGGCTGAAATGAGGAGACTGAGCACACGCACTGATCCCAACGCATGTGTTCTGTGACTCCTCCACCTCTGGGAGTGCGCTTTCCATGAGGAATAAACAGTGAGGACAAAAGTAACGTGTAGTTACAAGTCCTGAAAGTGTAGAGGGAGAGAGTTCAAGTCTCATCCACCACCTGACACTCACAATAAGAACTTCTTCTCCAGTGTCAAGTGACTATGACAGTTTTGTTCCCACTAGGATATGGCCATCATACGTGAATGTAAAAAGGAAACCAAAATCCCTGGTGCAAAATACCCTCCAGGTACCAAACAGAAACGAACTTTTCATCTTTGGCAGTGAAAAAGCAATGAAAGAGTAGTCTTGTGAGAAAGAAAATTTCTGAATGGCAAAGCAAGAAAAGATGACTATAAGCACAGTACAGTCAAAGGACATGGATACAATAACTCTATTATATCATTACAATTTGGAAAGAACAAATCAGAATTCTACACATATTTCCTTCTGCTTCCTGATTTCATATTCACCTTCCTTAGTTTCTAAAGAAGTGGGTGGAACCCAAGTGTTCTAGGAATTGTCTCGCTTTAGATCCTAACTGAGTGTTGTTCACTATGTGAATCGTCATCAGCATCACTGCTATGTATGCTCTCCAAAATGCATTCTGTACAAACACAACCATGAGCATAAAGTTATTATACAAGTTGACCCACCCATTTCTTCTACTCGACTTGCTGGCTCACACAGCATCACCCTGGTCTTCCCTCCAGGTTCTCAGACCTCCCCTGTGCTCTGTGCAGACAGAGTCCTTCAATAAGATATTGATCACAGCTGAAAATTTCAAATGAGGGAGAGATGCTGAGAAAATCACCTTTCGACCCCTCACTTCTATAGACCCATTTATAGCTTTCACCGTCAACCTTACCAACCTGAAATTCCAGATGTTACAGACATACTTGAAACATGGCTAGTGTGACCAAGCAATTGTGTGTTTTTTGCATTTTTTAATAGAATGAGTTAATTATTGTTTGAACTAAATTCATTATAAATAGACACATTTGGTTAGTGGCTACCACACTGCAAAGCTCAGCTCTAAGAAATCCAAAGATGAGAAAGAGGTAACCAGCCACCCCTCTCCTGGTTGTTCTTTACTGCAGAAAATTTGATGGCCTGATCTGATCATTCATATATAGGTATATCTTGGGCTCTTGGACACACGCCAGGCATTGGGAGAGTCCTTGTGGACACTGAAATAGTACAGTCAACACTCAGATCCAAGAGGAATTCCCAGCAAGGGGCCCACTTGTAGACAGAGGTGAAGGGCATGGCCCAGTACACCTGTATTAGACATAATCAGAGAGTAGCTACAGAGGGGAGGGAGGGATTTCACTCTCTCCATGAGTCCATCCTTCTCACCCCTGACTCTAGAAGACCTGAGGAAGGCAGTGGAAAAGGCCCCGTTGGAGGTGAAAAATTTGTATACTGAAAACTACAGGACATTGCAGAAAGAATTTAAAGAAGAGACAAGTAATTGGAATGACATACCATGTTCATAGACTGGATTATTAAATACTGTTGGCATTTCTATACTACATAAAGTGATGTACACATATATCGCAACAACCCACAAAATTCCATGTCATTATTATAGAAGTAGACAGAATCCTAAAATACATATGGAACCGCACCCAAGTAGATAAAACAATCTTGAGAGCAAAGAGCAATGATGGAGATTAACACTTCCTGAACTCAAAACACATTAACAATGCCACAGTAGTCAAAACAGTCTGCTACTGGCATCAAGACAGTGAGATAGACCAATGAAATATAATAGAGAGACCTCAAATAAACGCACATATATATGGCCAACTGATCTTGGCCAAGGTTCTAAGATTACCAAGTGAAGAAAGGACAGTCTCTTCAACAATCAACAGAATGAAAAGGCAACCTATAGGATGGGAGGAAATATGTGTAAACCTTGTATCTGAATAAGGGACCAATATCCAGAATATATAAGAAACTACTATAAGTCAATTTCAGAAAAACAGCGGGCAAATAACTGAGTTTCAAAATGGGTAAAAAGCTTCACTAGGCATTTCTCCATAAAGACATACAGGGGGTCAATCTACATATGAAAATTTGCTCAACATCGCTAAGCATCAGGGAAATGGAAATCAAGCCACAAGGAGATATCACTCACACCTGTTAGGATGTGTATTATAAAAAGACAATTAGGGCTTCCCTGGTGGCACAGTGGTTGAGAGTCCGCCTGCCGAAGCAGGGGACACGTGTTCGTGCCCCGGTCTGGGAGGATCCCACATGCCACTGAGCGGCTGGGCCCATGAGCCATGGCCGCTGAGCCTGTGCGTTTGGAGCCTGTGCTCCGCAACGGGAGAGCCCACAACAATGAGAGGCCCGTGTACTGCAAAAAAAAAAAAAAAAAAGAAAGAAAGAAAATTAATGGATGCTGGCAAAGATGTGAAGAAGTGGAACTTCTGTACCCTGTTTTGTACCCTGTAGTAATGTAAAATGGTGTAGCCATTATGGAAAACAGAATGGAGGTCCCCCAAAAATTATTAAGAGAACTCTCATAAAATCCAAGTCACTCATTTAGGTTTATATACAAAGGAGATAAAACAAGAATGTCCAAGAGATATCTACAATCTCATGTCCATTGCAGCATTATACACAGTACACAACATAGGAAAACTGCCTAGTGTCCATGGGAAGATGAATTAATAAAGAAAATGTGGTGTATACATACAGTGGAATGTCATTCAGTCTTTGAAAAAGAAGGAAATCCTGCCATTTGCAGCAACACAAAAGAACTTGGAGGACATTTGTAAGAGTGAAATAAGCCAGTCACAGAAGGTCAAAAACTGAAAGAAAACTCCGAGAAGCAGAGAGTGGAAGGGTGGTTCCAAGAGCTGGCAGGAGGTTGACATGGGAAGTCTCTGTTCAAGGTTAGAATGTGTTATTTGCAAAATGGAAAAGTTCTAGACACATGCTGTACAACAAGGTGCATGTAGCCAACAGGACTGCCTGGACATTTCAAAACTTTAGGGGAACATAAATCAAGGGAAACACAACACAAAAAGTTCACATACACACACAGAATCATACCACTCTTTTCACATACAGACACACCCAGTCTCATGCACACAAACCTACACCACCTAACCGTAATACAGCTTCTTCCTGGGACTATAGTAATTGGTCACATTACTTGTAAATAATTTTCTATCACCAGGACCCCTACTCTCATTCCCAGCACAAATTTGGAATCAGTTTGCCCTCTACACTAAAATCAGCAAGAATGTCCCACTTTCTCATCTTCAAAGTTCTTCCTCCCCAAGTGACTGATTCCAGAATACATACCGTTTTCACGTTCTGGGAAGGCCACCTGCAATTACACAAGAGAAAACACTATGAGGATAAGATCACAGTGATGCTCAGGTCTTTTGTTCATTTGCTGACAGTAGAAAACCTCATAAGAAACAGTGGTCCAGGGAACGCAGCAAGGGTTATCAGAGCAAACCTACTCGGGCTGAAAGGCAAGAACTTTGCTGGGAGGATGGAACTTCCAAGTCCATTTAGGTTGGAAATTACAGAATTCTTTTCCTAGAGGAAAAATCGCTGCAGGAGAGAGAGCTCCGTACTCTACAGGCTGTAATGGATGCTGTCAATTGTAATGTCCTGTGGAATCAGGCACCATGAGTTGGTAATAGACTCTCACTCCACATTCTCCCAACCAAGGGAATTGTATGTATCTGGAAGGAATACCCTCAAATATTCATAACTTAATTCTATTGAAAGAGAAATAAAGCAATATTTCTATCTCACACCAGAAAAAATCCAGCTTACCTTGATGATCCACGGAGGCTTTTCTTCTGTCCTATCATGGTGCAGGTCATCCGCCACATCCTCAGGGATACCTGGAGGGACACAGAGTAACTGTCAGGACACTGGTGATGCGGCTCAGGAATTACTCAGGGGCTTACTTCTCGATGAGGACATGGGGTGGTGTGTATGGATGTGGGAGGTTAGTAAGTGTGGGCTGAGCTGGTGTTGGGCCATCCTCTTTGGGGGATGAAGGAAGGCAAAGGACAAGAGGAAGGAAATGAAAACAGAGCTTTGGCTTTCTAGCTAAGGGGAGCCTAATCAGAAGGGAAGGGTCAATCTAAAAAATGGTAAACACTAAAATGCATGCTCTGTTTCAATGACACAGACCCATGACCCATCCTGCCTCTTTTGAGCTTCTGCTAAATTGCCACTGTCTCTTGATTCTTCCCAGATCACTCTTTCCCCAGCATCCACAATGCCAGCTACTGCATTTATCATGTCTTCTGTTGTATGATATTTTATACTTGATTAACAGCAACCTCCTTAAAGGACTGAATTCAATCCTAGACAAAATATGCTATATTTATTCACTAATCACTTGTCTTAAAGAAAATCAAATCCACAAGATTTGACAAAACTGAAATCCTACCATTTAGATACAGCCACTATCAATCGTATCATATTTTTCTCCCAGTCTTTGTTTTCTATACAATGTACGTATGCCCACTGAGTCAGGGGCTGTCCATACTCTAGGGAGCTGTTCCATAAGTGGGACACTTCGTTATGAAGAGGGAGCCCGGACTGAGCACAGCCTGTCTCTAACCCAGCTGTGCAGGAGAAGTGTACAGGCTAACAGTCAGGTTCCACTTTGAGTCCTTGGGTGTGGGCTACAGGAATTGACCAATGCTAAGGCTTATGGTAATGTTATCCAATACAATAAAATAGCTCCCTGATTCTTATCTGCTTTTGGCCTTGTTTAAGCAGTGACACCAGCACTGACAGATATGACCTGTACTGTATACATGGGGTCTCACACCTCTCAGAATCTGTGAGCTGACCAGGAGAATGCAGGTCCTGAGGTGAACTTCACATTACTGACTGTGCCAAAGTCAACTGATAAGCCCACCCATAGCTGCCCTGGATTCTGTGACCACTAAGGCCACCTGATGGGCAAGGTCTGGACCTTTGGAGATGCTAGGACTTCCAGCCAAGGATACGGATGCAGGGACTCCCTTGCTCCACGACTGAGGATCCCTTGGCTGAGTGGTAAGTGCAGGTCAGGGATCCAGAGCACCCACATTGGGACCCACCCCTGGGTTCTCAGTTTGGCTTTTCCACTTAGGAGGTCAAGAGCTTAGAACATTTATCTCTGCACCATCTCCTTCTGAGGAAAAGGAATATTAACCAAATCTGGGCAACAGCTGTGTTGAGGGAAGAACAAGGTAGTGTACAGACAGTGTGCAGTGGTGATGAGCTTTGTTGACAGGTGAACTGTGCTGTGTAAGAGGGAAATATCTCCTCAGGAAACACACACACGCTCACGCATGCAGGTTCACAATCACACCACATAGGCTCACACATGGACCCCACCCCAACCCTGATACACACAAACCCACATCATCTAAATGATGCAGTTACTTCCAGGACCATAGAACTTGGGCATGGCTCTTTACTGGGAAATCAGTCTCTAGCTCTACACCCCCAGCCCTCATCCCTGTAGGGACCCTGAATCAGGGTGTCTCTCCAAGCAAAGCCAGCAAGAGAGTCCCACCTTCTTCATCATCTAGATTGTTCCTCAGCACAGGGGTGAACTCTGAATACATACCGTTTTTGTTTGCTGTCCAATCCACCTGTGATTAGAGAAGAGAAAACAGTGTAAGGATCTCAGCATCCTGTGCTCTGAGGACACAGGTATTTCATCTCTTTTTTTGTCCTCAGAAAACCAAATGGGAAACTGCTGTTGAGTCAATGGCCCCAAAAGAAACCAGAGAAGACAGCTGTGGGAAAGGCTGGAGCTTTGCCTGGAAGATCTCTCAGGTCCACTTTGAGGAGCAAATACAAAAGTCTATTTCAAGGAGGGAAATTTTCTGCTCAGGAAAGTGTGTCTGACTATACAGTTTCTAACTGATGTTGCCATTTTTTAAATGGCCTTTTGAATGAGTTATCTGTTGGGAAAGACCTTCAATCAGCATTCATCCAACCAAGCAAAATTGTATACATCAGCTGTCTTGAACATTGTAGATCTTCATATCTGAAATCAATTGGAAAAGAAAGAAATGAAGCAAACTTTTAATCTCTGATAAATAAGGGGAGCTTACCCTGGAGGTAGCAGGAGCCACTTTAATTGTCCTCACATAGGGCCGTTTCTCCAACAGGTCCTCAGGGGGCTCTAGGAGGACACAGAGTAAGTGTCAGGACACTGGTGATGCTGCTCAGGAATTACTCAGAGAGCCTCGTTAATGTGGACACAGGGTGGGAGTGTATGGATACAGGTGGTTACTGAGTGTGGACTGAGGTGCTGTTGGACAAACCTCCCTGGTGGGTGGAGGAAGGCAAAGGGGAGGAACATTTCAGAAATGAGGAAGAGAACCTTTAGCTTTCTAGCTGTAGGGAACCTAATCAATTTGAAAGTGTCAGTCTGAAAAAGCTTAAACACTAACATTGCACTATGCTTCAGTATAGAGTCCCACGGCCCCTCTGCCCATTTCAAAGTCCCTCCAAATCCCCCTTCTTCTTGAAATGTTACAAGACTATTTCAGCTTCCTTCTAATCAAATATGTTGCTCCTTCATTCATCGTCCATTCTGTTGGATTTTTGACTTATTTTATTGTGATGAAATATACATATTTATGCTTTTCATAATTTTTAAGTATACAGTTCACTAGCATTTCTTACTTTCACAATGCTGTGTACCCATCAACACAATCTACATCTTAATCTTTTTCATCATTTCAACGTAACCTCTGTACCCATTAAATCATAATCCACCTGACTCCTGCCTCCTGACCTTGGTAATTTCTACTTCCGGTGTCTGTGAGTTTGCCTACACTAGGTACCTCACACAAGTGGAATCATATAATATTTGTCTTTCTGCGCCTGCCTTATTTCACTAACAATAATATATTTTTATATTATTTGGATCATTCATTTTGTAGCATAAGTCAATCTTTAATTCCTTTTTGTGGTTGAAAATTATTCCATTCTGTGTATATATCACATTTTATTTATCCATTCATCACCTCATGGACTTTGGATTGTTTCTATCTTTTGGCTACTAAGAATAATGCTACTATGAACATTAGTGTACACATTTCTGTATGGCACCATAATGGTGACAAATAATATTGTACATATTTCAAATATCATTGAATTTAACAACACAAGGTGTGACTCTTAGGTGAACTATGGACTTTGCATTAGTAAAAATATACTTACATTGTTTCACTAATTGTAACAAATGTACTTCACCTATGCTATATATTATTAATAGCTGAAACTGGAGTGATAGGATACAGGTATTTTCTGTATTGCATGTACAACTTTTATGTCAATATCATCCTGTTCTAAATAATGTCTAATAATTTAAAGAAATCTCAAAACATGGTTTCAGGGAGGGATGTGTTGTTGCTAACGTTCAAAAATCAGCTAATGTCTAAACCATAACTAGAGACCATCTTCCCTCTTAAACATGAACCAAATGTTGAATTTTAAATGCATGTTTACTTCCATGGTTAAAACAGTACCAGCTGGCTTAGTAAGTTTCAATTTGAACACATGGAATAAAAGAAGAATACTGCTTAATATTTCATAGCTTTTTCTTAAATATGAGGGACTGAATCAACTAGAATAATTATTCTTGAGTGAACCTAATGAGACATTTTCCACAGTACCTTCAGCTGGGTCATTTATAGGGTGCATCCTAAAATGTGGCCGGATGCGGATCTTTTTCAGCCAGCCTGGGGTTGATATTCCTGACCTCTGATGAGTGTTTCTTCTTCTCGCATTCTGGGAGCAGCATCCTGGGAAATGCATTACAATAGAGACAACTATTGACATCTTGCTGGCAGAAGACCATGGGGAAATTAGCAATAATTTATTCACAGTTCAATCCTTTGGTCCCTTTCCTCACCAGCTGCCCAGCAGAGCCTCCTGAATCAAAGTTGGACTTAGGAAGATCTTGTACTTTGGTATGCAGTGAAAACACCCAACAGACAGGTTTTGTGGGCAAATATCTTTATTTAACTGAGAATGTCTAGAAAGTCAGCAAACCATTGGGACCATGACTGATGGACTGGATTCAAATCCCGTTTAGAAGAAGCATGTACTTGGGAAAGATATGTAGATCCCTCTTTGCCTCAGTTCCCTGTTCTGAGATGTAGGAATGTTAATATGGCCTACTTTTAGCATTATGTCATGTGTCCAAAAATCATTGAATATAGGTAAAATGTCTGAAAAATAAAGGACCGGTGCTTCACAGATGCGCTATACATGTTCAATCCTGAATGATGGCAAGAAGAAGCTGGACATTTGGTAGCTGTTGAAAGCAGAGAAGGGATTTGACGGCTCCAAGTAAAGGGGGGATTCAAGCTTACTCTTCAGCTTTTTCATGGGAACAATGCTTTACAGCTCATGGAGAATATCCATTATCATGTCTGACACCCAGCCCTGTTGGGGGTGAAGGGGAGGGCAAAGTGGGGGCTGTAACCCATATGTTATGGTGGAGGGTGTGGAAATTTAGAGATAAGTGACTGTCCAAGAGTCACAACCATGATGAATGATGGATCTGGGACAGGACAGACCCCTGGACCCCTGAGCCAGGAGTTCCCCTCACTCTCTCTCTCAAATTCTCCTGCCCCAAGTTTTCTGTGGGTGAGAGCTGATGCCCTGGAGGAGCTGCCTGAGCCTAGAAAAGAACCCAAATCCTTACCCTACTTTTCGTCTCTATATTTCTATCCCTCATTCAAAATACATCAGTTTCTTACCAACAAAGCTCCCCTGAAGGACCACAGGAATTCCAACTGTGTCCGTTCTCCCCAGCCTCTTCATACCGTCAACTATCTCACAAGCATCCTTCACAATGACCAGCTCACCATGCTGAGTGACCAGTGGTCTGTTACATTCCTAGGTTGCCTCAGAGCTCAAAACCTCTAAGCAAAAGGCCACATGATGGCTCTACCAAGAATCAACTTCCCTTCAATTGACCAAGTTTGGATGAATAGTTATCATGAATTAACTGGGGAGGTGGCCATCTCTGCTGGGCTTTGGTGGCTTAGTTAAGTCTGTGATGCTCAAAGTCTCACTGACAATTGATCTGAGCACCCATTCGAGCAGCCTGGACCAAGGGCTTGCTAAGAATGGGCAAGCGTTCAAGTCCTTCCTCACTAATATTCCGGCTCTATAAACTCATCATTTTCTAGACCCTGTAGTGGAAGGCAATAGAATCCCACATTCTTTTTGAAAGTCATCTCCATACTCAGAGGCTGGAGACCCCACCCCAGGATTCTCCTTGAGAATCACCAGACAGACCCTCCTTCCCTCAGTGACCAAATGTTCATTCCACTAATGTGATGGCACTGGCCCTTCTCACCAAACTCCCTGGCAGCCGCCAAACAGCCAGTGATCTTGTCCACAGCAACCTATGGAAATCCAACCAGTGAATCCCAGGTTCTTTCCTTTATAAAACTCTCTGGATTTAGACCTTGAATATTTGGTTTCAGATTGACAGCTACATTTAGAAGAGCTGAGCTGTAATTCCCCTTTCCTCCTATAATGACCATTGCTGAGGAGATATGAAGATTCTCCTGCTTCAGTAAAAGCATAATGAGTGAGTTCCCTTTATCTGTTCTCTGGTAGAGTGGGTACAAAATTGGCATTTGGAGATAGTATGTTTTTCTAAATTTAGGAAAATATTTAAGGCAGCTGGCTTGATAGAAGAATCAAAAATATAACTTAAGTAATATAACAAACTGTAAAATATATTTATAACTGTAGATAAATGTGGTAGAAATCAAAAAAGAAAACAAAAAAGATGAGGAACATATATCAGTAAAAGTTAACCAGCACATTTGAAGGAACAGCCTTCAGAGGATGAATATGAACCTACCTCCAGAACAATTCAGATTGTCCATTTTCAAAGTCTCAAGGGGTGAAAGTGAGAGCTTCTCATCTGTCACTGTATGTGAACCTCTCAGTTCACAGACTGGCAGTTGGAATGGAATGCCAAGATGTGCATTATCATATTACCATAGTGACAGGTCACAATAGAACTTTCAGAATGAACTGGACTCTGCACAGGATGGGTCCAACTGCTGTTGTCTACAAAGTGTGTTTCCAAGGACAAGTTTGGCTCTTCAGAGTAAACATTTTATTTCCGAAGTTGAATCTCAGGCGCACAATTTACTCTCTCATTAAGAAAATAATTTATATGGGAGAAAATGATCTGCCCCCCCAAATACAGTTGATAGTGCACATTTCAGGGTGAAGATGGACAAAGGTAACACGTTGAGAATAAAAAGAGGTTCTATTCTTCACTGAAATATCATCCTGTTGCTGAACGCAAGTCCATGTGCCTGACAAACAGTGAGGCCAAACAATACCAACATGTCGAGTTTGGAGCATTGGAGCAGAGAAAGGTTTACTGCAGGGCCATGTGAGGAGATGGGCGGCTCATGCCTTAGAAAACCCTGAACTCCCCAAAAGCTTTCAGCAAAGCCCTTTCATGGGAAAGGTAAGGGAGGGGTGTGGTTAGTTGCTTCAAACTTCTAAGGTCAGATCCTTTTTTCTTGAGGTCAGGTCATGGTCAGGTCACGATGTTCCTGTAAGCCTCCACCAAAACAAATGTTCCTCTCTGTACTGACAAGAAAGGGCAAGGTCCCAAGGCTCAACTCTTGCTCTCCAGAGTCCAGGTCCTGGCCAAGAGGAGGGGGTCTGTGTGCAGGCTGGTTACCCTGCCCGGGAGTGTCCGTCCATCAACCAGTCTGGGTTCTCCCACCAGTGCCCAGGCCTGCTTGAAGAAGCAGATCTCAGGTGGCGGTGCCCTCCAGGCCAGGTCCCCAGACCCTGCCCAGCCTTCATCACTGAGGGAGCCAGGTGCCCAGGACCCTGCCGGCCCTCAGGCTTTTCCTTTAAACTGGAGAGAATCATTTGTAGCAAATACCAGTCAGGTGAATTCCCAGCTGCCAACAACTGCCCTTTGACGAGAACAGCCCAACCGCAGAGGCGGACCTGAAGTAATGATGTGCAAAGTCCTTGCAGCTGAACCTTGACCTCTGGCCTCTTCCTGGGGTGGACAACTGATCAAAGCTGGACCAAGTTTTGAAACTTGAGCAGAGAGTCTGAAGCCGCTTGAAGCTCTTACCTGGATGACAGTGTCCGTGTACTGCAGGTGCTGAGGCCTCTGTGCACCACGACCCATGGGGACTGCTGCTGCCATTAGGTCGCCGAGGCAGGGACGGGGGTAGGTTCACGCCTGCCCCGCCCCTATTACAATCTCCACCCATTTCTACTCTTCCTCCCCACACTTTTCTAGATAAAATAATTTAAAATGTAAGATTTAATCTTATTATAAACAAAGTTAAGTTTTCATGTCTAATGTCCAGTTGTATTCTTAGTGTCCTATAAATTCGGTTTTTCTCCTCACAGAAATTAATATTTTTGCCACGTATTGCAAGTATATTTCCAATTTGTCACTGTCTTTTTATCAGTTACTTTTACTTTTATCATGAAGACATTTATTTTCTTTTCAAAAATCAGTAATTCAAATATTTTTATTTGTTACTTTTGGCTGTGAGAAAGGTAAGGAGGAAGAATAGTATGACTAATATTCATATTAAGGACTAAATACTCCTTTAGGAAAATATTTTACTAATTAGGAAAATAACTACAGGTTATGTTACATTAGTTCTGCCTTCAAGGTGCCCACACTCTAGTGCCATGAAGATATAAATCAAATTTAGAGCCCAATTATAATAAATAGCTCAATCCAGGTGACTTGTAACACCCATTGCAATGTTTGCACTTCAAACTGTTTTATGTGATTCCCTAATTATATTATATGGTAACCTAATAAATGATCTCAAATCCATTAGATAAAAGGCATGATAAAAAATTAAGAAATAGACTTAGTAAAATAAAGGGTACCATGGCAAAATAATGTGTTTCCCTTGATTTATAAACCCGTTAATCTTGAATGAACATTTTGGTAACATTTCATCTGGTTTGTGAGTCCATTTTACAAGTATAAGCAGTTCACTTGGAGGAATTTTGTTGATTCCTGCTGGGTTTAAAACTTCAGTTAAGTGACTACCATTCTATTTCTCATGAGAGCTAGCTTAACTTCTTCCATTTTTCTTCGTAATTCTCATCTTTGAGAGCAGGAACATGTTGGTTGGAATAATTTTGCATCCCAGTAGGAGCAATTATACATTTTCTCATGTGATTGATACTGCACGCAAGTCTATTGGTGATCAGTAACCTGCGCCTTGTAATTCCTTTAATTTCATTTATATTCAGCTGGGAAAGGAGCCAGATTTCTCCTGGCTTCCACACACTCGCTGATGGTTAGACAATAAATAAGATTTTTATTTTCCTTCCTGTACTTGTAGGCTTGTCGGCTATAACACTTTCTTCTTTTTGCAGCATTTTCTGTCACTATCTTTATTTTTAAATTAAGTGTATTTTATTTTGCGCAAAGTACCCCTTCAGCTTCAACAGAGAAGTTTCACTCTGCAGTGTTTTTGTTACTATTCAGTCATATTATTTTAAACTTTATTATTTCTTCTTTCATCTAAGGGTTACTTACAAGAGTAAGTTTATTTCTCCCTAACTTCAGATGTGGTTGTTCCTTAGTAATCCCTTTATATCAAACACCAGCTTAATTGTGTTCTGGTCAAGAATGTGTTCTTTAGGATACTGGTTCTGGGAATATAATAAAACTTGCTTTATTACCTTGTAGCTGATTAATTTTTATGGATATGCTATGTTTGCTTGAAAATGATATACATTCTACATTTGTTAGGTGTCATGTTCTATCTATACTCATTATATCAAGATCTTGTTTAGTTTAAATCTTCTATATCTTTATCAATTCTTAACATCTTGTTAATGTTCCTGGCTTGGATTTAAGTTTTTTTTTCTTCTTAGCATTTCTACATTGTTACATTTGTATATATGTGGTGCTATTATTAGATGCATACATATTTATAATTTATACTCAGTATGATTTTTATCATCCTGATGACTTTAATACTACTATTTAACGCATTGTTTGTTTGACATGAACACAAATACATCATTGATATTTTAAATATTTGGTTTGCTTATAAATTTATGCTCTTTTAATTTCAAATTCTAAGTTTTTTGGGTTTTTTTTAAATTTACTTAGGGCCTAAAACTTATCCCCTTGCAAAAAAGCATATAACTTTATTTTTTAAATGACATTGATTTTTTTTAACCTGGATTATTTCTTTGGCACATTTAATTTCACATATATTGATTCATTCTTACAATCTTATTTTACTTATTTAATGTTTTCTATTTATCTGATTTTCTACATTTGTTTTGTTGGTTAGCATGTAGGTGCATATACTTGGGTGTGTGTGTGTGTGTGTGTGTGTGTGTGTGTGTGTGTGTGTGTGTGTGTTTTAGTGTAACTTTTCAATTTTGGATTGATTTCACTTATATACTACTCTAATTCCATTTCACACAACTATTTTATTTTTTTTGATTGAAGTATAGTTGATTTATAATGTGTTATTTTCTGACAATGTGATTTGGTTATATACATATATATATATATATATATGTATATATTCTTTTTAATATTCTTTTCCATTATCGTTTATTACAAGATATTGAATACAGTTCCCTGTGGTACACAATGTGTCCTTGTTGATTATCTATTTTATATATAGTAGTGTGTATATGTTAATCTCAAACTCCTCATTTATCCCTCCACTCCTCTCCCTGTTATCCCTTATGGTAACCATAAGTTTGTTTTCTAGGTCTGTGGGTCTATTTGTTTTGTAGATAAGTTAGTTTGTATCATTTTTTTCAGACTTCACAAATAAGCGATATCATATGATATTTGTCTTTTTCTGTCTGGCTTACTTCACTTAGTATGATAATCTCTAGGTCCACCCATGTTGCTGCAAATGGAATTATTTCATTCTTTTTTGTGGCTGAGTAGTATTTTATTGTATATACGTACATCTTCTTTATCCATTCATCTGTCGATGGACATTTAGGTTGCTTCCATGTCTTGGCTATTGTGAATAGTGCTGCTATGAACACAGAAGTGCATGTATCTTTTCAAATAGAGTTTCCTCCAGCTACATGCCCAGGAGTGGGATTGCTGGTCATATGATAGTTCTATTGTTTATTTTTTTAAGGAAACTCCATACAAGTTTCCATAGTGGCTGCACCAATTTATATTCTCACCAACAGTGTAGGAGGGTGCCCTTTTCTTCATACCCTCTCTAACATTTATTATTTGTAGAATTTTTTGATGATGGCCATTCTGACTGGTGTGAGGTGATATCTCATTGTAGTTTTGATTTGCATTTCTCTGATAATTGGTGAAGCTGAGCATCTTTTCATGTGCCTTTTGGCTATCTGTATGTCTTCTTTGGAGAAATGTCTATTTAGGTCTTCTGCCCATTTTTGGATTTGTTGTTGTTGTTGTTATGCATTGTACGAGCTGTTTGTATATTTTGGAAAGTAATCCCTTGTCAGCCGAATTGTTTGCAAATATGTCCTCCCATTCCATAGGTTGTCTTTTCATTTTGTTTATGTTTTCCTTTGCTGAGCAAAACTTACAAGTTTGATTGTGTTCTGTTTGTTTATTTGTGCTTTTATTTCTATTGCCTTGGGAGACTGACCTAAGAAAACGTTGGTACAATTTATGTCAGAAAATATTTTGCCTAAGTTCTCTTCAAGGAGTTTTATTCTGTGATGTCTTATATTTAAGTCTTTAAACCATTTTGAATTTATTTTGGTGTAGGGTGTGAGGGTGTGTTCTAACTTTATTGATTTACATGCAGCTGTCAAACTTCTCCAACATCACATGCAGAGAGACTGTCCTTTTCCCATTTTATATTCTCGCCTCGTTTGTCAGAGGTTAATTGACTATAGGTGTGTGGGTTTATTTCTGGGCTGTCTATTCTGTTCCACTGACCCATATGTCTGTTTTTGTATCAACACCACACCGTTTTGATTACTGTAGCCTTGTAGTATTGTCTGAAGTCTGGGAGAGTTACACCTCCAGCTTTGTTGTTTTTCCTTAGGATTGCTTTGGCAATTCTGGGTCTTTTATGGTTCCATATAAATTTTAGGATTATTTGTTCTAGTTCTGTGAAAAATGCCATTGGTAATTTGATAGGGGCTGCATTAAATCTGTAGATTGCTTTGGGCAGTATGGCCATTTTAACAATATTAATTCTTCCAATCCAAGAACATGGCATATCTTTTCATTTCTTTGAATGATCTTCAAATTCCTTTATAGTTCTCAGAATATAGGTCTTTCACCTCCTTGGTCAGGTTTATTCCTAAGTATTTTTCTTTTTATATGATTTTCAAAGAGATTTTTTTTTAACTTTCCCTTTCTGATATTTCATTATTAGTGTAAAGAAATGCAACAGATTTCTGTATGATAATCCTGTATCATGTTACCTTGCTAAATTAATTTATCAGTTCTTGCAGTTTTGGTCACACTATTTTAGATATTATATACTGTATTTTTTATCTTACAATGGCTACTTTATAAAATAGTACATGTTAAAATGTTAATTATTACTTTCCAAATTATACAATAAATCCAGAATTCTTTAATTCCAATACGTTATCCTGACATAGTTTTTACTTTACTTCTGCAATACAGTAAGCCCCCTACATATGAACTTTCAAGTTGCAAACTTTCAAAGATGCAAACGTGCGTTCGCATGTCCAATCATGTAAGTTACTTCATGTGTCTGGCTTCCATTGTCACGTGCATGCGTCCTCTACAAGTGGTTGTGCTTTTGTGTATTTTACTGTACAGTACTGTATACAGTATAATAATACAGTATCTTTATTTCAAGCCCAGGATGTTTGGAAGCAAGCATAAAAGCAATGGTATATAGCCGTTGTATTAGTTGGGTACCTAGGCTAAATTTGTTGGACTTACGAGCAAATTGGACTTATGAATGAGCTCTCAGAATGGAACTCATTCATATGTAGGGGACTTACTATAATTTATAAGTATAAGCATTAGATGTAAATGTGATATTTTCATATACTCACAAATAGCTTTGACCAACATGATTACATTTTCAACAGTAATTCTTGTGTTAAAAATCATTATTTGATGGAGTAAATTTGAAGACGTAATTGGCTTTATTCAATGATTCATGAATTGGGCAGCATCCCATCTAGCAAGCAGAAAGTAGCTCTGAGGAGCTGCACAAAATGGAAGGCTTTTATACACAGAAGGGGGCAAAAAGAAGTTTCTAACAAAGTATTATTTCAAGCAAGGTCACCTTTTTGGGGGGGATGTCACCTGTCTATGAGGCAGATTATCTCACTGGAACTAACCAGGAAATTCCAGAGTAACTGGTTAAAGTCACATCCCTGGAAGAGGCTGCAACTGTTAGTTATTAAGTCTTGGTTTGATGACGTGGGGCTTAGTACAAGTGGCTCCATTTTAGGCCTGTTGTTACTTTTTAAACACTTGTAACTGAGGCCTTTATTGTCAGATTATTTTCTTTGTATATAAAGTTCATTCTTAGAAGTTTCTTTAGTGTAATTCTACTGCTAATAAAATTTCTGGGCTCTTTTTTTTGGTGTGAAAATGTGTTTAATTTGATCTAAATTCTGAAAGGTAATTTCACCTTGTATAGAATTCTACAATGGCCGTTATATTTAAATATGTTGAGGCCATTGTTCTATTATCTGTTTTATTTTATTACTTTTTGCTATTGAGAAAATATACAATGAGGACAAATTATTTGTCTGCCTTTTACCATTCTTACCATGTTTTTTTACCTGTAGACCTAAGTTATCATCATGTCTCATCTGGTTTCCTGTGATAAAATTCTACCTTTAACTCTCCCTGACTACCCTCTCCCCCAAACATGCATTATCTATTACTATGTAGCAGTTGGGTTATTCCTTTTAAAGTATGTGTCACTTCCCTGCTTAGAACCCTCCAGAGAGCTCTCTTTTTTATACTGAGTCAAATCCAAAATCATTACAAAGGTCTGGCCCCACCTGCCTAGTTTCATTAACTCTCTGACTTTCTCTTTCTTATTTCTCTCTTTAGCTAACTACCGCCCATGGAGGGTCTCTAGGGGCAGCTAGACGTGGACCCCTCTCAAATGGAAGCATGTCAGCACATCAGCCTTGGGGAAGTGCAGAGGCTGAGATGAGCTCAAGGAGACTGAGCACATGCAGTGATCCCAGAGCACGTGTTCTATGACTCATCCACCTCTGGGACTGTCCTTTACAAGAGGAACAAACAGTGAGGACAAAACATGAGGTGAAGCCACAAGTCCTAAAAGTGCAGAGGGAGACAGTTCACTTCTCATCCACCACCTCACCCTTTCTAGAAGAACTTGGTCTCAAGTTTCAAGGGCCCATGAGGGTTTTGACCCACAGGTTCTGTCCATCATAGGTCAATATGCAAAAGAAAACAAACCCTCCTGTGCACAATACCCTAGATGTGCTAAGCAGAAAACAAACTTCCATATTAGGCAGTGACAAGCACAAGAAAGAGCAGCTCATGTGCAAAAGATCATTTTTGATGAGCAAATCAAGAAAAGGTGATTATAGAGCACAGTCACGTCTAAGGACACAATTGCTCTCTATTGTATCATTAAAATATGAAAAAAACAAGTCAGAACTCTGCACATATTTTATTCTTGTTTCTGATTTCATATCCACCTTCCTCAGTCTCCAAAGCAGGAGATATAACCCTAAAGTTCCAGGAACCCTCTGCCATTAGATCCTACCTAAGTGTTGTTCCTACCTGTATCCTTTTCCTCATCACGGCCACAAAAGCTATCCAGAGTCGATTCTGTAGAAACACGAACATGAATTTACAATTCTTATGGATACATTTAAAATGTGACTAATGTGACTGAGTAATTGGATATTTTATTTTGTTTTATTTTAATACACTGAGTTAATCATTGATTGAATTAAATAAATTATAACAGGCACATCTAGCTAGTGGCTACCACACTGTAATACACATCCCTCTTGCTCTCTATCTCTCTCCATATATATATATATGTATATATATATATATAAAATATATGGAGGATGTTACCACCGCTCCCCTGGTTATTCCCCTCTGTATGGTCTACCCATTCAAGATGGCTGTTTGCTGATGGTTTACCAAAGGAAAAACCTCTGCCCCGTGAAGGTACTTAGCCCAAGGGGATAAGAGGGATCTGTCCCTCTGCTGGTTTACCTGGTAAATGATGAGCCCATCTGCAGTCAATTCCCCCTTTAACTGGTAGCCTGCCTATTCCGCCCAGAGAGAAGCATGCTGCTACTGCTGCTGCTGCGTTCTGCCTGCCATCGGCTATCTACAGTGGGATGTCTCTCCAGGACCACTTTGCTTCTGACGTGAAAGATCTCCCGTCTATTAAACCATTAATGTCTCTGTCCCTGATTGCGGGCTCTTTCTTTAGCCCTGAGGCTGAACAAGTACAGGGTTTGCAGGCGTGAGAGGTGCAGCCCAACACCTTCTGCAGGGCAGTTTGCTGGCCAGATTTGATGATTCATTTGTAGGTGTTTCCTAGGCTCATGCACACTTGCCAGGCACTCATGAGACCTTGGGGACACTGAAACAGTAATGTCAACACCCAGCTCCTAGAGGAATTCCCGACAGGTGTTCCACTTGAGGGGAGAGGTAATGAGCATGGCCCAGTGCACCTGTGCTAGACATAATCAGCGAGCAGGTGCAGAAGGGAGGGAGGGACATTCACTCACTTCATGAGGCCATCCTTCTCACCACTGCCTCTGAAAAATCCAGGGAAGGAAGGGACAAAATGCCCTTAGAAAGTAAATGGCCTGTACACTGAAAACTACAAACCACTGCCGAAAGAATTAAACAAGGAACAAATAATTGAAATGACATATCATATTCATAGACTGGAGACTTATTATTGTTGACATTTCTACACTACCCGAAGGTAAGTATTAATTCATCGTAATACCTATCAAAATCCCAATGTCATTTTCAAGGTAAAAGAAAAAAAAAATCCTAAAATACATATGGAACCACTAAGGACTCCAAACAGACAAAACAATCCTGAGAACAAAGAACATAGATGGAGGCTTCTCACTTCCTGACTTCAAAACACATTACAAAGCCACAGGAATCAAAACTGTATGGTACTGGCATAGAAACAGATACATAGGCCTAAAGACCAGAATAAATAATCCCCAAGAAAACTCATAGATACATGGCCAAATGAAATTCACCAAGCTTCTAAGACAACAAATAGGGAAAGTATAGTTTTTTCAACAGTCAATAGGATGAAAATATAACTTACAGAAAGATTACAAACATATATCAGAAAAGGAGCTAATGTCCAAAACATCTAAGAAAAACACTACAACTCAAATGCAAAATACGTTAAAAAATTAAAAAGGGTAAATAACTGGGTTCAGAAATGTGCAAAGACTTAAATAAGACATTTCCCGAAAAAGACATACAAATGGCTAACAAATATAGGAAAAGGTTCTTAACCTCACTAATCATCAGGGCAATGCAAATGAACACCTCACACCTGTTAGGCTGTGTATTATAAAGAAAAAAATTAACAGTTTAAGGCCAAGATGTGGGGAATTGGAAACTTTGTACACTGCTGGTGGCAATGTAAAATGGTGCCGCTATTATGAAAAAGAGTATGGGGGTTCCTTATAAAATTATAAACAGAAATATCATATGATTCAGCAATCACAGTTCTGGGTATATATCCAAAGGAAATTAAATCAGTATCACAATGAGATGAACTTAGGTTCATTGCAGCATTCTCCAAAATAGCCTAGATATGCAACCAACTTCACAAAAGAAGTAAGTGTCCTGTGCCTGAGCTAACCTTAGGTACTTCAAAACAACTCCGTAAGTCTCTTAGCCCCTTAGAGAGGATGAAAGCAATATTAGAGTTAAAAATAACTTGTCCCAATTCCCTTAGTCTGGAATACTGAAACAAAAGTTCTACAGCAGGCGAAGCCTCATAAACACACAGCACCTGCCAGGGTTTACCCCAGCCTTGGAAGAACTGGGAAGGATAAGACCAAGGCAGGCCTGAGGAAAGGTCCGAGGGTAGGCAGGACTGGAGTGTGGGGAGCAGGGGCAGGGCTGTCCGGATGGAGCAGTGGGTTGTAAGAAGAGGAGTGACCCTGGGTCCTGCTGCACTGAGTCTCTGTCCTGGGCCTGGTCAATTCCAGGAGACCAGGTTAGCAGGGCTGTGAGAGCCAGTGTGTGAAGCGAGCCCAGCAGCCCCTTCACACAGCCCTCTAGAATTCCTGCCGGCCATGAAGGGTCTTTAGGGGCAGCTGGACGTGGAGCCCTCTCAGATGGAAGCATGTCAGCACATCAGCCTTGGGAGGTGCTGAGGCTGAAATGAGGAGACTGAGCACATGCAGTGATCCCAAAGCATGTGTTCTGTGACTCATCCATCTCTGGGAGTGCGCTTTCCATGAGGAATAAACAGTGAGGACAAAAGTAAGGTGAAGCTTCAAGTCCTGAAAGTGTAGAGGGAGAGAGTTCAAGTCTCATCCACCACCTGACACTAAATATAAGAACTTGTTCTCCAGTTGCAAGTGACTATGAGAGTTTTGTTCCCACTAGGATATGGCCATCATACGTGAATGTAAAAAGGAAACCAAATTCCCTGGTGCAAAATACCCTCCAGGTACCAAACATAAACGAACCTTTCATCTTTGGCAGTGAAAAAGCAATGAAAGAGTAGTCTTGTGAGCAAGCAAATTTCTGAATGGCAAAGCAAGAAAAGATGACTATAAGCACAGTACAGTCAAAGGACATGGATACAATAACTCTATTATATCATTACAATTTGGAAAGAACAAATCAGAATTCTACACATATTTCCTTCTGCTTCCTGATTTCATATTCACCTTCCTTAGTTTCTAAAGAAGTGGGTGGAACCCAAGTGTTCTAGGAATTGTCTCGCTTTAGATCCTAACTGAGTGTTGTTCACTATGTGAATCGTCATCAGCATCACTGCTATGTATGCTCTCCAAAATGCATTCTGTACAAACACAACCATGAGCATAAAGTTATTATACAAGTTGACCCACCCATTTCTTCTACTCGACTTGCTGGCTCACACAGCATCACCCTGGTCTTCCCTCCAGGTTCTCAGACCTCCCCTGTGCTCTGTGCAGACAGAGTCCTTCAATAAGATATTGATCACAGCTGAAAATTTCAAATGAGGGAGAGATGCTGAGAAAATCACCTTTCGACCCCTCACTTCTATAGACCCATTTATAGCTTTCACCGTCAACCTTACCAACCTGAAATTCCAGATGTTACAGACATACTTGAAACATGGCTAGTGTGACCAAGCAATTGTGTGTTTTTTGCATTTTTTAATAGAATGAGTTAATTATTGTTTGAACTAAATTCATTATAAATAGACACATTTGGTTAGTGGCTACCACACTGCAAAGCTCAGCTCTAAGAAATCCAAAGATGAGAAAGAGGTAACCAGCCACCCCTCTCCTGGTTGTTCTTTACTGCAGAAAATTTGATGGCCTGATCTGATCATTCATATATAGGTATATCTTGGGCTCTTGGACACACGCCAGGCATTGGGAGAGTCCTTGTGGACACTGAAATAGTACAGTCAACACTCAGATCCAAGAGGAATTCCCAGCAAGGGGCCCACTTGTAGACAGAGGTGAAGGGCATGGCCCAGTACACCTGTATTAGACATAATCAGAGAGTAGCTACAGAGGGGAGGGAGGGATTTCACTCTCTCCATGAGTCCATCCTTCTCACCCCTGACTCTAGAAGACCTGAGGAAGGCAGTGGAAAAGGCCCCATTGGAGGTGAAAAATTTGTATACTGAAAACTACAGGACATTGCAGAAAGAATTTAAAGAAGAGACAAGTAATTGGAATGACATACCATGTTCATAGACTGGATTATTAAATACTGTTGGCATTTCTATACTACATAAAGTGATGTACACATATATCGCAACAACCCACAAAATTCCATGTCATTATTATAGAAGTAGACAGAATCCTAAAATACATATGGAACCGCACCCAAGTAGATAAAACAATCTTGAGAGCAAAGAGCAATGATGGAGATTAACACTTCCTGAACTCAAAACACATTAACAATGCCACAGTAGTCAAAACAGTCTGCTACTGGCATCAAGACAGTGAGATAGACCAATGAAATATAATAGAGAGACCCCAAATAAACGCACATATATATGGCCAACTGATCTTGGCCAAGGTTCTAAGATTACCAAGTGAAGAAAGGACAGTCTCTTCAACAATCAACAGAATGAAAAGGCAACCTATAGGATGGGAGGAAATATGTGTAAACCTTGTATCTGAATAAGGGACCAATATCCAGAATATATAAGAAACTACTATAAGTCAATTTCAGAAAAACAGCGGGCAAATAACTGAGTTTCAAAATGGGTAAAAAGCTTCACTAGGCATTTCTCCATAAAGACATACAGGGGGTCAATCTACATATGAAAATTTGCTCAACATCGCTAAGCATCAGGGAAATGGAAATCAAGCCACAAGGAGATATCACTCACACCTGTTAGGATGTGTATTATAAAAAGACAATTAGGGCTTCCCTGGTGGCACAGTGGTTGAGAGTCTGCCTGCCGAAGCAGGGGACACGTGTTCGTGCCCCGGTCTGGGAGGATCCCACATGCCACTGAGCGGCTGGGCCCATGAGCCATGGCCGCTGAGCCTGTGCGTTTGGAGCCTGTGCTCCGCAACGGGAGAGCCCACAACAATGAGAGGCCCGTGTACTGCAAAAAAAAAAAAAAAAGAAAGAAAGAAAGAAAATTAATGGATGCTGGCAAAGATGTGAAGAAGTGGAACTTCTGTACCCTGTTTTGTACCCTGTAGTAATGTAAAATGGTGTAGCCATTATGGAAAACAGAATGGAGGTCCCCCAAAAATTATTAAGAGAACTCTCATAAAATCCAAGTCACTCATTTAGGTTTATATACAAAGGAGATAAAACAAGAATGTCCAAGAGATATCTACAATCTCATGTCCATTGCAGCATTATACACAGTACACAACATAGGAAAACTGCCTAGTGTCCATGGGAAGATGAATTAATAAAGAAAATGTGGTGTATACATACAGTGGAATGTCATTCAGTCTTTGAAAAAGAAGGAAATCCTGCCATTTGCAGCAACACAAAAGAACTTGGAGGACATTTGTAAGAGTGAAATAAGCCAGTCACAGAAGGTCAAAAACTGAAAGAAAACTCCGAGAAGCAGAGAGTGGAAGGGTGGTTCCAAGAGCTGGCAGGAGGTTGACATGGGAAGTCTCTGTTCAAGGTTAGAATGTGTTATTTGCAAAATGGAAAAGTTCTAGACACATGCTGTACAACAAGGTGCATGTAGCCAACAGGACTGCCTGGACATTTCAAAACTTTAGGGGAACATAAATCAAGGGAAACACAACACAAAAAGTTCACATACACACACAGAATCATACCACTCTTTTCACATACAGACACACCCAGTCTCATGCACACAAACCTACACCACCTAACCGTAATACAGCTTCTTCCTGGGACTATAGTAATTGGTCACATTACTTGTAAATAATTTTCTATCACCAGGACCCCTACTCTCATTCCCAGCACAAATTTGGAATCAGTTTGCCCTCTACACTAAAATCAGCAAGAATGTCCCACTTTCTCATCTTCAAAGTTCTTCCTCCCCAAGTGACTGATTCCAGAATACATACCGTTTTCACGTTCTGGGAAGGCCACCTGCAATTACACAAGAGAAAACACTATGAGGATAAGATCACAGTGATGCTCAGGTCTTTTGTTCATTTGCTGACAGTAGAAAACCTCATAAGAAACAGTGGTCCAGGGAACGCAGCAAGGGTTATCAGAGCAAACCTACTCGGGCTGAAAGGCAAGAACTTTGCTGGGAGGATGGAACTTCCAAGTCCATTTAGGTTGGAAATTACAGAATTCTTTTCCTAGAGGAAAAATCGCTGCAGGAGAGAGAGCTCCGTACTCTACAGGCTGTAATGGATGCTGTCAATTGTAATGTCCTGTGGAATCAGGCACCATGAGTTGGTAATAGACTCTCACTCCACATTCTCCCAACCAAGGGAATTGTATGTATCTGGAAGGAATACCCTCAAATATTCATAACTTAATTCTATTGAAAGAGAAATAAAGCAATATTTCTATCTCACACCAGAAAAAATCCAGCTTACCTTGATGATCCACGGAGGCTTTTCTTCTGTCCTATCATGGTGCAGGTCATCCGCCACATCCTCAGGGATACCTGGAGGGACACAGAGTAACTGTCAGGACACTGGTGATGCGGCTCAGGAATTACTCAGGGGCTTACTTCTCGATGAGGACATGGGGTGGTGTGTATGGATGTGGGAGGTTAGTAAGTGTGGGCTGAGCTGGTGTTGGGCCATCCTCTTTGGGGGATGAAGGAAGGCAAAGGACAAGAGGAAGGAAATGAAAACAGAGCTTTGGCTTTCTAGCTAAGGGGAGCCTAATCAGAAGGGAAGGGTCGATCTAAAAAATGGTAAACACTAAAATGCATGCTCTGTTTCAATGACACAGACCCATGACCCATCCTGCCTCTTTTGAGCTTCTGCTAAATTGCCACTGTCTCTTGATTCTTCCCAGATCACTCTTTCCCCAGCATCCACAATGCCAGCTACTGCATTTATCATGTCTTCTGTTGTATGATATTTTATACTTGATTAACAGCAACCTCCTTAAAGGACTGAATTCAATCCTAGACAAAATATGCTATATTTATTCACTAATCACTTGTCTTAAAGAAAATCAAATCCACAAGATTTGACAAAACTGAAATCCTACCATTTAGATACAGCCACTATCAATCGTATCATATTTTTCTCCCAGTCTTTGTTTTCTATACAATGTACGTATGCCCACTGAGTCAGGGGCTGTCCATACTCTAGGGAGCTGTTCCATAAGTGGGACACTTCGTTATGAAGAGGGAGCCCGGACTGAGCACAGCCTGTCTCTAACCCAGCTGTGCAGGAGAAGTGTACAGGCTAACAGTCAGGTTCCACTTTGAGTCCTTGGGTGTGGGCTACAGGAATTGACCAATGCTAAGGCTTATGGTAATGTTATCCAATACAATAAAATAGCTCCCTGATTCTTATCTGCTTTTGGCCTTGTTTAAGCAATGACACCAGCACTGACAGATATGACCTGTACTGTATACATGGGGTCTCACACCTCTCAGAATCTGTGAGCTGACCAGGAGAATGCAGGTCCTGAGGTGAACTTCACATTACTGACTGTGCCAAAGTCAACTGATAAGCCCACCCATAGCTGCCCTGGATTCTGTGACCACTAAGGCCACCTGATGGGCAAGGTCTGGACCTTTGGAGATGCTAGGACTTCCAGCCAAGGATACGGATGCAGGGACTCCCTTGCTCCACGACTGAGGATCCCTTGGCTGAGTGGTAAGTGCAGGTCAGGGATCCAGAGCACCCACATTGGGACCCACCCCTGGGTTCTCAGTTTGGCTTTTCCACTTAGGAGGTCAAGAGCTTAGAACATTTATCTCTGCACCATCTCCTTCTGAGGAAAAGGAATATTAACCAAATCTGGGCAACAGCTGTGTTGAGGGAAGAACAAGGTAGTGTACAGACAGTGTGCAGTGGTGATGAGCTTTGTTGACAGGTGAACTGTGCTGTGTAAGAGGGAAATATCTCCTCAGGAAACACACACACGCTCACGCATGCAGGTTCACAATCACACCACATAGGCTCACACATGGACCCCACCCCAACCCTGATACACACAAACCCACATCATCTCAATGATGCAGTTACTTCCAGGACCATAGAACTTGGGCATGGCTCTTTACTGGGAAATCAGTCTCTAGCTCTACACCCCCAGCCCTCATCCCTGTAGGGACCCTGAATCAGGGTGTCTCTCCAAGCAAAGCCAGCAAGAGAGTCCCACCTTCTTCATCATCTAGATTGTTCCTCAGCACAGGGGTGAACTCTGAATACATACCGTTTTTGTTTGCTGTCCAATCCACCTGTGATTAGAGAAGAGAAAACAGTGTAAGGATCTCAGCATCCTGTGCTCTGAGGACACAGGTATTTCATCTCTTTTTTTGTCCTCAGAAAACCAAATGGGAAACTGCTGTTGAGTCAATGGCCCCAAAAGAAACCAGAGAAGACAGCTGTGGGAAAGGCTGGAGCTTTGCCTGGAAGATCTCTCAGGTCCACTTTGAGGAGCAAATACAAAAGTCTATTTCAAGGAGGGAAATTTTCTGCTCAGGAAAGTGTGTCTGACTATACAGTTTCTAACTGATGTTGCCATTTTTTAAATGGCCTTTTGAATGAGTTATCTGTTGGGAAAGACCTTCAATCAGCATTCATCCAACCAAGCAAAATTGTATACATCAGCTGTCTTGAACATTGTAGATCTTCATATCTGAAATCAATTGGAAAAGAAAGAAATGAAGCAAACTTTTAATCTCTGATAAATAAGGGGAGCTTACCCTGGAGGTAGCAGGAGCCACTTTAATTGTCCTCACATAGGGCCGTTTCTCCAACAGGTCCTCAGGGGGCTCTAGGAGGACACAGAGTAAGTGTCAGGACACTGGTGATGCTGCTCAGGAATTACTCAGAGAGCCTCGTTAATGTGGACACAGGGTGGGAGTGTATGGATACAGGTGGTTACTGAGTGTGGACTGAGGTGCTGTTGGACAAACCTCCCTGGTGGGTGGAGGAAGGCAAAGGGGAGGAACATTTCAGAAATGAGGAAGAGAACCTTTAGCTTTCTAGCTGTAGGGAACCTAATCAATTTGAAAGTGTCAGTCTGAAAAAGCTTAAACACTAACATTGCACTATGCTTCAGTATAGAGTCCCACGGCCCCTCTGCCCATTTCAAAGTCCCTCCAAATCCCCCTTCTTCTTGAAATGTTACAAGACTATTTCAGCTTCCTTCTAATCAAATATGTTGCTCCTTCATTCATCGTCCATTCTGTTGGATTTTTGACTTATTTTATTGTGATGAAATATACATATTTATGCTTTTCATAATTTTTAAGTATACAGTTCACTAGCATTTCTTACTTTCACAATGCTCTGTACCCATCAACACAATCTACATCTTAATCTTTTTCATCATTTCAACGTAACCTCTGTACCCATTAAATCATAATCCACCTGACTCCTGCCTCCTGACCTTGGTCATTTCTACTTCCGGTGTCTGTGAGTTTGCCTACACTAGGTACCTCACACAAGTGGAATCATATAATATTTGTCTTTCTGCGCCTGCCTTATTTCACTAACAATAATATATTTTTATATTATTTGGATCATTCATTTTGTAGCATAAGTCAATCTTTAATTCCTTTTTGTGGTTGAAAATTATTCCATTCTGTGTATATATCACATTTTATTTATCCATTCATCACCTCATGGACTTTGGATTGTTTCTATCTTTTGGCTACTAAGAATAATGCTACTATGAACATTAGTGTACACATTTCTGTATGGCACCATAATGGTGACAAATAATATTGTACATATTTCAAATATCATTGAATTTAACAACACAAGGTGTGACTCTTAGGTGAACTATGGACTTTGCATTAGTAAAAATATACTTACATTGTTTCACTAATTGTAACAAATGTACTTCACCTATGCTATATATTATTAATAGCTGAAACTGGAGTGATAGGATACAGATATTTTCTGTATTGCATGTACAACTTTTATGTCAATATCATCCTGTTCTAAATAATGTCTAATAATTTAAAGAAATCTCAAAACATGGTTTCAGGGAGGGATGTGTTGTTGCTAACGTTCAAAAATCAGCTAATGTCTAAACCATAACTAGAGACCATCTTCCCTCTTAAACATGAACCAAATGTTGAATTTTAAATGCATGTTTACTTCCATGGTTAAAACAGTACCAGCTGGCTTAGTAAGTTTCAATTTGAACACATGGAATAAAAGAAGAATACTGCTTAATATTTCATAGCTTTTTCTTAAATATGAGGCACTGAATCAACTAGAATTATTATTCTTGAGTGAACCTAATGAGACATTTTCCACAGTACCTTCAGCTGGGTCATTTATAGGGTGCATCCTAAAATGTGGCCGGATGCGGATCTTTTTCAGCCAGCCTGGGGTTGATATTCCTGACCTCTGATGAGTGTTTCTTCTTCTCGCATTCTGGGAGCAGCATCCTGGGAAATGCATTACAATAGAGACAACTATTGACATCTTGCTGGCAGAAGACCATGGGGAAATTAGCAATAATTTATTCACAGTTCAATCCTTTGGTCCCTTTCCTCACCAGCTGCCCAGCAGAGCCTCCTGAATCAAAGTTGGACTTAGGAAGATCTTGTACTTTGGTATGCAGTGAAAACACCCAACAGACAGGTTTTGTGGGCAAATATCTTTATTTAACTGAGAATGTCTAGAAAGTCAGCAAACCATTGGGACCATGACTGATGGACTGGATTCAAATCCCGTTTAGAAGAAGCATGTACTTGGGAAAGATATGTAGATCCCTCTTTGCCTCAGTTCCCTGTTCTGAGATGTAGGAATGTTAATATGGCCTACTTTTAGCATTATGTCATGTGTCCAAAAATCATTGAATATAGGTAAAATGTCTGAAAAATAAAGGACCAGTGCTTCACAGATGCGCTATACATGTTCAATCCTGAATGATGGCAAGAAGAAGCTGGACATTTGGTAGCTGTTGAAAGCAGAGAAGGGATTTGACGGCTCCAAGTAAAGGGGGGGTTCAAGCTTACTCTTCAGCTTTTTCATGGGAACAATGCTTTACAGCTCATGGAGAATATCCATTATCATGTCTGATACCCAGCCCTGTTGGGGGTGAAGGGGAGGGCAAAATGGGGGCTGTAACCCATATGTTATGGTGGAGGGTGTGGAAATTTAGAGATAAGTGACTGTCCAAGAGTCACAACCATGATGAATGATGGATCTGGGACAGGACAGACCCCTGGACCCCTGAGCCAGGAGTTCCCCTCACTCTCTCTCTCAAATTCTCCTGCCCCAAGTTTTCTGTGGGTGAGAGCTGATGCCCTGGAGGAGCTGCCTGAGCCTAGAAAAGAACCCAAATCCTTACCCTACTTTTCGTCTCTATATTTCTATCCCTCATTCAAAATACATCAGTTTCTTACCAACAAAGCTCCCCTGAAGGACCACAGGAATTCCAACTGTGTCCGTTCTCCCCAGCCTCTTCATACCGTCAACTATCTCACAAGCATCCTTCACAATGACCAGCTCACCATGCTGAGTGACCAGTGGTCTGTTACATTCCTAGGTTGCCTCAGAGCTCAAAACCTCTAAGCAAAAGGCCACATGATGGCTCTACCAAGAATCAACTTCCCTTCAATTGACCAAGTTTGGATGAATAGTTATCATGAATTAACTGGGGAGGTGGCCATCTCTGCTGGGCTTTGGTGGCTTAGTTAAGTCTGTGATGCTCAAAGTCTCACTGACAATTGATCTGAGCACCCATTCGAGCAGCCTGGACCAAGGGCTTGCTAAGAATGGGCAAGCGTTCAAGTCCTTCCTCACTAATATTCCGGCTCTATAAACTCATCATTTTCTAGACCCTGTAGTGGAAGGCAATAGAATCCCACATTCTTTTTGAAAGTCATCTCCATACTCAGAGGCTGGAGACCCCACCCCAGGATTCTCCTTGAGAATCACCAGACAGACCCTCCTTCCCTCAGTGACCAAATGTTCATTCCACTAATGTGATGGCACTGGCCCTTCTCACCAAACTCCCTGGCAGCCGCCAAACAGCCAATGATCTTGTCCACAGCAACCCATGGAAATCCAACCAGTGAATCCCAGGTTCTTTCCTTTATAAAACTCTCTGGATTTAGACCTTGAATATTTGGTTTCAGATTGACAGCTACATTTAGAAGAGCTGAGCTGTAATTCCCCTTTCCTCCTATAATGACCATTGCTGAGGAGATATGAAGATTCTCCTGCTTCAGTAAAAGCATAATGAGTGAGTTCCCTTTATCTGTTCTCTGGTAGAGTGGGTACAAAATTGGCATTTGGAGATAGTATGTTTTTCTAAATTTAGGAAAATATTTAAGGCAGCTGGCTTGATAGAAGAATCAAAAATATAACTTAAGTAATATAACAAACTGTAAAATATATTTATAACTGTAGATAAATGTGGTAGAAATCAAAAAAGAAAACAAAAAAGATGAGGAACATATATCAGTAAAAGTTAACCAGCACATTTGAAGGAACAGCCTTCAGAGGATGAATATGAACCTACCTCCAGAACAATTCAGATTGTCCATTTTCAAAGTCTCAAGGGGTGAAAGTGAGAGCTTCTCATCTGTCACCGTATGTGAACCTCTCAGTTCACAGACTGGCAGTTGGAATGGAATGCCAAGATGTGCATTATCATATTACCATAGTGACAGGTCACAATAGAACTTTCAGAATGAACTGGACTCTGCACAGGATGGGTCCAACTGCTGTTGTCTACAAAGTGTGTTTCCAAGGACAAGTTTGGCTCTTCAGAGTAAACATTTTATTTCCGAAGTTGAATCTCAGGCGCACAATTTACTCTCTCATTAAGAAAATAATTTATATGGGAGAAAATGATCTGCCCCCCCAAATACAGTTGATAGTGCACATTTCAGGGTGAAGATGGACAAAGGTAACACGTTGAGAATAAAAAGAGGTTCTATTCTTCACTGAAATATCATCCTGTTGCTGAACGCAAGTCCATGTGCCTGACAAACAGTGAGGCCAAACAATACCAACATGTCGAGTTTGGAGCATTGGAGCAGAGAAAGGTTTACTGCAGGGCCATGTGAGGAGATGGGCGGCTCATGCCTTAGAAAACCCTGAACTCCCCAAAAGCTTTCAGCAAAGCCCTTTCATGGGAAAGGTAAGGGAGGGGTGTGGTTAGTTGCTTCA
Organism: Hyperoodon ampullatus; assembly: GCF_949752795.1. Lineage (NCBI taxonomy): Eukaryota > Metazoa > Chordata > Mammalia > Artiodactyla > Ziphiidae > Hyperoodon > Hyperoodon ampullatus. The sequence continues at coordinate 133,851,165 of NC_136915.1, forward strand.
AACTTCTAAGGTCAGATCCTTTTTTCTTGAGGTCAGGTCATGGTCAGGTCACGATGTTCCTGTAAGCCTCCACCAAAACAAATGTTACTCTCTGTACTGACAAGAAAGGGCAAGGTCCCAAGGCTCAACTCTTGCTCTCCAGAGTCCAGGTCCTGGCCAAGAGGAGGGGGTCTGTGTGCAGGCTGGTTACCCTGCCCGGGAGTGTCCGTCCATCAACCAGTCTGGGTTCTCCCACCAGTGCCCAGGCCTGCTTGAAGAAGCAGATCTCAGGTGGCGGTGCCCTCCAGGCCAGGTCCCCAGACCCTGCCCAGCCTTCATCACTGAGGGAGCCAGGCGCCCAGGACCCTGCCGGCCCTCAGGCTTTTCCTTTAAACTGGAGAGAATCATTTGTAGCAAATACCAGTCAGGTGAATTCCCAGCTGCCAACAACTGCCCTTTGACGAGAACAGCCCAACCGCAGAGGCGGACCTGAAGTAATGATGTGCAGAGTCCTTGCAGCTGAACCTTGACCTCTGGCCTCTTCCTGGGGTGGACAACTGATCAAAGCTGGACCAAGTTTTGAAACTTGAGCAGAGAGTCTGAAGCCGCTTGAAGCTCTTACCTGGATGACAGTGTCCGTGTACTGCAGGTGCTGAGGCCTCTGTGCACCACGACCCATGGGGACTGCTGCTGCCATTAGGTCGCCGAGGCAGGGACGGGGGTAGGTTCACGCCTGCCCCGCCCCTATTACAATCTCCACCCATTTCTACTCTTCCTCCCCACACTTTTCTAGATAAAATAATTTAAAATGTAAGATTTAATCTTATTATAAACAAAGTTAAGTTTTCATGTCTAATGTCCAGTTGTATTCTTAGTGTCCTATAAATTCGGTTTTTCTCCTCACAGAAATTAATATTTTTGCCACGTATTGCAAGTATATTTCCAATTTGTCACTGTCTTTTTATCAGTTACTTTTACTTTTATCATGAAGACATTTATTTTCTTTTCAAAAATCAGTAATTCAAATATTTTTATTTGTTACTTTTGGCTGTGAGAAAGGTAAGGAGGAAGAATAGTATGACTAATATTCATATTAAGGACTAAATACTCCTTTAGGAAAATATTTTACTAATTAGGAAAATAACTACAGGTTATGTTACATTAGTTCTGCCTTCAAGGTGCCCACACTCTAGTGCCATGAAGATATAAATCAAATTTAGAGCCCAATTATAATAAATAGCTCAATCCAGGTGACTTGTAACACCCATTGCAATGTTTGCACTTCAAACTGTTTTATGTGATTCCCTAATTATATTATATGGTAACCTAATAAATGATCTCAAATCCATTAGATAAAAGGCATGATAAAAAATTAAGAAATAGACTTAGTAAAATAAAGGGTACCATGGCAAAATAATGTGTTTCCCTTGATTTATAAACCCGTTAATCTTGAATGAACATTTTGGTAACATTTCATCTGGTTTGTGAGTCCATTTTACAAGTATAAGCAGTTCACTTGGAGGAATTTTGTTGATTCCTGCTGGGTTTAAAACTTCAGTTAAGTGACTACCATTCTATTTCTCATGAGAGCTAGCTTAACTTCTTCCATTTTTCTTCGTAATTCTCATCTTTGAGAGCAGGAACATGTTGGTTGGAATAATTTTGCATCCCAGTAGGAGCAATTATACATTTTCTCATGTGATTGATACTGCACGCAAGTCTATTGGTGATCAGTAACCTGCGCCTTGTAATTCCTTTAATTTCATTTATATTCAGCTGGGAAAGGAGCCAGATTTCTCCTGGCTTCCACACACTCGCTGATGGTTAGACAATAAATAAGATTTTTATTTTCCTTCCTGTACTTGTAGGCTTGTCGGCTATAACACTTTCTTCTTTTTGCAGCATTTTCTGTCACTATCTTTATTTTTAAATTAAGTGTATTTTATTTTGTGCAAAGTACCCCTTCAGCTTCAACAGAGAAGTTTCACTCTGCAGTGTTTTTGTTACTATTCAGTCATATTATTTTAAACTTTATTATTTCTTCTTTCATCTAAGGGTTACTTACAAGAGTAAGTTTATTTCTCCCTAACTTCAGATGTGGTTGTTCCTTAGTAATCCCTTTATATCAAACACCAGCTTAATTGTGTTCTGGTCAAGAATGTGTTCTTTAGGATACTGGTTCTGGGAATATAATAAAACTTGCTTTATTACCTTGTAGCTGATTAATTTTTATGGATATGCTATGTTTGCTTGAAAATGATATACATTCTACATTTGTTAGGTGTCATGTTCTATCTATACTCATTATATCAAGATCTTGTTTAGTTTAAATCTTCTATATCTTTATCAATTCTTAACATCTTGTTAATGTTCCTGGCTTGGATTTAAGTTTTTTTTTCTTCTTAGCATTTCTACATTGTTACATTTGTATATATGTGGTGCTATTATTAGATGCATACATATTTATAATTTATACTCAGTATGATTTTTATCATCCTGATGACTTTAATACTACTATTTAACGCATTGTTTGTTTGACATGAACACAAATACATCATTGATATTTTAAATATTTGGTTTGCTTATAAATTTATGCTCTTTTAATTTCAAATTCTAAGTTTTTTGGGTTTTTTTTTAATTTACTTAGGGCCTAAAACTTATCCCCTTGCAAAAAAGCATATAACTTTATTTTTAAAATGACATTGATTTTTTTTAACCTGGATTATTTCTTTGGCACATTTAATTTCACATATATTGATTCATTCTTACAATCTTATTTTACTTATTTAATGTTTTCTATTTATCTGATTTTCTACATTTGTTTTGTTGGTTAGCATGTAGGTGCATATACTTGGGTGTGTGTGTGTGTGTGTGTGTGTGTGTTTTAGTGTAACTTTTCAATTTTGGATTGATTTCACTTATATACTACTCTAATTCCATTTCACACAACTATTTTATTTTTTTTGATTGAAGTATAGTTGATTTATAATGTGTTATTTTCTGACAATGTGATTTGGTTATATACATATATATATATATATATATGTATATATTCTTTTTAATATTCTTTTCCATTATCGTTTATTACAAGATATTGAATACAGTTCCCTGTGGTACACAATGTGTCCTTGTTGATTATCTATTTTATATATAGTAGTGTGTATATGTTAATCTCAAACTCCTCATTTATCCCTCCACTCCTCTCCCTGTTATCCCTTATGGTAACCATAAGTTTGTTTTCTAGGTCTGTGGGTCTATTTGTTTTGTAGATAAGTTAGTTTGTATCATTTTTTTCAGACTTCACAAATAAGCGATATCATATGATATTTGTCTTTTTCTGTCTGGCTTACTTCACTTAGTATGATAATCTCTAGGTCCACCCATGTTGCTGCAAATGGAATTATTTCATTCTTTTTTGTGGCTGAGTAGTATTTTATTGTATATATGTACATCTTCTTTATCCATTCATCTGTCGATGGACATTTAGGTTGCTTCCATGTCTTGGCTATTGTGAATAGTGCTGCTATGAACACAGAAGTGCATGTATCTTTTCAAATAGAGTTTCCTCCAGCTACATGCCCAGGAGTGGGATTGCTGGTCATATGATAGTTCTATTGTTTATTTTTTTAAGGAAACTCCATACAAGTTTCCATAGTGGCTGCACCAATTTATATTCTCACCAACAGTGTAGGAGGGTGCCCTTTTCTTCATACCCTCTCTAACATTTATTATTTGTAGAATTTTTTGATGATGGCCATTCTGACTGGTGTGAGGTGATATCTCATTGTAGTTTTGATTTGCATTTCTCTGATAATTGGTGAAGCTGAGCATCTTTTCATGTGCCTTTTGGCTATCTGTATGTCTTCTTTGGAGAAATGTCTATTTAGGTCTTCTGCCCATTTTTGGATTTGTTGTTGTTGTTGTTGTTGTTATGCATTGTACGAGCTGTTTGTATATTTTGGAAAGTAATCCCTTGTCAGCCGAATTGTTTGCAAATATGTCCTCCCATTCCATAGGTTGTCTTTTCATTTTGTTTATGTTTTCCTTTGCTGAGCAAAACTTACAAGTTTGATTGTGTTCTGTTTGTTTATTTGTGCTTTTATTTCTATTGCCTTGGGAGACTGACCTAAGAAAACGTTGGTACAATTTATGTCAGAAAATATTTTGCCTAAGTTCTCTTCAAGGAGTTTTATTCTGTGATGTCTTATATTTAAGTCTTTAAACCATTTTGAATTTATTTTGGTGTAGGGTGTGAGGGTGTGTTCTAACTTTATTGATTTACATGCAGCTGTCAAACTTCTCCAACATCACATGCAGAGAGACTGTCCTTTTCCCATTTTATATTCTCGCCTCGTTTGTCAGAGGTTAATTGACTATAGGTGTGTGGGTTTATTTCTGGGCTGTCTATTCTGTTCCACTGACCCATATGTCTGTTTTTGTATCAACACCACACCGTTTTGATTACTGTAGCCTTGTAGTATTGTCTGAAGTCTGGGAGAGTTACACCTCCAGCTTTGTTGTTTTTCCTTAGGATTGCTTTGGCAATTCTGGGTCTTTTATGGTTCCATATAAATTTTAGGATTATTTGTTCTAGTTCTGTGAAAAATGCCATTGGTAATTTGATAGGGGCTGCATTAAATCTGTAGATTGCTTTGGGCAGTATGGCCATTTTAACAATATTAATTCTTCCAATCCAAGAACATGGCATATCTTTTCATTTCTTTGAATGATCTTCAAATTCCTTTATAGTTCTCAGAATATAGGTCTTTCACCTCCTTGGTCAGGTTTATTCCTAAGTATTTTTCTTTTTATATGATTTTCAAAGAGATTTTTTTTTAACTTTCCCTTTCTGATATTTCATTATTAGTGTAAAGAAATGCAACAGATTTCTGTATGATAATCCTGTATCATGTTACCTTGCTAAATTAATTTATCAGTTCTTGCAGTTTTGGTCACACTATTTTAGATATTATATACTGTATTTTTTATCTTACAATGGCTACTTTATAAAATAGTACATGTTAAAATGTTAATTATTACTTTCCAAATTATACAATAAATCCAGAATTCTTTAATTCCAATACGTTATCCTGACATAGTTTTTACTTTACTTCTGCAATACAGTAAGCCCCCTACATATGAACTTTCAAGTTGCAAACTTTCAAAGATGCAAACGTGCGTTCGCATGTCCAATCATGTAAGTTACTTCATGTGTCTGGCTTCCATTGTCACGTGCATGTGTCCTCTACAAGTGGTTGTGCTTTTGTGTATTTTACTGTACAGTACTGTATACAGTATAATAATACAGTATCTTTATTTCAAGCCCAGGATGTTTGGAAGCAAGCATAAAAGCAATGGTATATAGCCGTTGTATTAGTTGGGTACCTAGGCTAAATTTGTTGGACTTACGAGCAAATTGGACTTATGAATGAGCTCTCAGAATGGAACTCATTCATATGTAGGGGACTTACTATAATTTATAAGTATAAGCATTAGATGTAAATGTGATATTTTCATATACTCACAAATAGCTTTGACCAACATGATTACATTTTCAACAGTAATTCTTGTGTTAAAAATCATTATTTGATGGAGTAAATTTGAAGATGTAATTGGCTTTATTCAATGATTCATGAATTGGGCAGCATCCCATCTAGCAAGCAGAAAGTAGCTCTGAGGAGCTGCACAAAATGGAAGGCTTTTATACACAGAAGGGGGCAAAAAGAAGTTTCTAACAAAGTATTATTTCAAGCAAGGTCACCTTTTTGGGGGGGATGTCACCTGTCTATGAGGCAGATTATCTCACTGGAACTAACCAGGAAATTCCAGAGTAACTGGTTAAAGTCACATCCCTGGAAGAGGCTGCAACTGTTAGTTATTAAGTCTTGGTTTGATGACGTGGGGCTTAGTACAAGTGGCTCCATTTTAGGCCTGTTGTTACTTTTTAAACACTTGTAACTGAGGCCTTTATTGTCAGATTATTTTCTTTGTATATAAAGTTCATTCTTAGAAGTTTCTTTAGTGTAATTCTACTGCTAATAAAATTTCTGGGCTCTTTTTTTTGGTGTGAAAATGTGTTTAATTTGATCTAAATTCTGAAAGGTAATTTCACCTTGTATAGAATTCTACAATGGCCGTTATATTTAAATATGTTGAGGCCATTGTTCTATTATCTGTTTTATTTTATTACTTTTTGCTATTGAGAAAATATACAATGAGGACAAATTATTTGTCTGCCTTTTACCATTCTTACCATGTTTTTTTACCTGTAGACCTAAGTTATCATCATGTCTCATCTGGTTTCCTGTGATAAAATTCTACCTTTAACTCTCCCTGACTACCCTCTCCCCCAAACATGCATTATCTATTACTATGTAGCAGTTGGGTTATTCCTTTTAAAGTATGTGTCACTTCCCTGCTTAGAACCCTCCAGAGAGCTCTCTTTTTTATACTGAGTCAAATCCAAAATCATTACAAAGGTCTGGCCCCACCTGCCTAGTTTCATTAACTCTCTGACTTTCTCTTTCTTATTTCTCTCTTTAGCTAACTACCGCCCATGGAGGGTCTCTAGGGGCAGCTAGACGTGGACCCCTCTCAAATGGAAGCATGTCAGCACATCAGCCTTGGGGAAGTGCAGAGGCTGAGATGAGCTCAAGGAGACTGAGCACATGCAGTGATCCCAGAGCACGTGTTCTATGACTCATCCACCTCTGGGACTGTCCTTTACAAGAGGAACAAACAGTGAGGACAAAACATGAGGTGAAGCCACAAGTCCTAAAAGTGCAGAGGGAGACAGTTCACTTCTCATCCACCACCTCACCCTTTCTAGAAGAACTTGGTCTCAAGTTTCAAGGGCCCATGAGGGTTTTGACCCACAGGTTCTGTCCATCATAGGTCAATATGCAAAAGAAAACAAACCCTCCTGTGCACAATACCCTAGATGTGCTAAGCAGAAAACAAACTTCCATATTAGGCAGTGACAAGCACAAGAAAGAGCAGCTCATGTGCAAAAGATCATTTTTGATGAGCAAATCAAGAAAAGGTGATTATAGAGCACAGTCACGTCTAAGGACACAATTGCTCTCTATTGTATCATTAAAATATGAAAAAAACAAGTCAGAACTCTGCACATATTTTATTCTTGTTTCTGATTTCATATCCACCTTCCTCAGTCTCCAAAGCAGGAGATATAACCCTAAAGTTCCAGGAACCCTCTGCCATTAGATCCTACCTAAGTGTTGTTCCTACCTGTATCCTTTTCCTCATCACGGCCACAAAAGCTATCCAGAGTCGATTCTGTAGAAACACGAACATGAATTTACAATTCTTATGGATACATTTAAAATGTGACTAATGTGACTGAGTAATTGGATATTTTATTTTGTTTTATTTTAATACACTGAGTTAATCATTGATTGAATTAAATAAATTATAACAGGCACATCTAGCTAGTGGCTACCACACTGTAATACACATCCCTCTTGCTCTCTATCTCTCTCCATATATATATATGTGTATATATATATATATATAATATATGGAGGATGTTACCACCGCTCCCCTGGTTATTCCCCTCTGTATGGTCTACCCATTCAAGATGGCTGTTTGCTGATGGTTTACCAAAGGAAAAACCTCTGCCCCGTGAAGGTACTTAGCCCAAGGGGATAAGAGGGATCTGTCCCTCTGCTGGTTTACCTGGTAAATGATGAGCCCATCTGCAGTCAATTCCCCCTTTAACTGGTAGCCTGCCTATTCCGCCCAGAGAGAAGCATGCTGCTACTGCTGCTGCTGCGTTCTGCCTGCCATCGGCTATTTACAGTGGGATGTCTCTCCAGGACCACTTTGCTTCTGACGTGAAAGATCTCCCGTCTATTAAACCATTAATGTCTCTGTCCCTGATTGCGGGCTCTTTCCTTAGCCCTGAGGCTGAGCAAGTACAGGGCTTGCAGGCGTGAGAGGTGCAGCCCAACACCTTCTGCAGGGCAGTTTGCTGGCCAGATTTGATGATTCATTTGTAGGTGTTTCCTAGGCTCATGCACACTTGCCAGGCACTCATGAGACCTTGGGGACACTGAAACAGTAATGTCAACACCCAGCTCCTAGAGGAATTCCCGACAGGTGTTCCACTTGAGGGGAGAGGTAATGAGCATGGCCCAGTGCACCTGTGCTAGACATAATCAGCGAGCAGGTGCAGAAGGGAGGGAGGGACATTCACTCACTTCATGAGGCCATCCTTCTCACCACTGCCTCTGAAAAATCCAGGGAAGGAAGGGACAAAATGCCCTTAGAAAGTAAATGGCCTGTACACTGAAAACTACAAACCACTGCTGAAAGAATTAAACAAGGAACAAATAATTGAAATGACATATCATATTCATAGACTGGAGACTTATTATTGTTGACATTTCTACACTACCCGAAGGTAAGTATTAATTCATCGTAATACCTATCAAAATCCCAATGTCATTTTCAAGGTAAAAGAAAAAAAAATCCTAAAATACATATGGAACCACTAAGGACTCCAAACAGACAAAACAATCCTGAGAACAAAGAACATAGATGGAGGCTTCTCACTTCCTGACTTCAAAACACATTACAAAGCCACAGGAATCAAAACTGTATGGTACTGGCATAGAAACAGATACATAGGCCTAAAGACCAGAATAAATAATCCCCAAGAAAACTCATAGATACATGGCCAAATGAAATTCACCAAGCTTCTAAGACAACAAATAGGGAAAGTATAGTTTTTTCAACAGTCAATAGGATGAAAATATAACTTACAGAAAGATTACAAACATATATCAGAAAAGGAGCTAATGTCCAAAACATCTAAGAAAAACACTACAACTCAAATGCAAAATACGTTAAAAAATTAAAAAGGGTAAATAACTGGGTTCAGAAATGTGCAAAGACTTAAATAAGACATTTCCCGAAAAAGACATACAAATGGCTAACAAATATAGGAAAAGGTTCTTAACCTCACTAATCATCAGGGCAATGCAAATGAACACCTCACACCTGTTAGGCTGTGTATTATAAAGAAAAAAATTAACAGTTTAAGGCCAAGATGTGGGGAATTGGAAACTTTGTACACTGCTGGTGGCAATGTAAAATGGTGCCGCTATTATGAAAAAGAGTATGGGGGTTCCTTATAAAATTATAAACAGAAATATCATATGATTCAGCAATCACAGTTCTGGGTATATATCCAAAGGAAATTAAATCAGTATCACAATGAGATGAACTTAGGTTCATTGCAGCATTCTCCAAAATAGCCTAGATATGCAACCAACTTCACAAAAGAAGTAAGTGTCCTGTGCCTGAGCTAACCTTAGGTACTTCAAAACAACTCCGTAAGTCTCTTAGCCCCTTAGAGAGGATGAAAGCAATATTAGAGTTAAAAATAACTTGAACCAATTCCCTTAGTCTGGAATACTGAAACAAAAGTTCTACAGCAGGCGAAGCCTCATAAACACACAGCACCTGCCAGGGTTTACCCCAGCCTTGGAAGAACTGGGAAGGATAAGACCAAGGCAGGCCTGAGGAAAGGTCCGAGGGTAGGCAGGACTGGAGTGTGGGGAGCAGGGGCAGGGCTGTCCGGATGGAGCAGTGGGTTGTAAGAAGAGGAGTGACCCTGGGTCCTGCTGCACTGAGTCTCTGTCCTGGGCCTGGTCAATTCCAGGAGACCAGGTTAGCAGGGCTGTGAGAGCCAGTGTGTGAAGCGAGCCCAGCAGCCCCTTCACACAGCCCTCTAGAATTCCTGCCGGCCATGAAGGGTCTTTAGGGGCAGCTGGACGTGGAGCCCTCTCAGATGGAAGCATGTCAGCACATCAGCCTTGGGAGGTGCTGAGGCTGAAATGAGGAGACTGAGCACATGCAGTGATCCCAAAGCATGTGTTCTGTGACTCATCCATCTCTGGGAGTGCGCTTTCCATGAGGAATAAACAGTGAGGACAAAAGTAAGGTGAAGCTTCAAGTCCTGAAAGTGTAGAGGGAGAGAGTTCAAGTCTCATCCACCACCTGACACTAAATATAAGAACTTGTTCTCCAGTTGCAAGTGACTATGAGAGTTTTGTTCCCACTAGGATATGGCCATCATACGTGAATGTAAAAAGGAAACCAAATTCCCTGGTGCAAAATACCCTCCAGGTACCAAACAGAAACGAACCTTTCATCTTTGGCAGTGAAAAAGCAATGAAAGAGTAGTCTTGTGAGAAAGCAAATTTCTGAATGGCAAAGCAAGAAAAGATGACTATAAGCACAGTACAGTCAAAGGACATGGATACAATAACTCTATTATATCATTACAATTTGGAAAGAACAAATCAGAATTCTACACATATTTCCTTCTGCTTCCTGATTTCATATTCACCTTCCTTAGTTTCTAAAGAAGTGGGTGGAACCCAAGTGTTCTAGGAATTGTCTCGCTTTAGATCCTAACTGAGTGTTGTTCACTATGTGAATCGTCATCAGCATCACTGCTATGTATGCTCTCCAAAATGCATTCTGTACAAACACAACCATGAGCATAAAGTTATTATACAAGTTGACCCACCCATTTCTTCTACTCGACTTGCTGGCTCACACAGCATCACCCTGGTCTTCCCTCCAGGTTCTCAGACCTCCCCTGTGCTCTGTGCAGACAGAGTCCTTCAATAAGATATTGATCACAGCTGAAAATTTCAAATGAGGGAGAGATGCTGAGAAAATCACCTTTCGACCCCTCACTTCTATAGACCCATTTATAGCTTTCACCGTCAACCTTACCAACCTGAAATTCCAGATGTTACAGACATACTTGAAACATGGCTAGTGTGACCAAGCAATTGTGTGTTTTTTGCATTTTTTAATAGAATGAGTTAATTATTGTTTGAACTAAATTCATTATAAATAGACACATTTGGTTAGTGGCTACCACACTGCAAAGCTCAGCTCTAAGAAATCCAAAGATGAGAAAGAGGTAACCAGCCACCCCTCTCCTGGTTGTTCTTTACTGCAGAAAATTTGATGGCCTGATCTGATCATTCATATATAGGTATATCTTGGGCTCTTGGACACACGCCAGGCATTGGGAGAGTCCTTGTGGACACTGAAATAGTACAGTCAACACTCAGATCCAAGAGGAATTCCCAGCAAGGGGCCCACTTGTAGACAGAGGTGAAGGGCATGGCCCAGTACACCTGTATTAGACATAATCAGAGAGTAGCTACAGAGGGGAGGGAGGGATTTCACTCTCTCCATGAGTCCATCCTTCTCACCCCTGACTCTAGAAGACCTGAGGAAGGCAGTGGAAAAGGCCCCGTTGGAGGTGAAAAATTTGTATACTGAAAACTACAGGACATTGCAGAAAGAATTTAAAGAAGAGACAAGTAATTGGAATGACATACCATGTTCATAGACTGGATTATTAAATACTGTTGGCATTTCTATACTACATAAAGTGATGTACACATATATCGCAACAACCCACAAAATTCCATGTCATTATTATAGAAGTAGACAGAATCCTAAAATACATATGGAACCGCACCCAAGTAGATAAAACAATCTTGAGAGCAAAGAGCAATGATGGAGATTAACACTTCCTGAACTCAAAACACATTAACAATGCCACAGTAGTCAAAACAGTCTGCTACTGGCATCAAGACAGTGAGATAGACCAATGAAATATAATAGAGAGACCCCAAATAAACGCACATATATATGGCCAACTGATCTTGGCCAAGGTTCTAAGATTACCAAGTGAAGAAAGGACAGTCTCTTCAACAATCAACAGAATGAAAAGGCAACCTATAGGATGGGAGGAAATATGTGTAAACCTTGTATCTGAATAAGGGACCAATATCCAGAATATATAAGAAACTACTATAAGTCAATTTCAGAAAAACAGCGGGCAAATAACTGAGTTTCAAAATGGGTAAAAAGCTTCACTAGGCATTTCTCCATAAAGACATACAGGGGGTCAATCTACATATGAAAATTTGCTCAACATCGCTAAGCATCAGGGAAATGGAAATCAAGCCACAAGGAGATATCACTCACACCTGTTAGGATGTGTATTATAAAAAGACAATTAGGGCTTCCCTGGTGGCACAGTGGTTGAGAGTCCGCCTGCCGAAGCAGGGGACACGTGTTCGTGCCCCGGTCTGGGAGGATCCCACATGCCACTGAGCGGCTGGGCCCATGAGCCATGGCCGCTGAGCCTGTGCGTTTGGAGCCTGTGCTCCGCAACGGGAGAGCCCACAACAATGAGAGGCCCGTGTACTGCAAAAAAAAAAAAAAAAAGAAAGAAAGAAAGAAAATTAATGGATGCTGGCAAAGATGTGAAGAAGTGGAACTTCTGTACCCTGTTTTGTACCCTGTAGTAATGTAAAATGGTGTAGCCATTATGGAAAACAGAATGGAGGTCCCCCAAAAATTATTAAGAGAACTCTCATAAAATCCAAGTCACTCATTTAGGTTTATATACAAAGGAGATAAAACAAGAATGTCCAAGAGATATCTACAATCTCATGTCCATTGCAGCATTATACACAGTACACAACATAGGAAAACTGCCTAGTGTCCATGGGAAGATGAATTAATAAAGAAAATGTGGTGTATACATACAGTGGAATGTCATTCAGTCTTTGAAAAAGAAGGAAATCCTGCCATTTGCAGCAACACAAAAGAACTTGGAGGACATTTGTAAGAGTGAAATAAGCCAGTCACAGAAGGTCAAAAACTGAAAGAAAACTCCGAGAAGCAGAGAGTGGAAGGGTGGTTCCAAGAGCTGGCAGGAGGTTGACATGGGAAGTCTCTGTTCAAGGTTAGAATGTGTTATTTGCAAAATGGAAAAGTTCTAGACACATGCTGTACAACAAGGTGCATGTAGCCAACAGGACTGCCTGGACATTTCAAAACTTTAGGGGAACATAAATCAAGGGAAACACAACACAAAAAGTTCACATACACACACAGAATCATACCACTCTTTTCACATACAGACACACCCAGTCTCATGCACACAAACCTACACCACCTAACCGTAATACAGCTTCTTCCTGGGACTATAGTAATTGGTCACATTACTTGTAAATAATTTTCTATCACCAGGACCCCTACTCTCATTCCCAGCACAAATTTGGAATCAGTTTGCCCTCTACACTAAAATCAGCAAGAATGTCCCACTTTCTCATCTTCAAAGTTCTTCCTCCCCAAGTGACTGATTCCAGAATACATACCGTTTTCACGTTCTGGGAAGGCCACCTGCAATTACACAAGAGAAAACACTATGAGGATAAGATCACAGTGATGCTCAGGTCTTTTGTTCATTTGCTGACAGTAGAAAACCTCATAAGAAACAGTGGTCCAGGGAACGCAGCAAGGGTTATCAGAGCAAACCTACTCGGGCTGAAAGGCAAGAACTTTGCTGGGAGGATGGAACTTCCAAGTCCATTTAGGTTGGAAATTACAGAATTCTTTTCCTAGAGGAAAAATCGCTGCAGGAGAGAGAGCTCCGTACTCTACAGGCTGTAATGGATGCTGTCAATTGTAATGTCCTGTGGAATCAGGCACCATGAGTTGGTAATAGACTCTCACTCCACATTCTCCCAACCAAGGGAATTGTATGTATCTGGAAGGAATACCCTCAAATATTCATAACTTAATTCTATTGAAAGAGAAATAAAGCAATATTTCTATCTCAGACCAGAAAAAATCCAGCTTACCTTGATGATCCACGGAGGCTTTTCTTCTGTCCTATCATGGTGCAGGTCATCCGCCACATCCTCAGGGATACCTGGAGGGACACAGAGTAACTGTCAGGACACTGGTGATGCGGCTCAGGAATTACTCAGGGGCTTACTTCTCGATGAGGACATGGGGTGGTGTGTATGGATGTGGGAGGTTAGTAAGTGTGGGCTGAGCTGGTGTTGGGCCATCCTCTTTGGGGGATGAAGGCAGGCAAAGGACAAGAGGAAGGAAATGAAAACAGAGCTTTGGCTTTCTAGCTAAGGGGAGCCTAATCAGAAGGGAAGGGTCGATCTAAAAAATGGTAAACACTAAAATGCATGCTCTGTTTCAATGACACAGACCCATGACCCATCCTGCCTCTTTTGAGCTTCTGCTAAATTGCCACTGTCTCTTGATTCTTCCCAGATCACTCTTTCCCCAGCATCCACAATGCCAGCTACTGCATTTATCATGTCTTCTGTTGTATGATATTTTATACTTGATTAACAGCAACCTCCTTAAAGGACTGAATTCAATCCTAGACAAAATATGCTATATTTATTCACTAATCACTTGTCTTAAAGAAAATCAAATCCACAAGATTTGACAAAACTGAAATCCTACCATTTAGATACAGCCACTATCAATCGTATCATATTTTTCTCCCAGTCTTTGTTTTCTATACAATGTACGTATGCCCACTGAGTCAGGGGCTGTCCATACTCTAGGGAGCTGTTCCATAAGTGGGACACTTCGTTATGAAGAGGGAGCCCGGACTGAGCACAGCCTGTCTCTAACCCAGCTGTGCAGGAGAAGTGTACAGGCTAACAGTCAGGTTCCACTTTGAGTCCTTGGGTGTGGGCTACAGGAATTGACCAATGCTAAGGCTTATGGTAATGTTATCCAATACAATAAAATAGCTCCCTGATTCTTATCTGCTTTTGGCCTTGTTTAAGCAATGACACCAGCACTGACAGATATGACCTGTACTGTATACATGGGGTCTCACACCTCTCAGAATCTGTGAGCTGACCAGGAGAATGCAGGTCCTGAGGTGAACTTCACATTACTGACTGTGCCAAAGTCAACTGATAAGCCCACCCATAGCTGCCCTGGATTCTGTGACCACTAAGGCCACCTGATGGGCAAGGTCTGGACCTTTGGAGATGCTAGGACTTCCAGCCAAGGATACGGATGCAGGGACTCCCTTGCTCCACGACTGAGGATCCCTTGGCTGAGTGGTAAGTGCAGGTCAGGGATCCAGAGCACCCACATTGGGACCCACCCCTGGGTTCTCAGTTTGGCTTTTCCACTTAGGAGGTCAAGAGCTTAGAACATTTATCTCTGCACCATCTCCTTCTGAGGAAAAGGAATATTAACCAAATCTGGGCAACAGCTGTGTTGAGGGAAGAACAAGGTAGTGTACAGACAGTGTGCAGTGGTGATGAGCTTTGTTGACAGGTGAACTGTGCTGTGTAAGAGGGAAATATCTCCTCAGGAAACACACACACGCTCACGCATGCAGGTTCACAATCACACCACATAGGCTCACACATGGACCCCACCCCAACCCTGATACACACAAACCCACATCATCTCAATGATGCAGTTACTTCCAGGACCATAGAACTTGGGCATGGCTCTTTACTGGGAAATCAGTCTCTAGCTCTACACCCCCAGCCCTCATCCCTGTAGGGACCCTGAATCAGGGTGTCTCTCCAAGCAAAGCCAGCAAGAGAGTCCCACCTTCTTCATCATCTAGATTGTTCCTCAGCACAGGGGTGAACTCTGAATACATACCGTTTTTGTTTGCTGTCCAATCCACCTGTGATTAGAGAAGAGAAAACAGTGTAAGGATCTCAGCATCCTGTGCTCTGAGGACACAGGTATTTCATCTCTTTTTTTGTCCTCAGAAAACCAAATGGGAAACTGCTGTTGAGTCAATGGCCCCAAAAGAAACCAGAGAAGACAGCTGTGGGAAAGGCTGGAGCTTTGCCTGGAAGATCTCTCAGGTCCACTTTGAGGAGCAAATACAAAAGTCTATTTCAAGGAGGGAAATTTTCTGCTCAGGAAAGTGTGTCTGACTATACAGTTTCTAACTGATGTTGCCATTTTTTAAATGGCCTTTTGAATGAGTTATCTGTTGGGAAAGACCTTCAATCAGCATTCATCCAACCAAGCAAAATTGTATACATCAGCTGTCTTGAACATTGTAGATCTTCATATCTGAAATCAATTGGAAAAGAAAGAAATGAAGCAAACTTTTAATCTCTGATAAATAAGGGGAGCTTACCCTGGAGGTAGCAGGAGCCACTTTAATTGTCCTCACATAGGGCCGTTTCTCCAACAGGTCCTCAGGGGGCTCTAGGAGGACACAGAGTAAGTGTCAGGACACTGGTGATGCTGCTCAGGAATTACTCAGAGAGCCTCGTTAATGTGGACACAGGGTGGGAGTGTATGGATACAGGTGGTTACTGAGTGTGGACTGAGGTGCTGTTGGACAAACCTCCCTGGTGGGTGGAGGAAGGCAAAGGGGAGGAACATTTCAGAAATGAGGAAGAGAACCTTTAGCTTTCTAGCTGTAGGGAACCTAATCAATTTGAAAGTGTCAGTCTGAAAAAGCTTAAACACTAACATTGCACTATGCTTCAGTATAGAGTCCCACGGCCCCTCTGCCCATTTCAAAGTCCCTCCAAATCCCCCTTCTTCTTGAAATGTTACAAGACTATTTCAGCTTCCTTCTAATCAAATATGTTGCTCCTTCATTCATCGTCCATTCTGTTGGATTTTTGACTTATTTTATTGTGATGAAATATACATATTTATGCTTTTCATAATTTTTAAGTATACAGTTCACTAGCATTTCTTACTTTCACAATGCTCTGTACCCATCAACACAATCTACATCTTAATCTTTTTCATCATTTCAACGTAACCTCTGTACCCATTAAATCATAATCCACCTGACTCCTGCCTCCTGACCTTGGTCATTTCTACTTCCGGTGTCTGTGAGTTTGCCTACACTAGGTACCTCACACAAGTGGAATCATATAATATTTGTCTTTCTGCGCCTGCCTTATTTCACTAACAATAATATATTTTTATATTATTTGGATCATTCATTTTGTAGCATAAGTCAATCTTTAATTCCTTTTTGTGGTTGAAAATTATTCCATTCTGTGTATATATCACATTTTATTTATCCATTCATCACCTCATGGACTTTGGATTGTTTCTATCTTTTGGCTACTAAGAATAATGCTACTATGAACATTAGTGTACACATTTCTGTATGGCACCATAATGGTGACAAATAATATTGTACATATTTCAAATATCATTGAATTTAACAACACAAGGTGTGACTCTTAGGTGAACTATGGACTTTTCATTAGTAAAAATATACTTACATTGTTTCACTAATTGTAACAAATGTACTTCACCTATGCTATATATTATTAATAGCTGAAACTGGAGTGATAGGATACAGATATTTTCTGTATTGCATGTACAACTTTTATGTCAATATCATCCTGTTCTAAATAATGTCTAATAATTTAAAGAAATCTCAAAACATGGTTTCAGGGAGGGATGTGTTGTCGCTAACGTTCAAAAATCAGCTAATGTCTAAACCATAACTAGAGACCATCTTCCCTCTTAAACATGAACCAAATGTTGAATTTTAAATGCATGTTTACTTCCATGGTTAAAACAGTACCAGCTGGCTTAGTAAGTTTCAATTTGAACACATGGAATAAAAGAAGAATACTGCTTAATATTTCATAGCTTTTTCTTAAATATGAGGCACTGAATCAACTAGAATTATTATTCTTGAGTGAACCTAATGAGACATTTTCCACAGTACCTTCAGCTGGGTCATTTATAGGGTGCATCCTAAAATGTGGCCGGATGCGGATCTTTTTCAGCCAGCCTGGGGTTGATATTCCTGACCTCTGATGAGTGTTTCTTCTTCTCGCATTCTGGGAGCAGCATCCTGGGAAATGCATTACAATAGAGACAACTATTGACATCTTGCTGGCAGAAGACCATGGGGAAATTAGCAATAATTTATTCACAGTTCAATCCTTTGGTCCCTTTCCTCACCAGCTGCCCAGCAGAGCCTCCTGAATCAAAGTTGGACTTAGGAAGATCTTGTACTTTGGTATGCAGTGAAAACACCCAACAGACAGGTTTTGTGGGCAAATATCTTTATTTAACTGAGAATGTCTAGAAAGTCAGCAAACCATTGGGACCATGACTGATGGACTGGATTCAAATCCCGTTTAGAAGAAGCATGTACTTGGGAAAGATATGTAGATCCCTCTTTGCCTCAGTTCCCTGTTCTGAGATGTAGGAATGTTAATATGGCCTACTTTTAGCATTATGTCATGTGTCCAAAAATCATTGAATATAGGTAAAATGTCTGAAAAATAAAGGACCGGTGCTTCACAGATGCGCTATACATGTTCAATCCTGAATGATGGCAAGAAGAAGCTGGACATTTGGTAGCTGTTGAAAGCAGAGAAGGGATTTGACGGCTCCAAGTAAAGGGGGGATTCAAGCTTACTCTTCAGCTTTTTCATGGGAACAATGCTTTACAGCTCATGGAGAATATCCATTATCATGTCTGACACCCAGCCCTGTTGGGGGTGAAGGGGAGGGCAAAGTGGGGGCTGTAACCCATATGTTATGGTGGAGGGTGTGGAAATTTAGAGATAAGTGACTGTCCAAGAGTCACAACCATGATGAATGATGGATCTGGGACAGGACAGACCCCTGGACCCCTGAGCCAGGAGTTCCCCTCACTCTCTCTCTCAAATTCTCCTGCCCCAAGTTTTCTGTGGGTGAAAGCTGATGCCCTGGAGGAGCTGCCTGAGCCTAGAAAAGAACCCAAATCCTTACCCTACTTTTCGTCTCTATATTTCTATCCCTCATTCAAAATACATCAGTTTCTTACCAACAAAGCTCCCCTGAAGGACCACAGGAATTCCAACTGTGTCCGTTCTCCCCAGCCTCTTCATACCGTCAACTATCTCACAAGCATCCTTCACAATGACCAGCTCACCATGCTGAGTGACCAGTGGTCTGTTACATTCCTAGGTTGCCTCAGAGCTCAAAACCTCTAAGCAAAAGGCCACATGATGGCTCTACCAAGAATCAACTTCCCTTCAATTGACCAAGTTTGGATGAATAGTTATCATGAATTAACTGGGGAGGTGGCCATCTCTGCTGGGCTTTGGTGGCTTAGTTAAGTCTGTGATGCTCAAAGTCTCACTGACAATTGATCTGAGCACCCATTCGAGCAGCCTGGACCAAGGGCTTGCTAAGAATGGGCAAGCGTTCAAGTCCTTCCTCACTAATATTCCGGCTCTATAAACTCATCATTTTCTAGACCCTGTAGTGGAAGGCAATAGAATCCCACATTCTTTTTGAAAGTCATCTCCATACTCAGAGGCTGGAGACCCCACCCCAGGATTCTCCTTGAGAATCACCAGACAGACCCTCCTTCCCTCAGTGACCAAATGTTCATTCCACTAATGTGATGGCACTGGCCCTTCTCACCAAACTCCCTGGCAGCCGCCAAACAGCCAGTGATCTTGTCCACAGCAACCTATGGAAATCCAACCAGTGAATCCCAGGTTCTTTCCTTTATAAAACTCTCTGGATTTAGACCTTGAATATTTGGTTTCAGATTGACAGCTACATTTAGAAGAGCTGAGCTGTAATTCCCCTTTCCTCCTATAATGACCATTGCTGAGGAGATATGAAGATTCTCCTGCTTCAGTAAAAGCATAATGAGTGAGTTCCCTTTATCTGTTCTCTGGTAGAGTGTGTACAAAATTGGCATTTGGAGATAGTATGTTTTTCTAAATTTAGGAAAATATTTAAGGCAGCTGGCTTGATAGAAGAATCAAAAATATAACTTAAGTAATATAACAAACTGTAAAATATATTTATAACTGTAGATAAATGTGGTAGAAATCAAAAAAGAAAACAAAAAAGATGAGGAACATATATCAGTAAAAGTTAACCAGCACATTTGAAGGAACAGCCTTCAGAGGATGAATATGAACCTACCTCCAGAACAATTCAGATTGTCCATTTTCAAAGTCTCAAGGGGTGAAAGTGAGAGCTTCTCATCTGTCACTGTATGTGAACCTCTCAGTTCACAGACTGGCAGTTGGAATGGAATGCCAAGATGTGCATTATCATATTACCATAGTGACAGGTCACAATAGAACTTTCAGAATGAACTGGACTCTGCACAGGATGGGTCCAACTGCTGTTGTCTACAAAGTGTGTTTCCAAGGACAAGTTTGGCTCTTCAGAGTAAACATTTTATTTCCGAAGTTGAATCTCAGGCGCACAATTTACTCTCTCATTAAGAAAATAATTTATATGGGAGAAAATGATCTGCCCCCCCAAATACAGTTGATAGTGCACATTTCAGGGTGAAGATGGACAAAGGTAACACGTTGAGAATAAAAAGAGGTTCTATTCTTCACTGAAATATCATCCTGTTGCTGAACGCAAGTCCATGTGCCTGACAAACAGTGAGGCCAAACAATACCAACATGTCGAGTTTGGAGCATTGGAGCAGAGAAAGGTTTACTGCAGGGCCATGTGAGGAGATGGGCGGCTCATGCCTTAGAAAACCCTGAACTCCCCAAAAGCTTTCAGCAAAGCCCTTTCATGGGAAAGGTAAGGGAGGGGTGTGGTTAGTTGCTTCAAACTTCTAAGGTCAGATCCTTTTTTCTTGAGGTCAGGTCATGGTCAGGTCACGATGTTCCTGTAAGCCTCCACCAAAACAAATGTTACTCTCTGTACTGACAAGAAAGGGCAAGGTCCCAAGGCTCAACTCTTGCTCTCCAGAGTCCAGGTCCTGGCCAAGAGGAGGGGGTCTGTGTGCAGGCTGGTTACCCTGCCCGGGAGTGTCCGTCCATCAACCAGTCTGGGTTCTCCCACCAGTGCCCAGGCCTGCTTGAAGAAGCAGATCTCAGGTGGCGGTGCCCTCCAGGCCAGGTCCCCAGACCCTGCCCAGCCTTCATCACTGAGGGAGCCAGGCGCCCAGGACCCTGCCGGCCCTCAGGCTTTTCCTTTAAACTGGAGAGAATCATTTGTAGCAAATACCAGTCAGGTGAATTCCCAGCTGCCAACAACTGCCCTTTGACGAGAACAGCCCAACCGCAGAGGCGGACCTGAAGTAATGATGTGCAGAGTCCTTGCAGCTGAACCTTGACCTCTGGCCTCTTCCTGGGGTGGACAACTGATCAAAGCTGGACCAAGTTTTGAAACTTGAGCAGAGAGTCTGAAGCCCCTTGAAGCTCTTACCTGGATGACAGTGTCCGTGTACTGCAGGTGCTGAGGCCTCTGTGCACCACGACCCATGGGGACTGCTGCTGCCATTAGGTCGCCGAGGCAGGGACGGGGGTAGGTTCACGCCTGCCCCGCCCCTATTACAATCTCCACCCATTTCTACTCTTCCTCCCCACACTTTTCTAGATAAAATAATTTAAAATGTAAGATTTAATCTTATTATAAACAAAGTTAAGTTTTCATGTCTAATGTCCAGTTGTATTCTTAGTGTCCTATAAATTCGGTTTTTCTCCTCACAGAAATTAATATTTTTGCCACGTATTGCAAGTATATTTCCAATTTGTCACTGTCTTTTTATCAGTTACTTTTACTTTTATCATGAAGACATTTATTTTCTTTTCAAAAATCAGTAATTCAAATATTTTTATTTGTTACTTTTGGCTGTGAGAAAGGTAAGGAGGAAGAATAGTATGACTAATATTCATATTAAGGACTAAATACTCCTTTAGGAAAATATTTTACTAATTAGGAAAATAACTACAGGTTATGTTACATTAGTTCTGCCTTCAAGGTGCCCACACTCTAGTGCCATGAAGATATAAATCAAATTTAGAGCCCAATTATAATAAATAGCTCAATCCAGGTGACTTGTAACACCCATTGCAATGTTTGCACTTCAAACTGTTTTATGTGATTCCCTAATTATATTATATGGTAACCTAATAAATGATCTCAAATCCATTAGATAAAAGGCATGATAAAAAATTAAGAAATAGACTTAGTAAAATAAAGGGTACCATGGCAAAATAATGTGTTTCCCTTGATTTATAAACCCGTTAATCTTGAATGAACATTTTGGTAACATTTCATCTGGTTTGTGAGTCCATTTTACAAGTATAAGCAGTTCACTTGGAGGAATTTTGTTGATTCCTGCTGGGTTTAAAACTTCAGTTAAGTGACTACCATTCTATTTCTCATGAGAGCTAGCTTAACTTCTTCCATTTTTCTTCGTAATTCTCATCTTTGAGAGCAGGAACATGTTGGTTGGAATAATTTTGCATCCCAGTAGGAGCAATTATACATTTTCTCATGTGATTGATACTGCACGCAAGTCTATTGGTGATCAGTAACCTGCGCCTTGTAATTCCTTTAATTTCATTTATATTCAGCTGGGAAAGGAGCCAGATTTCTCCTGGCTTCCACACACTCGCTGATGGTTAGACAATAAATAAGATTTTTATTTTCCTTCCTGTACTTGTAGGCTTGTCGGCTATAACACTTTCTTCTTTTTGCAGCATTTTCTGTCACTATCTTTATTTTTAAATTAAGTGTATTTTATTTTGTGCAAAGTACCCCTTCAGCTTCAACAGAGAAGTTTCACTCTGCAGTGTTTTTGTTACTATTCAGTCATATTATTTTAAACTTTATTATTTCTTCTTTCATCTAAGGGTTACTTACAAGAGTAAGTTTATTTCTCCCTAACTTCAGATGTGGTTGTTCCTTAGTAATCCCTTTATATCAAACACCAGCTTAATTGTGTTCTGGTCAAGAATGTGTTCTTTAGGATACTGGTTCTGGGAATATAATAAAACTTGCTTTATTACCTTGTAGCTGATTAATTTTTATGGATATGCTATGTTTGCTTGAAAATGATATACATTCTACATTTGTTAGGTGTCATGTTCTATCTATACTCATTATATCAAGATCTTGTTTAGTTTAAATCTTCTATATCTTTATCAATTCTTAACATCTTGTTAATGTTCCTGGCTTGGATTTAAGTTTTTTTTTCTTCTTAGCATTTCTACATTGTTACATTTGTATATATGTGGTGCTATTATTAGATGCATACATATTTATAATTTATACTCAGTATGATTTTTATCATCCTGATGACTTTAATACTACTATTTAACGCATTGTTTGTTTGACATGAACACAAATACATCATTGATATTTTAAATATTTGGTTTGCTTATAAATTTATGCTCTTTTAATTTCAAATTCTAAGTTTTTTGGGTTTTTTTTTTAATTTACTTAGGGCCTAAAACTTATCCCCTTGCAAAAAAGCATATAACTTTATTTTTAAAATGACATTGATTTTTTTAACCTGGATTATTTCTTTGGCACATTTAATTTCACATATATTGATTCATTCTTACAATCTTATTTTACTTATTTAATGTTTTCTATTTATCTGATTTTCTACATTTGTTTTGTTGGTTAGCATGTAGGTGCATATACTTGGGGGTGTGTGTGTGTGTGTGTGTGTGTGTTTTAGTGTAACTTTTCAATTTTGGATTGATTTCACTTATATACTACTCTAATTCCATTTCACACAACTATTTTATGTTTTTTGGTTGAAGTATAGTTGATTTATAATGTGTTATTTTCTGACAATGTGATTTGGTTATATACATATATATATATATATATATATGTATATATTCTTTTTAATATTCTTTTCCATTATCGTTTATTACAAGATATTGAATACAGTTCCCTGTGGTACACAATGTGTCCTTGTTGATTATCTATTTTATATATAGTAGTGTGTATATGTTAATCTCAAACTCCTCATTTATCCCTCCACTCCTCTCCCTGTTATCCCTTATGGTAACCATAAGTTTGTTTTCTAGGTCTGTGGGTCTATTTGTTTTGTAGATAAGTTAGTTTGTATCATTTTTTTCAGACTTCACAAATAAGCGATATCATATGATATTTGTCTTTTTCTGTCTGGCTTACTTCACTTAGTATGATAATCTCTAGGTCCACCCATGTTGCTGCAAATGGAATTATTTCATTCTTTTTTGTGGCTGAGTAGTATTTTATTGTATATATGTACATCTTCTTTATCCATTCATCTGTCGATGGACATTTAGGTTGCTTCCATGTCTTGGCTATTGTGAATAGTGCTGCTATGAACACAGAAGTGCATGTATCTTTTCAAATAGAGTTTCCTCCAGCTACATGCCCAGGAGTGGGATTGCTGGTCATATGATAGTTCTATTGTTTATTTTTTTAAGGAAACTCCATACAAGTTTCCATAGTGGCTGCACCAATTTATATTCTCACCAACAGTGTAGGAGGGTGCCCTTTTCTTCATACCCTCTCTAACATTTATTATTTGTAGAATTTTTTGATGATGGCCATTCTGACTGGTGTGAGGTGATATCTCATTGTAGTTTTGATTTGCATTTCTCTGATAATTGGTGAAGCTGAGCATCTTTTCATGTGCCTTTTGGCTATCTGTATGTCTTCTTTGGAGAAATGTCTATTTAGGTCTTCTGCCCATTTTTGGATTTGTTGTTGTTGTTGTTGTTGTTATGCATTGTACGAGCTGTTTGTATATTTTGGAAAGTAATCCCTTGTCAGCCGAATTGTTTGCAAATATGTCCTCCCATTCCATAGGTTGTCTTTTCATTTTGTTTATGTTTTCCTTTGCTGAGCAAAACTTACAAGTTTGATTGTGTTCTGTTTGTTTATTTGTGCTTTTATTTCTATTGCCTTGGGAGACTGACCTAAGAAAACGTTGGTACAATTTATGTCAGAAAATATTTTGCCTAAGTTCTCTTCAAGGAGTTTTATTCTGTGATGTCTTATATTTAAGTCTTTAAACCATTTTGAATTTATTTTGGTGTAGGGTGTGAGGGTGTGTTCTAACTTTATTGATTTACATGCAGCTGTCAAACTTCTCCAACATCACATGCAGAGAGACTGTCCTTTTCCCATTTTATATTCTCGCCTCGTTTGTCAGAGGTTAATTGACTATAGGTGTGTGGGTTTATTTCTGGGCTGTCTATTCTGTTCCACTGACCCATATGTCTGTTTTTGTATCAACACCACACCGTTTTGATTACTGTAGCCTTGTAGTATTGTCTGAAGTCTGGGAGAGTTACACCTCCAGCTTTGTTGTTTTTCCTTAGGATTGCTTTGGCAATTCTGGGTCTTTTATGGTTCCATATAAATTTTAGGATTATTTGTTCTAGTTCTGTGAAAAATGCCATTGGTAATTTGATAGGGGCTGCATTAAATCTGTAGATTGCTTTGGGCAGTATGGCCATTTTAACAATATTAATTCTTCCAATCCAAGAACATGGCATATCTTTTCATTTCTTTGAATGATCTTCAAATTCCTTTATAGTTCTCAGAATATAGGTCTTTCACCTCCTTGGTCAGGTTTATTCCTAAGTATTTTTCTTTTTATATGATTTTCAAAGAGATTTTTTTTTAACTTTCCCTTTCTGATATTTCATTATTAGTGTAAAGAAATGCAACAGATTTCTGTATGATAATCCTGTATCATGTTACCTTGCTAAATTAATTTATCAGTTCTTGCAGTTTTGGTCACACTATTTTAGATATTATATACTGTATTTTTTATCTTACAATGGCTACTTTATAAAATAGTACATGTTAAAATGTTAATTATTACTTTCCAAATTATACAATAAATCCAGAATTCTTTAATTCCAATACGTTATCCTGACATAGTTTTTACTTTACTTCTGCAATACAGTAAGCCCCCTACATATGAACTTTCAAGTTGCAAACTTTCAAAGATGCAAACGTGCGTTCGCATGTCCAATCATGTAAGTTACTTCATGTGTCTGGCTTCCATTGTCACGTGCATGCGTCCTCTACAAGTGGTTGTGCTTTTGTGTATTTTACTGTACAGTACTGTATACAGTATAATAATACAGTATCTTTATTTCAAGCCCAGGATGTTTGGAAGCAAGCATAAAAGCAATGGTATATAGCCGTTGTATTAGTTGGGTACCTAGGCTAAATTTGTTGGACTTACGAGCAAATTGGACTTATGAATGAGCTCTCAGAATGGAACTCATTCATATGTAGGGGACTTACTATAATTTATAAGTATAAGCATTAGATGTAAATGTGATATTTTCATATACTCACAAATAGCTTTGACCAACATGATTACATTTTCAACAGTAATTCTTGTGTTAAAAATCATTATTTGATGGAGTAAATTTGAAGACGTAATTGGCTTTATTCAATGATTCATGAATTGGGCAGCATCCCATCTAGCAAGCAGAAAGGAGCTCTGAGGAGCTGTACAAAATGGAAGACTTTTATACACAGAAGGGGGCAAAAAGAAGTTTCTAACAAAGTATTATTTCAAGCAAGGTCACCTTTTTGGGGGGGATGTCACCTGTCTATGAGGCAGATTATCTCACTGGAACTAACCAGGTAATTCCAGAGTAACTGTTAAAGTCACATCCCTGGAAGAGGCATCAACTGTTAGTTATTAAGTCTTGGTTTGATGACATGGGGCTTAGTACAAGTGGCTCCATTTTGGGCCTGTTATTTCTTTTTAAACACTTGTAACTGAGGCCTTTATTGTCAGATTATTTTCTTTCTATGTAAAGTTCATTCTTAGAAGTTTCTTTAGTGTAATTCTACTGCTAATAAAATTTCTGGGCTCTTTTTTTTTGGTGTGAAAATGTGTTTAATTTGATCTAAGTTCTGAAAGATAATTTCACCTTGTATAGAATTCTACAATGGCCCTTATATTTAAATATTTTGAGGCCATTGTTCTATTATCTGTTTTATTGTATTACTTTTTGCTATTGAGAAAATATACAATGAGGACAAATTATTTGTCTGCCTTTTACCATTCTTACCATCTTCTTTTACCTGTAAACCTAAGTTATCATCATGTCTCATCTGGTTTCCTGTGATAAAATTCTACCTTTAACTCTCCCTGACTACCCTCTCCCCCAAACATGCATTATGTATTACTACATAGCAGCTGGGTTAATCCTTTTAAAGTATGTGTCACTTCCCTGCTTAGAACCCTCCAGAGAGCTCTCTTTTTTATACTGAGTCAAATCCAAAATCATTACAAAGGTCTGGCCCCACCTGCCTAGTTTCATTAACTCTCTGACCCTCTCTTTCTTATTTCTCTCTTTTGCTAACTTTGCTCCAGGCTCTTTGTCCTCTTTGTTGTTCCTTGACCAAGCTGGGTAGGCTCCAACTTCAGTGTCTTGTTACTCATTTTCATTCTTCATAGAACAATTTTTTCCCCCAGACTTGCAATGTTTAACTCCTTCATTGCCTTCAAGATGTTCCTCAATGTTAACTTCACATGGAGTACTGTCCTGACACCCACAGTTGAAATTTCAAGCCTTACTCTTAGCACTTCCAGTGTACCTGACCCTACCCTGATATTATAATTCTTATAGCATTGTAACAATAAAGTGTATTTATTTGTCATGCACATAATTCATTTTCTTTCCCTTCTTCTATACAATGTAAGCTCTACGAGGGCAAATTTTATCTATTTTAGGATATTGCCATGTGTCTTGAGCAATGCCTAACATAGTCATCAATTTGTTAAATAAATTAAGGGATGTTGGGCTATCACTTTTATCTGCTTTTTTTCTCCCACAATTAGAACTGCCCAAGGTGTTTTTGCCACTACATTGAATTTTGAATCATGGTTGAATAACCCATGTTAACAAACTCTTCCATGCGGCCTTATCCTTACATCCCTCCTGCCCAACACCATCAAGAAACAGTCTCACACCCCACAGCTGCAGGAGATGGGCATCTCCTATCCTGGAGGCTCTCTGGCTTTCAGAACACGCCATAACCCCAGTCCTTTATGGTAAATTTTAGACAGGTTATACCATTCCTTTAGTCTGTAATGTGTTTTTCTGAAGCAGGGATTGTACTTCTCTGCTTGGGCTTCAATTAAAGCTGCCCTGGTTTGGTCTATAGAAAGTGGTGTTTTGTGAGACAGAGGCAAAAAGCAAACCTCTTAAAACAGCTTACTCTGTGCTTCTCCTGACACACAATGTCTGTTTTCTTCTCCAAAGGTAGAAGGGGCCATTTCTGCCAGCTTGGAGCATTCAGGGGAATTTGGGGATCAAAACCTCTGATCATTGCCTTTCCATGTTTCAGCGACCTACACGTCCCACGTGAAGGCTCTGATTTAGACATAGGAGGTTATCCTGCCAGGAAATTTAGTCTCATCTGTAGTGCTGTCACCCTCACTGTTGGTTCCTAAACAGGATTTTTGGCAAAGTCAGCCCCACCGCTGCAGGAGATGGGCCTCTCCTATCCTCGAGGCCCTGTCTTCAGCCTGACTTGTTTTATTTTTACAAAGTTTTAATATAGTCAAAAGATTCAGTCTTAGAAAAGGAGGATTAAGAAGGAAAGGAACTGGAAGCAGAGAAAGAGGGAGATGAAAAACTAGGTGAACTGGCCATAGCTTCTTAACAAGTACAACTGCTCCATTTCAAGACTTCTTTGGATAGGCATATAATAGCTTTCTTTGAGTTAGGAAAGACCCGCAGGAAAGGGGAAGGTTTTATCTGATGGTTCTTCTCACTTTGTAGTGAACACAGCTTAAGGCGGCCCCAGTGCGGCACCTCCTTATATAAAGCTGTTGGAATGCAAGGGGGACCTGTTATTTGCACCTGACTAGAGATATTAGGCTGCCACTTCCTTGACTGAATTACTATTTATAGCAAAGGAGATGTGATGTCACTTCTGTGATTATGTTTCACTATATAAGACTCTGTCTTAGCAGAATGTAAAGTTACTACTTTGGTGGCCTTAAGAAGCAAATCACCATTCTGGGAACTGAACTGCTTATGAAAAGGGCCACATGGCAGGGAAATAAGGACAGCCCCTGCCTCCAGTCAACACCCATTAAGAAGTGAGGAGCCTCGGTCATGCAACTGCAAGGGAATGGATTCTGCCAACATCCTGCCAACATCCAATTTTGGAGGAATGGGTTTGGAAGCACACGCTTCTTCAGCCAAGCCTCCAGATGACAATGCCAACCAGACGACAGCTTGCTTGCAACCTTGTGAGAATGTGAACAGAGGACTCACCTTAACTGTGCCCAGGCCCTGATGATTAAAACTGAAAAAAAAAAATTGTCTTGCTTGACACTACTAAGTTTCTCATAAGTTCTTACTCAGAGATTAAAAATGTATATATGTATATAATATCCAATTGGAAAAGTCCCACTCTTATGGTCCTTAACTTCATCATCTGGCCTCTCCAGAAAGACACTGGGAACCTAGGGCATTACACCCATTCACTGTGTCCAATCTGGTAGCTGGGTGGGTCCAGAAATCTCTGTGTGCCCTTGCGTGTGCTGGGCTTTTTGATCTGTAGCTGCGGTATAGACAGAAGTACCCCTACGGTTGCACTCTATGGCTTTAGAGTAGACTGTAATTTTTATTCCCGGTCACTCAGTTTCCAAATGTCTAAATTATGATAGAAAATATTATGACACAGACAAATAATTCATTTATTTGTTAATCAACTTAGTCAGTTTACAGGGACTTCTTCAATGCTGTGTGCAGTGATAAAATGGTCACCAAGAGCATCCGTGGTTCCTGCCTTCATGGAAGTTAAAGGCTGGTGGACAAGGTAGATAGAGATCAAATTATTCAACAAAAGAATTACAACCTTTCTAGGTGTTACAAGGAGAAAATTGAGCTGTCAGTATAAAGAAATTTGATATGTCATAATAATTAATAACTATGATTTTGTTTTCACTATGTTCCCAACACTACTCAAAACATTTTCTACGCATTAAACCTTTTTATCCTCACAACAACCATATTAGGAGGAAAACTGAAGCACAGAAATGTTAATGTATTTACCCAGGGCCATACAGCTAGTAAGTGGCTGAGCTGGGAGCAAATCCCAGACATCTGGGGCTACAGCCTGAGTTCTTAAGAATTACCCAATACTGCATCAAATCTGGCTGATGACATCAGTGAAAGTTTCTCTCAAAAATAATAGATTTGAAAGATGAAGACAGTATTTTAACAAGAAAATGGGGTACTATATTTTAGGCATTGTAAATGTTATGTGCAAAGGCCATGGGATGGAAGAGAATAAAGCATTTTAGAAAAACTTGAAGGAAAGAACAGCTGGTTTGGGATATCAGCAGAGTATGATGCAAGACAAAGCTGGACAGATTTAAGCTCCATTAAAGTACCTCTTGAACAATGCATGGCTCTTAAAAGCCTGTTCCTCTGGTCACTCCCTCCAATGTTTTATTGTTACCTATTTACCTCTTCTGTTTAATCACAGCTGCTAAGTAATCATTATCATTATTGATTGATGTCAACATAATTGTCCTTCTTTCTTCTCATCATTATAATTGCATTCCACTCCTGCATTTTTTTTTATGAAGACTATCCATAAATATTTCCTTCAGAAGCCAGCTTTGGTTATAAGGAACTGTAGGACTTTATTTTTCCCTCGCCCTAGAATGAGATTTTAGCACTGTATACAGCTCTAGATTGAGTCCCAAGACCTCTGCCTTGGTCCCCGTGTGGGCCGTGAAGCCTGAGCACTAACTCTTGGATCCAATAACTCCTCAGCATAGCTGCAGAAACAGTTTGTGAGTCAAAGCTACTATGGTTTTCAGCAATTTATCTTCTGCTGAAATATGGGAATTTCCTTTTCTTTTGTAACTCCAGGCGTACTTTTTAACAAACATTTTTGTTATATTTTATCTGGCATTTTATATTTCTTATTAGTATTACAGTATAACCTAGTCTTTCACATCACAGGCATTGCAAGTCTTAGTAACATGATTTTGATGAGGCTAAATCGTGTCTATATAGTTAGAACAAGGTCACTGAGATTATACTTGAATATGAAGCGATATTGGAAGTTATACCATATTAAAATTTTGATAAATCCTTTAAAACTTTTTCTCTCCTAAAATATTAAAATTAAGAATTAGTAGGACTTTTTAGACTTCCCTAGTGGCGCAGTGGTTAAGAATCCACCTGCCAACGCAGGGGACATGGGTTCAATCCCTGTTCCGGGAAGATCCCACATGCCGTGGAGCAACTAAGCCCGTGCGCCACAACTACTGAGCCTGCGCTCTAGAGCCTGCGAACCACAGCTACTGAAGCCCGCGCACCTAGAGCCCATGCTCGGCAACAAGAGAAGCCACCACAATGAGAAGCCCATGCACCGCAACAAAGAGTAGCCCCTGCTCGCTGCAACTAGAAAAAGCCCGTGCACAGCAACAAAGACCCAACGCAGCCAAAAATAAAATTCATTAATTAAAAAAAAAGAATTAGTAGGACTTTAAAATGATTATAATTGCACCCCAAAACCTGCCCCAAAATCCTCCGCTCACACATAACTTTAACAAGAACACACTTGATAAAGTTAACACATGTATGGAGATGTACAGAGTGAAAACCACCCTGGAGGCCCAGCCCACATCACAAATCTAAACCTAAGTCAGCCTGTGCTTACGGCTTGACATCATTGTCAAGGAAACCTAATACCAGTCACAATCCTCCAACTCAGCATTAGCTAGCTTAACCTTACCCTAGAAAATGGCACCTGCTTGCCTTATCAGGAAAGCCCGACCTCCTAGCCGATCATGCCATTTGCATGCTGCTTCTTATAATGTTCCAGGAAACTCGCTCTTGCTCAAAATCCCTCGGGAAGAAAGCTGCACTGCTTGTGAGGCATGGTACTCCTCAATCCATGGGTAGTTCCTCCTTTAATAAGGACTTCAAACTCATTACTAAATCATGTTATTTTTGTCATTTAACACATTCCCTCTGCTTTAAGAACTTGGGAAAAGACCACATGTCAACATATATCTTTTAAGTTTTGATATTATCAGTTATCTTAATGTTTGCCAAGTTAGTGGTTGACAGATATTATTTTACTGAAGCCTTAGTGTGCATTTCCTTGACTATACATCTTCATGAGGATATTAGTCATGCTTTGGTAAATTGTTCGTGAGATTTGCCAGTTATTTGATTGGTTTGTTTATATTTTCATCAATGTGTACAATTTCTTCATATATTTTATAGATTGATCAATTTGCAGTGTGTATCTTACAAAATATATTTTTAATATTGATCAAGCTCACATGTCTAATGTATAAAAGCAGAGAATCAATTGTTCTTTGGTTACAGTGCAATGGGTTCTTACTCCTTGTTTTCCACTTGTAATCAAATGACTTTTTCTATCTTGCTACAAGGACAATTTCTTTCCCACATAGTCTGCTAGCTGTTATCAAATGATGAGTGGAATCAGAGCATCCTTCAATTTTATTGCCCACAGCCTTTTAGAATGTGAAAATTCTGAAAAGAATTTATGAGCGAAATTTCTCTGCAGACATTTTTCCGTATATCCAATTCTTTCTTTTTTCCTACCTTTACTGATATACAACTGTCATAAGTAACACTGCATAAGTTTAAGGTGTACCACGTGGTGATTTGCCATATGTATATATTGCAAAATGACGGCCACAGTAAGATTAGTTAACACATTGATCACCTTACAAGGTTATCTTTTCTTTTTTTCTCTGCATGGTGAGGACTTTTAAGACTTACTCTCTTAGTAACTTTCAAGTATACAACATGGTATTGTTAACTACAATTGACCTTTGAACAATGAAGGGGTCCACCTGAGTATAAATTATGGTCAGCCTTCCATATCCAAGATTCTTCCACATCCTCGGATTCAATCAACCATGGACCATGTAGTGCTGTAGTGCTTACTACTGAAAAATACCCTTGTATAAGCGGAACTGCACAGTTCAAACCTATGTTGTTCAAGGGTCAACTGTATAGTCATCCTATCACACATTAGACCCCCAGAACTTATTCATCTTGTAACGGGCAGTTTGTAGCCTTTGCCCAATAAATTGTTGTACTGATTTACCAAATACAATGTTCACTTCCTGAAAGTGATGAAGAAGCTCAAAATATACTTGACTTTCACTTTAGTAATAAGCTTATCAGATTAAACTATTTTGAACTTCTAAATAAAAGCAACTGCATATATATGATCTATTAATAATTTACATATTTGAGTCCTATAAAATAATTTTACAAGATTAGTCATGAAAAAAAAAGAAAGAAAACATCTGACAGCAATTATGAGTCTTATGATGTAAACACCAATTTTTCAGAACTAGTTAATAAAGTTTGGTATAAGATATAGTTGTAAAATTCCTAAATTTTAAATATTGGGATGTATTGCTTTAAATAAGGAGTATTGTTACACATGGTGAAGTGAATTATTTGTGTCAAACTCTAACTCTACACTGAAGAGAGATAGCTCACTCTAACAGAAATCAAATGACACTAATGCCAATAATTTAAATTGTACCTATCCCTTCACCCTACATCTCTTGTTTCAACACAACAATATAAAAGATCTACAGAATTTTCTCTAATTCTATTTAAGAAACTCCTCTTAAAAATTATCCATATTTGAAAGCACAGTCCTCTCATTTATTTTCCTTTGCTTACATAAGTAATAGGTCATAATTATTTAATTTTCTCAATCAAAGAATATACTCTCATAGACGGAAGACAAAATTTATAAAATCTCAAAATATTTAAGTACCATACTTTTTTTTAACATCTTTATTGGAGTATAATTGCTTTACAAGGGTGTGTTAGTTTCTGCTTTATAACAAAGTGAATCAGCTATACGCATACATATATCCCCATATCCCCTCCCTCTTGCATCTCCCTCCCACCCTCCCTATCCCACCCATCTAGGTGGACAAAAAGTACCCAGCTGATCTCCCTGTGCTATGCGGCTGCTTCCCAATAGCAATCTACTTTGTATTTGGTAGTGTATATATGTCCAAGCCACTCTCTCACTTCGTCCCAGCTTACGCTTCCACCTCCTTGTGTCCTCAAGTCCATTCTCTACGTCTGCGTCTTTATTCCTGTCCTGCCCCTAGGTTCTTCAGAACCTTTTTTTTTTTTTTTTTTAGATTCCATATATATGTGTTAGCATACGGTATTTCTTTTTCTCTTTCTGACTTACTTCACTCTGTATGACACACTCTAGGTCCATCCACCTCACTACAAATAACTCAGTTTCGTTCCTTTTTATGGCTGAGTAATATTCCATTGTATATATGTGCCACATCTTCTTTATCCATTCATCTGTTGATGGACACTTCGGGTGCTTCCATGCCCTGGTTACTGTAAATAGAGCTGCAATGAACATTTTGGGACACGACCCTTTTTGAATTATGGTTTTCTCAGGGTATATGCCCAGTAGTGGGATTGCTGGGTCATATGGTAGTTCTATTTTTAGTTTTTTAAGGAACGTCCATACTGTTCTCAATAGTGGCTGTATCAATTTAAATTCCCACCAACAGTGCAAGAGGGTCCCCTTTTCTCCACACCCCCTCCAGCATTTATCGTTTGTAGATTTTTTTGATGATGGCCATTCTGACTGGTGAGAGATGATATCTCATTGTAGTTTTGATGTGCATTTCCCTAATGATTAATGATGTTGAGCATTCTTTCATGTGTCTGTTGGCAATCTGTACATCTTCTTGTGAGAAATGTCTATTTAGGTCTTCTGCCCATTTTTGGATTGGGTTGTTTGCTTTTTTAACATTGAGCTGCATGAGCTGCTTGTAAATTTTGGAGATTAATCCTTTGTCAGTTGCTTCATTTGCAAATATTTTCTCCCATTCGGAGGGTTGTCTTTTCGTCTTCTTTATGGTTTCTTTTGATGTGTAAAAGCCTTTAAGTTTCAGTAGGTGCCATTTGTTTATTTTTGTTTTTACTTCCATTTCTCTAGGAGGTGGGTCAAAAAGGATCTTGCTGTGATTTATGTCATAGAGTGTTCTGCCTATGTTTTCCTCTAAGAGTTTGATGGTGTCTGGTCTTACATTTAGGTCTTTAATCCATTTAGAGTTTATTTTTGTGTATGGTGTTAGGGACGGTTCTAATTTCATTCTTTTACATGTAGCTGTCCAGTTTTCCCAGCACCACTTATTGAAGAGGCTGCCTTTTCTCCACTGTATATTCTTGCCTCCTTTATCAATGATAAGGTGACCATTTCCCCAAATCTTCTAGTAGTGCTCCTTTTTTACATTCAGCACCAATTCATTATTTAAATAATTATCATTTCATTATTTTTTTTTAATTT
This sequence comes from Hyperoodon ampullatus, assembly GCF_949752795.1. NCBI lineage: Eukaryota > Metazoa > Chordata > Mammalia > Artiodactyla > Ziphiidae > Hyperoodon > Hyperoodon ampullatus. Next base: position 133,886,124 of record NC_136915.1, read on the forward strand.
TGATTTGGGAAGTCTAGCATGATGTAAAGTTGACACTATCATTTCATTTCAACTTAAAAAAAAAAAGTAACACCATGAAGTAAACATTGCTAAGCCACTTTCACAGGTAAGGAAACCAACACTTAGAGAGGTCAGGTAAATTTTCAAGGTCACACATCTGATTTAATGGCTAATCTGGAAATCACACATGGGCAACCTGATGTCAATATGCAAACTCTTAATTAAGCCACTTTATTGGTTTCTTGAAAACAGTGCATTCAATTGGGATAATAATCGAAAACATATGTATATTAAGAATGATAGGCATTGTGTTGTAGAAAGAACATTAGACCTAGAAAGAAAACACTAGGTTAGAATTCTGGCTCAGCCATTTACTGTGTCTGGAAAATAGGCTAAACCATATTCACCTCTGGATTTATTATTCCACATGTTTGCAGATGAATTTGTTTTGCCCTTGTACCAGCTACCTCACAAGATTGAGCATACAGATAACATTGTACTCTCTGGTCATGCTGTAAAAAATTCAGTAATTATAATTAACAACGCCAGATATGGTTTCAATTAACAAGGCTCATATATTTCTAGGCTATGTAGAGGAACAAAGACTTTCCTACCACACCTACATGTTCCCTTCAGCTAATCTGAATAGAATATTTCAATTTTCACATCATCCCTTAACATTGTTACAAAACAAATACATTGCATCTTCAAAACCTACTGAATATCCAAAGGGCTCATCTTTTTCAGCCTCGCAAAAGCCTTTGCCCCATTTCTACTACTTCTTTCTCAAAACCTGTTCTCTTCTTGTCTTCTTCCTTGTTTGTCACTGACTTCACTCACAGTTTTTGACAAGTCTCATGTACTGGAAATGCCTTTAAATATCAGAGAAAGTAAATTTCTTCTCTACTCATATGCTTTCTGAAAATAATCGCTATAAATAAAGCTATTTATATCTGCCACTGAACTGTATAACTTTAATCCTGATTTGATATTTGAGCTCTAAATTTTTATCTCCAACTACCACCTCTACATATCCACTTGGGTGTTTATATATGCCTGTCAAATGTTTCCAAAACAGACCAGCTGTTTTCCCATCCCCTCCAAATCCTCTAATTCAAGTCCCAATCTAAATTTAGAGTACTTTGCTATCTACACATTACTGAGGGCATAAATTTCAAAGGTTTTCTATCTTCCTTTCACTCTCTCAGGCCTCTTTACTGGCCAGTCTTTTGGCTGTGAGTCCACATTTTATTATTTCAACAGTTGCCATACGACTCTCCCAATCCAAGCCACCATGTATGTACTTTCCCCTACATAATTCAAAAGGCTCCTCATTAATCTAACTCTTTCTACTCCTGTGCCCCAGTAGTTGGCTTCCACACAGCTTATAGAGTGAGCTTGCTACATAAAAATAAAGACAAAAAAATCAAAACACAAAAAAACAACAAAGCAACAACATATGTCAATAGCTTCCCTTAGATAAAAATCCAACGTCTTTATCCTGGATTTCATAAGTCAATGGTCTGAGGACCCTTTCTGTCTTATCAACTACCTGGCCTATCAAAGGGGAGCTAACCCTTTTGCTCCTGCCACAATGGCCATGCCGTTTTTCTGCTATTTATACACATGAATCTTATTCCCATCTCAGGTTGTTTGTACTTGTTGTTCAAGATTCCTGCAAAGCGATTATTAGTTGATGGTCCCCTTTTATCAGTGTGGTCTCATCTCAACTCAGTCAGGAGTTCCTACACAACAAGGCACATTTTTTCTTTTTAAATTGGAGTACAGTTCATTTCCAATGTTGTGTTAGTTTTAGGTGTACAGCAAAGTGACTCAGTTACACATATACATATATCCACTCTTCTTTTTTTAGATTCTTTTCCCAAATAGGCCATCACAGAGTATTGAGTAGAGTTCCCTGTGCTATACAGCAGGTCCTTATTAGTTACCTATTTTATATAGACTGGTGTGTACATGTCAACCTCCCAATGTATCCCTCCCCCTGCTTACCCTCGGTCACTATAAGTTTGTTTTCTACATCCGTGACTACTTCTGTTTTATAGATAAGTCCATTTGTACCTTTTTTTTTTTTAGAGTCCACGTATCAGCACGTGATATCGCTTATATGTAGAGGCACGTATTGTTTCTTCCTTCCTTTGTGTCTCCTCTCCCTTCCCCTCTCCTCTTCTCCCCAGCCTTTCCTTCCTCCAGGTCCTCCCACCCCAAACTCTGATCTGAATAAAATCTGAACTTGCTTAGTGATTTTTGAAGCTCCCATCCCTGGTTGGAGCCAGAGACTGCTCCCTAATATATATATATATTAGGAATATATCCTCATCTATATCTGCATCTTCCAGGATATATATTTCCCCAGTCTCCTGCAGTCTGCATTGATCTAATTTTAGCTAATTAGATTCACTCGCTTTGAATTGACTGATCTAGCAACTCTCAGGACAATGGAACATGCATCTGAGAGGTGTAGCAACAGCAGCAGCAGCATCAGGTTTTCTGGGTCTGCAGCAGCAGCAGGGCCAGGGAGAGCGCTCAGCCCCTAAAGTCGCGTGGTCAGGGCACTAATTTAGTGTCTTCACTCTGGCTGTGGTTCTGCCCTCCTAGGGTCCCTCCTTCCTGCTCCGTTTTCTGAGCCCAGTTCTCCAGGCTTCTCAGGAATTCTCTGAGTTCCCCAACATGTATACACATTCTCCATCTAAATTAGAGGCAGCTTTGGTTTCTTGTCAACAGACACCTCTGAGGTAATTCTCTATTCCATTACTCAATTTTATGTTCTTCAGACAACGTATTAATACCTAAAATCCTCTTTTTTATTGATGTGTGCATTTGTTTCTTGTGCGTTTTCAATTTTTTATTCTAAGTCTGCTACGGCATTAAGAAGACACTCTAATTTAAAACAGAGAAGAGAGAAATGCTGCATGTTCTTTTCTACATAGATTCCCTCCTTATTACACTTTGGTTTGGAAAAAAAAATGTGTGCCTCTGCTGAGGATTCAGTATATCTTTTAAATTCTCAAAAAAGTAAATCTTAACAATGGAACATACTTTTTAAAAAAAATTCACTGATGTTGTTTAGGAAAGTAGAGCTAAATTGTGAGCAAATGACAGTGCAAGGTATTACAGCTTTAATTTAGATGTAAACAGTTTTTCCTAATGGATCTTTAAGTTTTTTGCCACTTTTTCCTTAATTGATTTGTATTTAATTTTCTTGTGTATAGTTTAGAAGTTACTTCAGTGTTAAGTAATAAATGAAGGCATTATTTAATTATTGTATCAGCTTATGTTTCTACACTTTTCCTTGTCTCCCTAATAATGTGACATAATGAAATTGTAAAATGAAATCAACAAATATAAAAATGTACAGAAATATGTAAATTTTGAACAATGATAAATTAAATTCCATATATTTACACATATAAAATGCTTATATTTGTAGTTTTGTTCATTTTTGAAATAGTAAGTTCCCATATTTTAAGTTCTATGCATAATGCTCTTCTTGCAGTTTTTTCTGATGTATCTGTTGGGGTTCTAATGTTCACCTGTATTAATTTTGTCCTTAATGTACTCATGTGGTGTTCTAGACCAAAGATGAATTTTATGTGAAACACTTCATGGTAAACAGTACATCGGTCGACTCCCCTTTGCCCTAGTCTTTATCCACAGGGTGACATGATTAGAGACAAGTCAGCGGTCCTACAAAAGTAGGTGGACACCCCATAGGCAGGGAACAAAGATAAATGATTCTTCTCTGCTTAGAAAGACGAAGGAGGAGGTGTTTCCTTCCCTTCCTAAGAGAATCTCCCTGGAAACTGATGGGCATGAATCCTATCTCCAGCCCTTTGCTATATGAACAAAGTGTCCCCAGGGGCCAGATAACCCCAGGCTTCTCTAGGTTTTACAATTGAGTGATGTCTCTAAATTCTGGGCTTCCTTCCTTTAGAAAGATAAATACTTAGATAGTTTTCCAGTCTTCCTAGCACCTAGGAACCTTGTCCAGCCAGGCTGTAAGCATTTGGCCCTTTCAGGAAGAGATAAGGTCTTATCTGATCCTTTTGGTTCAGATCAATTAACCAGATAATGGCTACAGATCTAATTCTCATGGTATGTCAAGATATTTAAGGGGGAGTGAAATCAGTCTCTAGCTTTATAGCACATAAGTTTCCATGTCCCAGAAAGTTAGAGCTCTCAACAGGAACTTTGAAAAATCCAGGAAACTTGATTTCTCCACAATATCTTTCCTACCACCACTGTGCCTGTCATTCCATCTAAGATTTTCCTAGGTCAGTCACCTTTTAATTTCAGAGACTGTCTTGCATACTTTTGTGAATTATGAGCAATAAAAAATACATGACTTTATTCTAAAGACATTTATACTTGGTTTAAGTGACAAGACACATGGCAATTAAAAAACACTATTTGAAATAATTCAAGGTGTAAAATATTACAATACATAGTTAAATGTCAAAATGGGGGTAGCAATATGTTATATAAGAAAAGATAATGGAAATATTTCTTTGTTAGATCCAGGGGGTGTATCTAGAATGTTAATAAATATCTAGTTATATTATATTATATATTATTATTATTAGATTATTATGTTTTTTTATACTGTCAAGATCATTCTGTGTAGGCATCTGTTATATTTGACAGATCATTAAATTTAAGGGGACTTTGTTTTATTTCCATCTCTTTTATACATGAGTTACATAAACTTAGAGATCTAAACTCTAATTCTCAATTTTCTTTAAATGGAAGGAATTGTGTTAGTTCATCCCAAATCATACTTAAGATGATTTATATCTAAATCTAATGTTCATGAAGGTAATTCTAAAAGTACTAAGTAGGACAAATTAATAATGTTTATGAAAGAATTTGGTCTACTTTTACAAAATAGTTAAATGACTACCACTGGATAACTTCGAGCAAGGGTGGGACAACCACTCGACAGAAATGTTGTAATGTTCTAGTATATCTGTTGGGTTCTTAATATTCATCTTTATTAAATTATTTAAACTAACAAAGATGAATATTAAACCCCAACAGATATAACACTAAAGAGAATTTGTAGAACTGGAGAGGGTTTTAATTGGATGATGTCCAACCATACTTCTAGACCTTCAATTTTATAATAGATTGCTTCTTATTTTATATTCAAAAATCCTTTACATCCAAATTTTAACAACCAATTGGTATGATGTGGTGCCACTCTTTAATTCACAGAAGAGAGCTGGTAACACCAAAATATTTAATTTTTATTCTTCTTGAGTGTCAAACACTCTACTAGTGTGCATTTTAAAAGAAACCGCTAATAAGGAGATTCCCTCAAGACTGCAACAAGTTCTCATAGGATTTCTGTATCTTTGCTGCCATTGACTGATTATTATGTTCTCTTCTAATGTGATATGTCTTCAATTATAGAAACTCGTATAGTCTCTGACTGCACAGTTTCTGATATTACACTAAGGAATTTAGTTAGTGATTTAAACTTTTGTTCTGAAAATAAAATCAGAGCAGATTGTTTAAGTCTAAAGTATAATTTTCAACATTGAAATACCTTCTTTATTATAATTAATGCTCTCATTTTCCAGATGCCTTTATCCTTAAATAAGTCAAGATTACAATGTATGCAGCATGGTGCAAAAAAATAAAACATAAACCATACAATTAGATGACTTAACTTCAAATATTAAAACTATTATTACAAAGGTGCCCTTGGGCAATGTATCTAATGCTTCAGATCGTCATCTCTAAAATGGAAATAATATCTACTTCACCAAGCTGAACCATGATTATTCACGTAAAATAGATCACCTAGTTTCTGGCACATATTAACATTTAATATATGAAAATACTTAAAATATTCTGAATTGAAACTCTATATTAGTTCTCTCTCTCACCCTTTTCACATTCATATGTGGCCATGATCCAACTCAATGAGATAAGTAAATTGAAAAAAAAAAAAAAGAAAAGACACATTGACATTTAGAACAGGTGAAGAAGTTATAGCATTAAAATTTTAAGACAATTAATTCAGATCACATACGTTTTTAGGAAAAGAGTTAAGTGCAGATGTGAAGTTTGAAGGTAGACCTTTCCTCTTTGCCTTGGAAAGGACCAGTCTATCACTGCTCAGGTAGGTATAGCAGAGAGGAAATTAGCATAGAGCTTTAGAAAAGGGAAGGCAAATAGGATCAGACTTATTTATATATGGTAGAGCTGTCCCTGAGGGTTCATAGTAGAAAACCTGCTACTCTGCAGAGGAACTACTCAGAAACTGAGCTGTTTAAGTGTAAATGTACCAGCAGAATTGGGCAGGGAATAGAGATTTGCCAGATTACAGGGAATAAATACCCAGAATGGCCAGTGAAATATGAATTTCAGATTAGCAACATTTTATTTTTTGAATTTTAGTATAAGTATGCCCTGTGAATGCTTTGGGGACATATGTGTACTAAAAGAAGATACTAGTTGTTTATCTGAAATTCATATTTAACTAGATAGCCTATATTTTATCTGGCAACCCTAAAGGGAAAACACAGTATCATTCCCCAAAAATAAAGAGTTCACAATTTATTCTTAAATTAATCATCAATTTATACTCAATTTTGCATTTTCAATCTCGACCTCATTTTGTGATATAATGGATTTTACATCAATTTCTTCTTCCCCAAGGTGCTAATTTATTTTGCATTGATATAGATAGGATTTATTTTCAAAATTTGTATATTATTACAGAATGTCCTCTTGTAATTCAATCTGTCTACTCTTTAACCACGGAAAAAATAAATGAAAGAACTAAGTGTGAACCTGTGGTTACTAATTTTCTGAAAAGATTTAGAGACACTGAGAAAGTAAAAGGAACACCTGAATATTCATATTAAACTCTCTTTAAATATTTTTAAATTTCAAGTGTTTGAAGACCTATAACCTACATGATTTAGGGAAGTTTCAGAACTAGTTTTGGAAATTAATTACAAGTTGTTTATATTCCAAAAGAGGTAATACTTAAAATGATGTATATAACCATAAGTCAAGGTTTTCTTACTTTCTTATTTCTCTTAGTGACTCTTTGGTGTTCTATTTCCTTTTTGAGAATGTGTGTTTAGAAAAGTTAGTTTTATCCTGTATTTCATAGAATCTTTCAGATATTGAATTTTCTTACTATTAATTTTGAACATTGGGTTTGTCAATGAACCTCAACGAATGTTATTTGCCCATCTATAATTAAGGGAGATATGTAGATACTTTCTCATGCACCATAAAACAATCATATGTTTTTTTTCTATAATTCTAAATACAACATAAATTTTTTCTTCTTAAATCTGAATTAGGGGTGGTCAAGCTTGTTCTATGAAGGTCCAGAGAGTAAATATTTCAGGCTTCATGGGTCTCATGGTCTCTCTAGGAACTACTCAACACTGCCATTTCAGTGCAAAAGCAGCAGTAGACAATGAAAATGAATGGGTGTGGAGGTATTCCAGTAAAATTTTACTTAAAAATCAAGAGAAGACTGTGTTCATCTAGATGTCTATAATTTAATCTAAGTATTTCCATGGGAATTCCCTGGTGGTCCAGTGGTTAGGACTTTGCACTTCCACTGCCAGGGGCCTGGGTTCGATCCCTGGTAGGGAACTAATAAGATCCTGCAAGCCGCATGGTGCGGTCAATAAATAAATAAACTATAAATAAATATTTCAAAGATAATTCATTGGAAAGAGATAAAGTACATTTTCAGTTGGCCCAGGTGTTTCATTTTCATTCCTATCTCTCTCTCTCTAAACATTTTTTACCATCTTTTGTTTCTTCTCCACTTAAGACACAAACTCTTGCCACTCTGGGCCCATGTCTGATTCATACCAATCCTTTTATTAGAAATAAGTCCATTATAAGATAGACTAAACAACCAACAAACAAAACACACACAAAATCATAAGATATCTATCATGTATCACTACACATGATGCTCTGTCTTTTCTACTTGGATTTATGGCTCTACATAGTGAAGTCTGTGGATGACAACCACCTTAACCTTTCTAAGTCTCAATATCCTTTCTTTTGTAATTGGTTACATACTGGTTTTTTTTTTTTGTTGTTGTTGTAAATTATGCCTAACTTCATAGAGGTCAGCATTTCTTAGTTGTTATCAGGCTACAGTTATCAACAGTTGTGCTACCTTGTGCAGTAAAACAACCAACTTTTGCCAATGGAACTGGAGGTGTGTTAGGAGGTGTATTCAAAGATCTGACAGGTTTTTTTGGTTTCTTTTTTTTTGCGGTACGCGGGCTTCTTACTGCCACGGCCCCTCCCGTTGCGGAGCACAGGCTCCGGACGTGCAGGCTCAACGGCCATGGCTCACAGGACCAGCTGCTCCGCGGCATGTGGGATCTTCCCGGACCAGGGCACAAACCTGTGTCCCCTGCATTGGTAGGTGGACCCTCAACCACTGCGCCACCAGGGAAACCTGATCTGGCAGTTGTTAAGTCATCCTAAAGAGTTATATGGAGAGCTCAGCCATGCCCGTTATGGCTGCCTTATTTCTCATATATCCCTAATAAATCAAATTTCTGGCTGGTCTTCCAGTCAATTATTTGTCCCAACCAAGACGGCAACTTTAGGCCAGCTGAACTGCTAGTTGGCCCATTCATTTGCCACCAAGATCTCTACTGTTACTGATGCTTCTGGGCATGAGATTTTATGTGTTTGGCTCCAAATAAAGTTAGTCCCTCAGGCAGTGAAGCTGCCTGTTTTATTCCACCCTGACAGAACAACTGTGCTGAACACAGTGGGGGTGGGGGGTGGGAGCAGCTCCAGGCAGAACACCACAGACATCCATGGCTCTTATTCAAAGTTCCATAGTTTTTCACATAGAATCACTTTCCAATTAGATGTAGACCTTTAGTTGATTTCCAGAGTCATAAAATATTTTGTCCTCTTTTATTGTTTTTTGGGGGGAGTAGATTTATCTAGCCACTCACTTCACTATCTCAGAAATCCTGTTCACAGAGACTAATTTCTAAGTCCTACTCATGCGTCAGGCACAGGGATAGTCAATTTATTTACATTATTTCTAATATTAACAGCAAGCCTACAAGATATGTGTCATTACCCTTATCTTTCTAATGAGTAATTTAGGCAATTTAAGTAACTTGCCAAACCAGCAAACAGAAAAGCAAAGTATAAACATAATCATGTGTAAGAATTATATTTGAATTCATACATAAATGAATTCATATATTTTTTAAATGTTACTTATGAGAGATAAATCATGTCCGTAAATTGCTTAGCATAGCATGGCATACATATTAATAAGTTTTTGATAATTGAATGTAACTATTTTTAGATACTAAACTTAAAGTAATTGTGAAGTATATTATGTTTAGAATATAGTAATATTTAATTTTAAAAAACAAGGGACTTCTTATGCAAGTCAATTTCATCAGTTTCTTATTCTTATCCACCTTCCCCTGACATTTGTTGGCCCAGGCCACCCTACCTAATGATGGCAGTACTTGTTAAATGGATATATACGTACCAATATATAGATGGATTCATAGTGAAATTGAGCAGCACCCAGTGGGGCTCCGGGGCATGGAAGACTTTCAAACAGATGCTAATCATGGAAGGGAGGGAATGCAGAGACAAGGGAGGAGCAGTCAACAAACAACAGTGCAGCCTTGGGGCAGGGTTCTGGTGTGCCTCAAGGGATACATATAACAATATCTTTGAACTCTTTACAGAACTAAACCCCCCAATAAATGGAAGATGTTGGCATTCTTTATTCCAGATTAAAGGAACCAGAGACCACCTGAGGCCAGATTAAAGGAGTGCAGTCCCTGCACACACCCTAATCCTTAACAGTAACCCCGCCCTTGAACCATTGCTATAAAACTCCTCACCAAATCCTCCCCAGTTGGGAAACAACAGTTTTGAGATGCATGAGTCCTGTGTCCCCCTTTGCCTGGCAAAGCAATAAAGCTATTCTTTTCTACTTCTCCCAAAACTCTGTCTCTGAGATTCGATTCAGCACCGGTGCACAGAGGCCAAGTTTTTGGCATCAATACTAAGTATCATTTTTGCCATGTGTGTAAGACTAGTCAGAACAGGGAACTCAATAACGTGTTTGGGATCTAACAAAATTAAAGAAATTAGGAAAGCAAAGGGTCATGATTAAGGCAGAAAGCTCAAACCTAATGACTAGAAACGTAATATATATTAACACAAGATGAATGTTTCCAGACTTTAGAAAGTCAAATATCAAAGTTGAACTATGAATATCATTGTTAAACCATGAGCCAAAGCTGATTTTTTTCACTGAATCTGTAGTTTATAAACACAGTAAAATCAGAATCTTGAAGTTGACTTTCTTACCTGGCTTGTCAGAATTCCCAAGGTTATCTTCAACAAGAAATTCTTAGTAATTTAAAAAATCTTAGTTATTTAAAAATTAACCTTAATCAAGTCAGGCCCTTTAATATGTTAAGTCTCATAGCGTCAGGGCTATCCTAGACAATTTTTCACACCTAGATACAGAAGGAAGCCAATATATCAATTTAAAAAAATAATTTATATCAGTGAAATGTGATACACATAACACAAATATTCAAATTCTAGAGTAGGATATGAAAGCAATAATACAGGCTAACAATACTGGACATATTTTTCCTTTCTTTACATAAAGATGTATGAATTAGTTTAGGGATCTTGAATAAAATCAAATATAATTTTAGACTAGAGAACATTTACAACCATCAAGTTTCAAAAGAAATTGTTGAATAACTCAAGTGAGTCACAGAATACAATGCATTTGATTATATTATTCTTTTAGAAGCTCACAATTTCATTATAGTTTTTAGAATGGCACATCCAATTTAATGCAACAAACATATTGCATATGTCATGAATATTTATCTATGTAAGCTCAGCTGTTAAAGGCATGAGTAAATTTCTGATTTTCTCTACATTAATGCTGTAAAGCATAGTGAAATCAAAATGCAGCAGGAAAAAGATATATAAATAAGAAGAAAAACTAATAAAATTTGATCTACATAGTAAATTGGAGCATACTACTTTCAATTTTTTTTTTTTTTTTTTTTTTTTTGTGGTATGCGGGCCTCTCACTGTTGTGGCCTCTCCCGTTGCAGAGCACAGGCTCCGGACGCACAGGCCCAGCAGCCATGGCTCACGGGCCCAGCCGCTTTGCGGCATGTGGGATCCTCCCAGACCGGGGCACGAACCCGTGTCCCCTGCATCGGCAGGCGGACTCTCAACCACTGCACCACCAGGGAAGCCCTTACTTTCAATTTTTAAACTGACAGGTGTTAAGTACAAATAAACTAAAAATAAAGAAAAGTAAATTATTTATAATATCTTGAAGTTTACTCAAGAAAAATAAGGAAAGCCAGTCAAACATGCAGAAAAGTTAGCACATTTTTATTGATGAATATGATATGCTTCAATAAAGATCTATAGAGAAAATATAAACTATGATGTTGGATCTCATTGCTGTATCTAGTGACCAAGATAACATCAAAGTTTCCTCACCTTGTCCAAATTTTGGACAGGCTCCCTCCTGCTTCTATGCCCCTGATCTCCCTTTTCTCAGAGGTTTTACTTTGGAAAACTTGTAATTATAATTTCTTTCTTGGCCCCTTTGGGGTGTAAATTATTTAAAAGCTTCTTGTCTGTTTTAAAACCCAAGAATGTCTTCCTTAAGGACCTAGAACCTATCCCTTTGAAATGTAATCACCAACGAAGATAGTGCCCTATCTCCCAGTCTCTAGGAGACGTGTATTAGTCAGGGTTCTCCAGGGAAACAACCAGTAGGATGGATGGATGGATGGATGGATGGATGGATAGATAGATAGATAGATAAATAGACAGACAGAGGTTTGTCACAGGAATTGGTTCATGCTCTTTCTTGGTTGTAGAAGGGACCAGATGCAACAATGTAACCTTCACCTTAGAAAGGATATCTCAGCATATCCTGCATCACTGGACCCCTAGGAAATTTTACTGAGATAGAAGACCTCTGAATTTTATTCAGGTTTATTTCCCATTCTCTTTCACACAAATATCTTACCAATATATCTAGAGTAGTTGCTACTTCTTACTCACTAGGTCCGATCAGCATAAAATTATCAATGTAATAAACTAGTATACCTTGTGGAAGGGAAGTGTAATCAAGGTCCCAGCAAATTAAATTATGACTCAGGGCTGGAGAATCAATATGGCCCTATGTAGGACAGTGAAGGGGTACTGCTGGCCTTGCCAGCTGAAAGCAAACCTTCTTGTAGACTTTATGGACAAGGAGGAAGAAAAATAATTTGTTAGCTCAATAGATACATACCAGTTACCAGGGGATGTGTAAATTTGCTCAAGCAATGAAACCACATCTGGTAGGATTCTGCAATGAGTCATCATCTGGTCATTCTTCAAGATCTATCTGTGTTCGGCCAAGTTAGAGAGTTCAATGGGGATGTGCTGAGAATTACCACCCTTGCATCTTTCAAGTCCTCGATGGTGACACTAATCTCTGCAGTTCCTCCAGGTTTGTGGTACTGCTTTGGATTTACTATTTTTCTAGGTAGAGATAGTTCTAATGGCCTCTACTTCACCTTTGCCATCATAACGGCCCTCACTCCACAGGTCAGGGAACCAATGTAGGGATTCTGCCAGTTGCTCACTATGCTATTCAAATTATGCATTCTGGAACGGGGGAGATGACCACAATATGATTTTAAGGATCCATTAGACCCACCGAGAAATGGATCTGAGCTAAAACTCCATTGATCACCTGACCTCCATAAGCAGCTACTCTGACTGGAGGGCCACAGTAACATTTTAGGTCTCCTGGAACTGGTCTGTCAGTTCAGAGCCAGCATCCAGTAGTCCCTTAAAGTTCTGATTATTTCCTTTTCCTCAATCAGTGCTTACCTTTCAAAAGGCCTTAAGTCTGTTTGGGGAGGTCTGGGAGAAAGTTTAACATTGAAAAAAATTTTTTTTTCCAGTAGTGTATCAGGGTCCTTCCTTAAAGGCAGCTGGCCTTTCCCTTCATTCAAGGGGTTCTTGGTCTATGAACTGGCTCAAGTCTGGGAATCGACTGAGAGGTTGTGACTCTCTGTTTTTATGATGTGAGCTAGACTCTTGTTCGCTTGACCTAGAACTTTTCTGCTTATACAAATCAAGTAAGAATTTAGTAGGCTTTCTATCTATTTCATTTCTGGGAACACCAGGCTTAACTAGCCAACGTCAGAGGTCAGATTATTTTGATTGTAGATTTGACTCTTCTGTTCAGTATGGTAACCATGCCCACTTTGTCTATGGTGGTTGAGTGCCATCACTTGACCTCTGCTACCCCGAGGTCCAACTACTCCCATTGCATTTAGGTCTTCCAGTTGAGTGGCTGATTCTCACTCTAAGGTCCAGCCTACAGAGAAGAGTGATTATAGAGCTCTTGAAGCATGCTGGGCTCCTCTTACAAACTGGTTTCTCAAAATATTGGTGAAAAGTATGTCTTCTGGATCCTCCCAGTGAACCTGAGTAAATCTTAAATGATAAATCCACTCTGACATTCCTATATCCATAAGCCATTGAATCCCTTTCTCTCCAGTAAACCAACTTAGGTTAGACATTTCCAGTTTTCACATGGTAGGCCTTCTTTTGGTCCATATATCAGCCAATCAAACCACCAAACTGTTAGAGCCTTTATAACTCCCTGAGCTACATCATTAAATAAAGAATCTCTGGTTAGGGTCTATATCAGTCAATTTGACCTGATCTAACTTTATATTTCTCTCACCATTATCCCATACACTCAGTGTTCATTCCCACACATATTCTACAGAGTTGTTTGCATAAATTGGAAAACTCAAGTAGTTCTTTCAGAGTGTAGTGTACTTCCTCATGAGTCACACTTTGCATCTCACCATTGAGGGTCTGCTTGAAGTTGAGGCTAGTTACAAGTCTAGAAGTAAAGAGGGATAATGGGGGTAGGTGCTGTGGAGATTCTGCATTGTATTGCACGGCAACTGCCTCCAAGGAGGCTATTACTAATTCCTCAGCCTCTGCAGGATTAATCCCCTCAGATGGAGGCGGGAAGGCCAACACCACTGTGCTAGAGGTACCACTCTGCTGGAGAAGTGGATGCTACTGTGGGTGGGGAGGCCAATTTCTCTGAGGATGAGAAGTCCTATTCTACTGGCAGAGGAGACTCATTGGAATTTAAGGGCTTGATATTCCCCAGTTTTATCAGCACCTTTCATGTGTTCCCATCCCAACTTACAAGACCCCATCTCTCCCAACTGATGCCCTCACTAACAGTAGAAACATTGCAAGACTGGGAATTCTATTTGCATTTTAATGTAGCCAATTGCAGAATGTGGCTCTGATTTTTAGCAATTTCAGCCCTGGAGCTACAGGAGATAAGGCTCTCCTTATTACCTAGAAGCTCTTAGGTCTTTTATGGGGCTCTTGAGTGGGGAATTTAAATCCCTGACCTCATCTTTTTCTTTTACCACTTTGTCCGGCAAACCAACCAATTTCATTTATATTCCTTAGTTTTCTGACGATGTGCAAAGGTATCATATACAGAGTCACTTAGCTCATTGCTTCTTATAGGTGGTTTATTAGGAGTATTCAATGCCAATATTTTGTGTATCTCTATAAACAGTTCACATCAAGGACTATCAGTCTCTGTTTCCTACTGGAAATAGAATCATTAGTTTCTTTAAATCTAATCAGATTAGACAGCCAATTCCAAATGGTTCCAGAAACCCTAGAACCAATTCAGAAAATTCATCCTTAAAATTCTCTTCCTCTAGAACCACTCTCTTGGTATCTTGCTCCAATTGTGTGTCTTGCTTCAACTTGAAAAAATACCTCCTGTCATGAAGATTTGAGAAAGTTTACTTTTCTTTTATGTAAGGCCGAGTAACAAACATTTATGGTCTATGATCCATCCCACCTGAAAATTCTCCGACTCTTTGTTTCAATGGAGTTGATTTCAGGCTGTTTTGACAGTAGCACACTTACTAAGTAATTTTAGAATTAAGGAATTTATCCAGTTAATTAGAATTTAAAAATAGCTACTTTAAAAAATTATCTAGAGATAGACAAAGCAGAATTGCTGAACAAAATTATTCTAATAATTACTTGGCTATTGAACCTTGCCTGTGAAGAGCAAATATTTAGAGTCCATTCATAATGTATTTACATAATAAGAAGATCCAGTAAAAAATATATTTATTTACTCAGTCAACCATATATTATTCTTATTATTTATCAATATGAATTTCGGAGAGAAGTTAATACTTTTCTACAAATTGCAGCTTTTTTCCAGTGAGAATAAAATGATAATTTAATGTGAAATATATATTATCATTCCTCCTCAAGATGGTCCTTTATTCACTCTATTACAGATTTATTCTAAGTTATTAAAGCAATATGATCTGTGTTTTATGACTTGTTTATGTTAGGTAAGCTAGGCTAGGCCTTCATTTTCATAATTCACGTATGTACAGATAATGGTAAATATCTATTTGTATATGATATCATGAAAAAATTCTAATCACTTAAAATATTATATATGTAAGTACTGTGAAAGGATTTCAATCTAAAATGGAACTGAAGGATATGAAACTGAGAATCTCATGCATGCCCTTAGAATAAGGAAACACACTAGAGACTGATTTCCCATAAATGCCTGATTTACAGATGATCAAGACTTCTCTCCTGACCAATGATCATCCACCAAGGAATCTGGCCCCATCCTCAAGCCAAGGAACTTACTGCTTGGGCTCTGGCTGACTTCCCCCTCTCTTCACTTCTTGCAAACCCTCAGCAGACTCCCTGGGTCTTGCTGCAGTGCACATTTCCCTGAATGAGATTCCTTGGCTATTCTGGAATAAACTCAATTCCTGGTCATTCAAGCTTGCCTCAGTTTACCTCCTTATTTAGGATGACAGCATAAAACCATACTATCTAACAATAAGTGCCAAGCAGTGTCACAGAAATGTGCTATAAAATAAGAAAACACAAACTCTTGCTTAGAAAAACCCACGGAAGACAGAAAGGGCATTTTGGAAGGTAAAGAAAAGAGTGAATGTGAAGACAAAGTAAACAGAAGAGTAAAAACCAATGAATTGTAAGGAAAATAAAAATTTTTCTCCATATATATCGTGTAAAAAAGGTAGAACTTAAAGACAATATAGCAGATATTAGGTGGTGTATTTCTATTTCTGATTTTCTCCAATGATCAACCAAAATGTATATTTTAACTCCAGGTGGAAAACTAATTTGCCTGTGTTCAAATAATGTGTTTTACTCCCTTTATTTATGTGTTATATTATTTTAAAGAATCAGCAATGTAGGTCACACCTCCATTTCTATGAACTCCTTATCTTAGAAGTGGATGTGTTCAGTTTTAGAAAGTGGATAAAAGATACTACTGAAAGGAACTACATAAATAATGAATGAACTGAAATGGAACAAATGTATTTTTAATAGCTCTGATGAAATAAATATTAATTTTAAAATAACCCTGTGCTATCTTTCAGGTTTGTGGATGCATGTTGCACTAAATATCTTATATAAAATAAACAGTAAGTTCTCATGTGAAGGTCAGAATATTATATTTGTATAGCATATACTTCTGTGATTCTACTTTTTTATATTCCTGGGATTGCCTGATTTTAACAAGGTTACTAAAAACAGAACAAGTTTTTTCTATTAATTGCTGTACATATTAATTAATAAATAATCCCTTATTCTACAGTGTATATTTTCCATAGCAATAGGATTAAAAATCCAGTCCTTTGCAAATTCAAAACTGTCAGATGCTATGATTTTT
Organism: Hyperoodon ampullatus; assembly: GCF_949752795.1. Lineage (NCBI taxonomy): Eukaryota > Metazoa > Chordata > Mammalia > Artiodactyla > Ziphiidae > Hyperoodon > Hyperoodon ampullatus. The sequence goes on from NC_136915.1 coordinate 133,902,982, forward strand.
TTCTCTGCACAATTAACAACTATTAATTAATGTATCAAAGCAACTCATGATTTACTGTTATCCAAAGAAACGTTTTAGTATTTGTAGCTGCAGTCTCAGTAAGTATTCAAATTTCTGCAAACATGCTTATTTTATTTTAATTATTGATGTATAAGAAATAATTCTTTTTACATGAAAGGTACTGTTATGATGGAATTTATAATCCTTCTTCTTTTAACCTTCATATGCTTTTTCCTTTTAGATTATGGTGCTGAAATTCAATGAATTTATTTTCACAGCACTATATAGAAAAGATGTTTTGATTTGGATCCACTTCACAAAAAATCTTTTAATTAACTGAAATAAGCTATGTAGCCTTCTTCTTTTATCTACTTATGTTACTTTTTATTACTACCACTTCATTTAGCAGAGTAAAATGTGATTAGCAGTTATATAGCCCTTCTTTTTATCAATAGCTAATATTACCTAGCTTCATTATTTTAGCATATCTAGAACAATGAACTGAAATCATCAATTAATATGTTTTAACAGTCTTGTTTTTAAGCACTATAATATCAATTATTGAAAAAAGTGTATTCATTGGTTAAAGGTAGAGTATGAAATAACAGTTAAACAGCTAGCCAACAAAAATAATGTTTACTTCTGTGGGTACATCATGTTTCTTTTACATACTTATATATATATTATATATATATATATATATTATATATATATAAAACATATTATATATATAATATATATACCTTCATGTAGCAAAATCAGTATATATTACACAAATATATTCAAGAGACAATTTATCCTAAATAGAATATTTTCAATGGATTGTACATACATCTACATTTATTTTGCAGGACAGGAGAATATCTTCATGTATTCACCATTGCCAGTGAGATTTTACACATAGATGGTGCTTAGTTGATTTTTGTATATGATGTAAGACATAGGTCCATTTTTATTCTTTTGCATGTGGATATTTAGTTTTCCCAACACCATTTGTTGAAGACGCTATCTTTTTCCCATTGTGTATTCTTGGCACCCTTGTCAAAAATCAGTTGACCATATATATGTGGATTTATTTCTTGATTCTTTATTGTTTTCCATTGGTTTATACATCTGTGTTTGGTTTATACTGGTTTATATGTATCTGTGTGTGTGTGTTATTTTAAAAAAGTGAAAAAAAATTTAGAAATACTCTGAAAATAATTATTACCAACTGAGGTTTATCCCCCTCGCTAAGAGAACAATTATGTGTGAGGTCAGAATAAAGACATTTTTAGATGGTCAATATTGCTAAAATGACATTCCAGGTACACATTCTCTGGAAGTTACAAAAGGATATGCTTAATCAAACCAAAAAGGGAGACACTGGATCCAGGAAAGAGAGATAAATGGAGATAATCAGAGATTATGTGTGAAGGAGACCAAGAGAATAACTAGTCTAGGATTAAAGGGAATGAGAGAGGATTTCAATTCTTATGTCACTAAGAGAAAAAAAAATCTGATATACTAGTTGATTTATTTGATCTTATAGAAAACATAATTCCATAGCATTTGGCAATTATATAGAAAAAATTGCAATAGTTATATACAGGTAAAACTTCTTTTATTGAGCTTTGCTTTATTGTACTTTGCAGTTATTGTGGTTTTTCTTTTCCAAATTGAAGGTTTGTGATAATCATGCATCAAGCCAGTTTATGGGTACCATTTTTTCAACAGCTTTTGCTCACTCTTGTTTGTGTCACATTGTGGTAATTCTTGCAATATTTCAAACTTTTTCATCACTATATTTGTTATGGTGATCTGTGATCAGTGATCTTTGATGTTACTACTGTAATTGTTTTGGGGCACCACAAACTGGGCCCATATAAGAAGATGAACTGGATCGATAAATGTTGTATTTGTCTGACTGTTCCACTGACTGGCCATACCCCTGCTCCTCTCCCTCTACTCAGGCCTCCCTATTCCCTGAGATGCAGCAATATTAAAATTAATTAATTAGGCCATTGAATAACCCTACAATGATCTCTAGATGTTCAAGTGAAAAGTCACAAGTCTTTCACTTTAAGTCAAAAGCTAGAAATGATTAAGCTTAGTGAGAAAGGCATGATGAAGGTTAAGATAAGCAGAAAGCAAGGCCTCTTCTGCCAAAAATCTAGCCAAGTTGTGACTGCAAAGGAAAAGTTCTTCAGGTAAATTAAAAGTGCTACTCCAGTGAACACAGGAATGATAAAGTTTGAAGCTAGCAATGTAAACCCTGAGGTTTACAGAAAGAAACCATCTCCATGACTTAAAAATGAAAGGTGAAGCAGCAAATGTTGATGTAGAAGCTGCTGCAAGTTATCCCAAGGATCTTGCTAAGATAATTAATGAAGGTGGCTACAATAAACAATAGATTTTCAATGTAGACAAAACAGACTTATTGGGAGAAGATGCCATCTAGGATTTTCATAGCTAGAGAAGAGAAGTCAATGCCTGGCTTCAAAACTTCAAAGGAGGGCTTCCCCGGTGGTGCAGTGGTTGAGAATCTGCCTGCCAATGAAGGGGACATGGGTTCAAGCCCTGGTTTGGGAAGATCCCACATGCCGCAGAGCATCTAGGCCCGTGAGCCACAATTACTGAGCCTGCGCGCCTGGAGCCTGTGCTCCGCAACGAGAGAGGCCGCAATAGTGAGAGGCCCGCACACCGCGATGAAGAGTGGCCCCCACTTGCCACAACTAGAGAAAGCCCTCGCACAGAAATGAAGACCCAACACAGCCAAAAATAAATAAATAAATAAATAAATAAATAAATAAATAAAATTAAAACAACAACAACAACAACAACAAAACTTCAAAGGACAGGCTGACCCTCTTGTTAGGGGCTGGTGACTTTTAAGTTGAAACCAATGCCCAGTTACCATTCCAAATATCCTAGGGCCCTTAAAAACTGCACTAAATTAGCTTTGTGTGTGCTCTATAAATGGAAAAACAAAGCCTGGAGGACAGCACATCTGTTTACAGCAGGGTTTACTGAATATTATAAGCCCACTGTTGAGAACTACTGCTCAAAAAAAAAAAAAAAAAATTCTTTCAAAATACTACTGATCGTTGATGATGCACCTGGTCACCCAAGAGCTCTGATGGAGATGGACAACAAGATTAATGTTGTTTTCCTGCCTGCTAACATGACATCCATTCTCCAGCCCATTGATCATGGAATAATTTTGATGTTCAAATCTCATTATTTAATATATATTTTATAAATTGTGTACATTTCAATGAAAATAGACAATATAAAATAACTCAGAATCAAAAAAAAAAAACCCTCAGTATGTAAAATTCAAAATTTACAACAAGAAAACCAACATGAAACCCCTTTTCTTTGTGGACCATGTGGGTATTGCTGTACTACATTTAAAGCAAATTAGAGCTTTTCAGTGATAGCTTAAAAATATAAACTGTAATATGTAGCAGAAGAATTTCCATACATTGGTTTCCATAATCTAGTAAGAAATACATTTCATAAGGCTATAGATGCCATAGATAGTGATTCCTCTGGTGGATCCAGACAAAGTAAATTGAAAACCTTTTGGAAAGGATTCACCATTTTAGATGCCATCAAGAAAATTCATGATTCATGCAACCTTGGCAGTGAAAGCACAGAGTCCTAACCACTGGACTGCCAGGGAATTCCTGGATTGACTATAATTTTGAAAGAAAGTCTGCTGTGGGGGAAATGCTATCAAACAGCATTGCAAGCTACAGAGAAACCGTTCTCAGGAGGAAGAGTCAATCGATGTGGCAAACTTTATTGTGGTCTTATTTCAAGAAACTGCCACAGCCGCTCCAACCTTCAGCAACCAATAAGCTGGTCAATCAGCAGCCGTCAGTCTTCAGGCAAACCTTCCACCAGCAAAAAGATTAAGACTCTCTGAATGCTCAGATGATGTTCAGCATTTTTTAGCAATAAAGTATATTTTTTAAATAATGGTATTTTTAGTAAGATATTTACATTGTTTTTAAAGATATAATGCTACTGATCACTTAATAGACTACAGTATAGTGTAAACATAACTTTTATGTGCAGTGAAAAACCCCAAAATTTGTGTGACTAACTTTATTGCAATATTTGCTTTACTGTGATGGTCTGGAACCAAACCGGAAATATCTCTGAGGAATGCCTATACATAGAAAACTAGCTCACAAAAATGAGAGGAGAATATATTAGAGAGTGTCATCAATTGTTAAGACGCACTATTATTTTTTATACAACTTAGAAAAATATTACAATTACAGTGTGATGCAATACTTTAAAAAGAACCCTGCACAACTAAAGAATTGCTCCTATATATCTCTCATTGTTGTAAGGTTTTTTTCACTTGTTCCATTGACTTTCTAATTCATCTTACTCTGTTTGCGTTGCTTAACACGTGATGCGCAATCTCTCTGCATGTACCTCAGTAACAAAACAGAACCCAGCTTTATTTACCTGTAAAGGTACTCCCTTCTTCACCAACATAAAGCTCTTGTTGGGTGCTGTTTTCTTTTTTTAAATAGTATATATATATATGGAATTCTAGTTATTTTTCTGAAGATAGATGTTTGCTTCAATTATATCAAATGATATAATGCTTCATGCTTCAGTTATATCAAATGCTGCTTCTCTGATTTCCTGACTTTTTATGCAATAAATTTCCATGATAATGCTTCAAGAGTCCAATCTCCAGTCTGAACACTTAAATGTCAATTCAGTTTAAGCTATTGATTGACAGGGCATGTCCTTTAACTGAAGTGAGAATGAAGTGGAGACCTATGATCAAATTCATACATGATTCACATGATTTTCAAATATAAAATAAAACTAAACTAAAATACACACAAAATTTGTTTCCTCCTACATTCCTTTCCCAAATTCCAATATTCTCCAAACATCGGAGATAATAGTAACGCCATAGACACATATCTAAAAAAATTATCAGAAACAGAAAGTGACCATTGAAACAACTCCCCACAAAACATCAGGGATCAATTTGATTATAAAATAACATATTAAAGGGAAAAAATCTCTGTTCGAAGGCTAATAGGTACATTAACAGAGCTGTCACGACATGTTTCAGACATTTCTTCCTAGGCATGCTCCGAGGTGCACACTTTAGACAGTTAAGTGCATGCTGGTTATGACTGAGTAGCACACAAACAACAACTGTAAAAGCCAGGTGAAATACAAACATGCTGGCATTTGAAAGCCCTAGAAAGCATCCAAGGCAGCGGAGATTTAAGAGTCAATGCAGCACAAAGAAAATGCAGCAAGGTGAACCTGATATTTTCTGCTGCTTTTTCCTTGAGACACGTGTTGGTTCTTAATTGGTATGCAGCTTAGAAGTCAAGAAAAAGAAGATCAGAACGACGAGAGCAGCCTCAGGTAGCTAGACAGACACTGGAGAGCAGGGATCTGAAGGTGCCTTGGACCTCAGGGGTTGAGATGTCAGAGGAAATGGAGCCTCTAAAAGGTGAGCCTTACATTGTGTCTTAAGCTTTTTGTCATTTTCTCAATTTTTGCTGGTCAAGAGTCTAATAAACGAAGCAAAATGTGATAGCTAAGAAACTAAAAAAATAAGCAATTGTTCTGCTTTTGGATAGGACGGAGCAGATTGCAGCAGATTCACAATACAGTGAAAATAACAAGGATTTCCAGAATGGCAGTGTGAGGTGCTCGACAAACTCTCTCCCCAGTGAAATGGACATTTAATGCGTGAAAATTACATACATACAAAATTGGAGTCTCTGCAAATTGTCCTAAGAGCATATGGAAAAGACAGGAGCATAAATTCACAAAAATTGACTAAATCTCAGCCAGGGCAGTGAGTCACAACACGCTCCCTCCCTACCCCCCACCTCCAGCTCAACATGACAGAGCTCTACTCCAGAAGGACAGGGCTAAGAACACAGAGCTTCCTTGCCCCCAAGCACCCAGTCTATGGTTGCATATTTGCTCCAGGAGGGGCAGGGCACCTGCATCTTTCATCACACACCAGCTCTACGTTGCAGAAACTATTCCAGGCAGTCATAGTCAAGAAGACCACTACATACTGTCTACCAGAGACACAATTTAGATCCAAAGTTACAAATACACTGAATGTAAAAGGATTGAAACATGCACACAGAAACCATAAGAAATGAAATGGCTGTACTAATATTAAATGAAATAGACATAAAGTTACTTGACTATAGATATTTGACAATAATAAAAGTGTCAATCAATCAGGGTGATATGACAACTATACACCTGTATTCACCTAATAATAATGCCTCAAAATACAAGAAGCAAAACTGATAGAATTGAAAGGAAAAATAGGTAACTCAACAGTAAGATTTAGAGATTTCAGTACCCCATCTTCCATAATGAATAGCACAATCAGGTATAAGATCAACAAGGTGCTAAAACCTTGGAAACACTATAAACCAACTAGACTTAACCTGACTCTATAGAACATTTGATACAACCATAGCAGAATTCACATTCTTCTCATGCACACATGGAACACACTTCAAGGTAGACCAAATGCAAGGCCATACAGAAGTCTCAATATATTTAGGAGAAATTAAATCAAACAAGTATGTTCTCTAAACACAATAGAATGAAATCAGAAATAAATAACAGAGGAATAGTGGGAAAATGGCAACGTGGAAGAACCTAGCTTCCCCATTTCGCCCTCTCCCACAAAGATCAATGACTGGACAGCTATCCATGAAAAAAACCAGCTCTGGGAGACCCCAAGAATCCATTTAGGAAGTCTGAGCAACACAATGAAACAAAAATACACAGTTTTCCAATGAAGACATACAAATGATCAATATGTACATGAAAGAGTACTCTACATCACTAAGTATGAAACTACAATGAAATATCACATTTGTTAGAATGGCCATCATCAAAAAGACAGGAGATGTGGTGTTGATGAGGATGTGGAGAAAAGGAACACTTGTTCACCATTGATGGGAATGTAAATTGGTCCAGTCACTATGGAAAACAATATGGAGGTTCCTCAAAGAATTTAAAAATAAAATACTGCATGATCCAGCAATCCCACTTCTGCATGTATGTCCAAAGGAGTTGAAATCAAAATCTTGAACAGATAGCTGCACCCCCATGTTCACTGCAGTATTATTCACAATAGTCAAGATATGGAAACACTTAAATGTCTGTCAACAGATGAATGGATAAAAAAGATGCTATATGTTTAACAGAATATTATTCAGCCATTAGAAAGAAGGAAATCCTGCCATCTGTTACAATTTGGATGAGACTTGAGGGTGTTATACTGAATGAAATGTTACAGAAAAACAAATACTGTATGATATCACTCATATGTGGATTCAAAACGGCCTAACTCAGAGAAACGGGGAGTAAAACGATGGTTACCAGAGGACGGGGGCAGGGGAAATGGAAAGACATTGGTCAAAGGATACAAACTTCCAGTTGTAAGATTAACATGTTCTGGGGATCTAATATACAGCATGGTAATTATAGCTAATAATACTGTATTATATACTTGAAAGTTTGTAAGAGAGTAGATTGTAAATGTTCTCACCACAAAAAAATGGTAATTAAATGATGGTCTGAAGGTATTAGCTAATGCTAAGTGGTAAGCATTTGCAATATATAAATATATCAAATCAACACCCCATTCATCTTAAATGTATACAATGTTATATGTCAATTATATCTCAATAAAGCTGGAATTTTTAAAATAAGTAATGGAGGAATTTGGAAACTTCACAAGCAGGTGGAAACCAATACATCTATAAATAACTGATGGATCCAAAATTTTAAAAAAGCTCACAATAGACATCTTCCCTCCTCCTGAGTATTTTCAAATTATTTTTGATGACTAAAGAAAAAACTGTAACACTGTCTGATATTTGCCATGTATGCAGAGGCAATATTTTAAACAATTATAAAAGTGTAACTATTTCATTCTTTGCTGTATAACCCAATACTATAATTCTTTGTTTTGTTCAAATTATTCCAACTTTCACAACTGGGAGATTTTCACATTGACTTCCTTTTCTTTTTGACATGCTTCATCCATTATTCTCTTTTGAGATATTCCCTATGTTCTACCAATGCAAGATGCTTCAGGCTTATCTTGTTTTTCTCCTGTTCCAGCTGTAGACTTTGCTATTTCTTCAAGTAGCCCTCATTCCCTTCATTGAAGAATGTTAATTAAAAATAAAGATCTGAGCATAAGGTAGGTTCATTGTTAGTGAGGATTTTCTGCTTTTAAACCATCTAAGAGAACAGAATTAGGAAATATGTGTATGAATACTAACACACAAACACATAGCTGTTTATTTTTCTATCAAGCAATCAACAAAGCCTTTAAAATAATTTCATTACATATATTTAATATATTTGGAGTATTATGAGATCCGTGTGTGTGTGTATGTGTGAGACAGAGAAAGAGAGAGAGAGAGAGAGAGAGAGAGAAGAGAGAGCGATTATTCTACCTGAAAATCCTCATTCCATTTTGCAACATTATCTAGTAGCATTTCCCTTTGGTATAAAGAACTGCTGTTAGTATTTCTTGTAGTACAGTTTGACTAAAGAGTTTTTTCAGTATTTGCCTGTCTGCAGTATTTTTACTTAGGTCTTATTTTTGAACGATATTTTCACTGGCTTTAGCTTTCTAGGTTGATGGTTTTTATTTTTTCTTAGTACTTTAAACACGTTTTCCCATTGTCTTCTAATATCCATTGTTTTTGATGAGAACTCAATCACCATTTTTCTTGCTATCTTCCTGTACAAAATTTGTCTTTTTATCTGGTTTCTTTAGGAATTTTTCCTTTACATTGGTTTTCAGCAGTTTGACAAGGATGTGCCTAGGGGTGTGTGCGTGTGTGTTTTTCAATTACTATTCTTGTGGTTTTCTGAGCCCCTTGGAATGGTTTATGCTTTTAATGTGGGGAAATTGTTGAACATTATCTCTTCAAAGATTTATTCTGTTCCATCTTCTCTCTCTTCTCAGGTGCTCCAATTACATATTTTTCTGTTATCTTAAGATCTTGGACACTCTTTTAAATTTATTTTTCTACTCAGTTCTTTTTGTGTTTTAGTTGGGATAATTTCTATGGATTGTTTTTCAGTTGTACCAATTCTTTCCTCTATTTTGTTCAGATAATTAGTCCAACAAAATATTCTTCATCACTGATAACTTATTTTTCAATATCAGTATTTCAATTTGACTTATTTTATTCTTCTGTCTCGCTGCTAAGCTTCTTTATCTGTGCATGTTTACTGTTTACTTTTTGCAATGTATCATTAAATATATTTATATTACTTTTTATAACTCTGCCTGATAATTCCATACTCTGTTCCATCTCTGGCTCAGGTTCCACTGACTTTTTCTTCTCTCGATGCTCTGTCATATTTTATAATTTTTTCATAGATTTTCTAAAATTTGGTTTGAATGTAAGGTTTTATAAGTTATAGAACATTTCTCTAATAATCAGTCATGTTGAGAATCTTTCCATGGGCCTCTTGGCCATCTGTATATCTTCTTTGGAGAAATGTCTGTTTAGGTCTTCCACCCATTTTTTTTTTTTTTTTTTTTTTTTTTGCGGTACGCGGGCCTCTCACTGCCGTGGCCTCTCCTGTTGCAGAGCACAGGCTCTGGACGTGCAGGCTCAGTGGCCATGGCTCACGGGCCCAGCCGCCCCGCGGCATGTGGGATCTTCCCGGACCGGGACACAAACCCATGTCCCCTGAATCGGCAGGCGGACTCTCAACCACTGTGCCACCACGAAAGCCCCCACCCATTTGTTTTTGATTGGGTTGGTTTTTTTTTGATACTGAGCTACATGTGCTGTTTGTATATTTTGGAGGTTAATCTTTTGTCAGTTGCTTCATTTGCAAATATTTTCTCCCATTCTGAGGGTTGTCTTTTCATCTCGCTTATGGTTTTCTTTGCTGTGCAAAGGCTTTTAAGTTTAATTAGTTCCATTTGTCTATTTTTGTTTTTATTTTCATTACTCTAGGAGGTGGGTCAAAAAAATCTTACTGTAATTTATGTCAAAGAATGTTCTTCCTACGTTTTCCTCTAAGAGTTTTATACAATGAGGTATAACTTCACACAGGTCAGAATGGCCATTATCAAAAAAAAATCTACAAACAATAAATGCTGGAGAGGGTGTGGAGAAAAAGGAACCCTCTTGCACAGTTGCTGAGAATGTAAATTGATACAGCCACTATGGAGAACAGTGTACGGAGGTTCCTTAAAAAAAAATAAACATAGAACTACTAGATGACCCAGCAATCCCACTACTGGGCATATACCCTGAGAAAACCATAATTCAAAGAGACACATGCACCCCAATGTTCATTGCAGCACTATTTACAATAGTCAGGATATGGAAGCAACCTAAATGTCCATCGACAGATGAATGGATAAAGAAGATGTGGTACATATATACAATGGAATATTACTCAGCCATAAAAAGGAATGAAATTGGGTCATTTGTAGATATGTGGATAGACCTAGAGTGTGTCATACAGAGTGAAGTAAGTCAAAAAGAAAAACAAATATCACATATTAACGCATATATGTGGAATCTAGAAAAATGGTATAGATGAACCTATGTGCAGGGCAGAAATAGAAATGCAGACATATAGAATGGATGTGTGGACATGGGGTGGGGGGTGGGAAGGGAGGGTGGGATAAACTGGGAGATTGGGATTGACATAAATACACTACCATGTGTAAAACAGATAGCTAGTGGGAACCTGCTGTATAGCACAGGGAGCTCAGCTTGGTGCTCTGTGATGACCTAGATGGGTGGGATGGGGTGGGGGGAGGTCCAAGAGGGAGGAGATATAGGTATACATATACCTGATTCACTTCATTGTACAGCTGAAACTAACACAACATTGTAAAGCAACTACTCCCCAATTTAAAAAAAAAAAAAGAAATAAAAAGAAGTAATAGAACAGCAGAGACTTAAGCAAGCAATGTTAATATATATAATAACACATGCTCAGGAAATGTCATATCTCGCCTTTTGTCAGGCCATTGGCATGTGTGATGAAGTCAATCTAACTGGAACTGAGACCATCTGGGTTGTGTATTCTGGGAGAAGTTTCCTTGAGTGGCGCTATGAGTTGACTTGCAGATCACCTGCCCTACTTTCAGACTCAGCAGCACCTGAAGGTGCATTTCAGGGAGCATCTCTCCAGGCATCTACCCACCCCAGTGAACGGTGCTGCTGCCTGGTACCTCGTGTGGGGCCCAGATACCTGTGTGGTTTCTCTCTTTGCTCCCCTCTACCATTTGACTTCAGCGAACACTCTGTGCTTAATCTTTAGTAGGTAGATTTTTTCTACTTTCAAAGTCCGTGACCACCTTTTATCAGCAAGTGGCTTAGAATGTGCACGGGTTTCTCGCAGTTGCTTCTCTAGCATCAGAATTTGGCAGGAGCCTTTAGTGTTCCCCTGGGAGAGACTCAGCTTTCCTCCCCTCCTCCTCCCAGATCAGCGACACTCACTGCCTGCCTGGTGGCTGTCCTCCTGCTCCACCCTCAGACATCAGCACTCTTTCCTCAGACAGGGTCCCTTTCAGCCTCCTGCTAGGTGGCCAGTTACCCTCAGGAGCTCCCCATGGAAGGCTGAGTAAAACGTGGAAACTGCATGGAGATTCCTGCTGTGTCTGGGCCTCCCAGGGATTCCGGGCTCTCATGCCAGACCACCCTAGGGTTTTACAAGTTTGATCCACTTCATCAGTGTTCTTACTTGCATCTGCGGCAGCTTCCTTGATTCCCCGCTGCTCTGCCAGGAATGACAGTAGCTGTGGGTCTCTCCTCCCCCAGTAAACTTGTCACTTTCTGGATTTTAGTTAATTAGATTCCTTGCCAACTAAGCTCTCAGATGTTTTGTTCAAACTGTTAGGGCGCAAGAGAGTTCTCTTGTGATTATCTCCTAAAGAAAAGGAGAAGTTTTATTTTAAAATATCAATAATCACAGCACCTCAGAAACTACACACCTTGGAACTGCTTTAATTGTGAAAAGTTTTAGAGGTCAAGTTTAAAGTGACATATATTTTATTACAAATTTTTGAAAAACCACTTTAATTTCAAATTTCTTCTACAATGTACCTGAATAATAATGCTTGGAGACCACTAATCTAAGGCACTTTGTATTAATTGCTATGCCCAATGATAAAAGAAAATGACTGATTACAGAGCCCAAGTAGGCATAATACCAAGACAGCTATGACTCCTCAGTAATAGAGATTCTGGTCTTCTTCATCCCCAAATAAACAACCCTGGCCACCTGAAAAACTAATGGAACAAAGGACATGTAGCGGAAACAAGAAGTTCAAAAATATTAACTATGGCCAGTTGCATAAATGAGCACAGTAGCATTAGTTATCTGTTCTCTCCAGCCCACCTTATAAAGAGGTTGTGTGTAGTGGTTGTTTGTTGATCTTTGAATTATAGTAATAATAATCACTCACAGATAGATGAAGTAATTAAAAGGACATTCAGATGTCTCTTGGGAAAATGTTCAATATGTGTGTGTGTGTGTGTGTGTGTGTGTGTGTGCACATTAAGTGCAGTGCGTTAGGTGGGGAGATTTGTTGTTCATTAGTAGAATTTTACATATATGTAGTAAGCTGTATAGATCTTTCATTGGAAACCAGTGTAGGATGTGGCTTATTAATTCTCAGTATCCATCCTATCATCTCCTAGTGCACCTTCCTGAACTTAGAGACTGAAAATCTCAAAACTATTTTTTTCCTACTTCCTTTGATTGTCTCTGGAGCGGAGATACATTCCAGATTAAGAAGTATTTGTTTGATAGCCAGAAGGAATGTTTAAGAAGAACATCTTATGCTGACTGTTTCTTCTGGCAAACAAGCCATCATTTTGGTGGCCAGTTTCTAGTTGATTTGCAAGCAGCAGTTGAGGCTGTGATGCCTGGATCATAGCAATGACCATTTGTTCTTTTTATTTAAGAAAATAAAACTTTATTTTTTTGGAGCAGTTTTAGGTTAACAACAATATTGATGGGACGGTACGGAGACTTCTCTTATACACCACCCCCCGCCCCCCGCTCCCACACATGCATAGCTTCTCTTACTGTCAACGTCACTCACCAGGATTGTATGTTTTTACTAAGGATGAACCTAAATTGATACATCATAATCACCCAAAGTCCATAGTTTACCTTAGGGTTCACTCTTGGTGCTGTAAATTCTATGGGTTTGGACAAAAGTATGACATAAACCCATCATTATAATATCATATGGAGTATTTTCAAGGTCCTAAAAGTCCTCTGTGCTCTGCCTGTTCTTCTCCCCGACCCCTGGCAACCACTGATCTTTTTATTGTTTCCATAGTTTTGTGACCATTTGTGCCTGAACTCATTAATTTCAGTGATGGATCTTGATTCTCACTCCTACAGGCTGTCTGTTGATTTTATGTCTTATACTTCCCTACATTAACTCCATTTCTGCTTTTTACACGTGGAATGTTTGTTTCCCACCATTTGTTTATACTGATACACTAGAGAAGAGCTCAGAGAACAGAAGTAATTAGAGAAAAAAAAGTAAATTTTAAGTATGCAACTACTGGACCCCAAAATTTAGCAAATTCCTTCCCATCTAACCTCTGATGTGGTACGTGAAGGAAAAATACAAGAAACCCATGGCAGGAAACTGAATGTCTATTCATTTCATGATTGCATACAACAATAATCATGAGTGGTTCTCCTTTGAATGAACTGCTTTTGCAAAGACTAAAATCAAGTCAAAAATTTACTTACTGTGAACTACATTCAGACATAAGAAAGTACATAAATAAAATATAACTTTAAAAAATGTGATTTCTCTAATAAAGCACTGCCATGTTTCCTATGGCAAAATGCTATAATTATAAATCCTAGCTGCCTTATTAATATCATATGTGAAGTGCCTTCAGAAAGCATTTTACATAATCTGAAAATCATTCTATTTCAATATGCCAATGTACCCTCACAGCTATTGTAATTACAATGCTGGGAATCTAGCTCAAGAAAAAAATCTTAAATGTAAGAACAGCTTTATGCATTTCAATATACTTCCATTTTATTTAATTTAATAAAAGTGGAATTTATTTTTTAATACTCATAAATACATCTTTAGTTCAGGAAGACATAGGATGACCACTCTAAATTATGGAATCAGTATTTTGAAATTGATATTCTGGGTTAATAAGAGATTGCTATTCTATAAGGAATGAACATAAAAGTATGACAAATTGTATAAAACAAAAAAATCTCACATGTTAAAGTGGGGGAAGGCATGATTTTAAAATGTAATGTATTTGTTTTTTTCTCATGGGAAACTGGCTAAATTGTGTTTTAGGGAAAAGAGTTGTTTTGTTTTATTAAATAATCATTTTATTGACATCTAAATGTCATGAGAAAAGATAGAAAACAGTCAATAGTACAGTAAATGTGGCTCAGGATGTCATGGAGCTTATGGTGTAGTTGGAAGAATGGACATTATTCAGGCCTCCTCACAATTAATATAACTGATAATCTAAGGAGTTAATATGTGCTGTAAGATTATAAACTGAGAGAGTTTTACATATCCATAAACGCCAGAGAAGTCTTAAGGAAAAAAAAAAAAACCAAAATCTTAAAAGCACATTAAATTCATACCAGAAAAAAGTACAGGAACATTCTATATCGCTTTTTTAAACTATCATTCCATTATGTCTCACATGTTTAATTTTTGGTACAATCCATAATCTGCCCACTATTAACTTCTTGATCATAGTGACCATCAACTCCAACCCTATATTGCCCAAAAGGTATAGTATGGATCTTACATTGCATTTGGTTCTCTACAATAGTATTTGACTCAACAAGTTAATTAGACTTTGCCAGAAATATTCTAAATCGGATGCAAATTCTGTGAAGGCAGATGTCGTGCACTTTATTTTCACATGTTTCTCTTTGGACGAAAGTGGCTTTTCTATGTGATACAACATCTACCAGAAACTCTCAGCATTTATTTATTTATTTTGTTTGTTTCTTTGTTTTTTGTTTGTTTTAAAAAATTTATTGAAATATAGTTGATTTACAATGTGGTGTTAGTTGCATGTGGACAACAAAGTGACATATATAATCTTTTTTAGATTCCTTTTTTTTAAAAAAAATAATTTTTATTGGAGTATAGTTGCTTTACAACGTTGTGTTAGTTTCTACTGTCCAGTAAAGTGAATCAGCTATACGTATACATATATCCCCCCTTTTTTGGATTTCCTTCCCATTTAGGTCACCACAGAGTGCTGAGTAGAGTTCCCTGTATTTATTCACTGCAAAGAAAGTAGCAATCAATAGTGGTTAGGAGCACAGATTCCATGATCAGATTACCAGGGGACTTGAGTGCTAATTCTACCACTTTACTTATTCTTTAACCCACGAAATTTAACCACTCTATGTCTCAGCCTTCTTGTGTATAAAATGAGAATTAGCAAACATTTAGCTAGGTATAGGAGAAAGGATTTGGTAACGTCTAATTTAGTAGTCAAATTAGTCTGTATTAAAATTCAAAGGTTGTCAAGTTTTTGATATGGGGTATTCCCACAGAGTATAGCTTATAAGGTGCATTTTTAAATTAGAAATATTGGAATAAAGAGCCTAAAAAGAGTATTTTCATTTTAGGGACTTCATTGCTTAAATAGCAGTAACAGCATTTGTACGTATGTATACAAGAGAAATTGTGATAAAGGGTAAAACTAATTTTATTAAGTTTTTCAGCACATAAGCTGTTGCTTCTATCTTTGCCCATACTGATATATTTATAAACAACAAAGAAAATTTAAATATTTTTAAAAATCTCAGTAGATGTATCAAGCACCAGAGAAAGCAATAGTTGAATCTGTAGGCAGTCATAAACCAATGACTTGGAATACACTGCAGAAAATTTTTAAATGTAAATACAAAAGCGAAGTTAAGAGACACGATGCCCCAAGAAGTTACAGAAGGAGAAAATCAAGAGAAAAGGAGAGAGGCAATATTAAAGGACGTAATGTCAAAGAATTACCTCAATTTTAAGGAAGTGGTGAGGTAACAATAGGATAATATTAGCATCTAAATCTGAATTGCAATCTCTTCTCAAGTCACCAATCAGATGCAGACTCCGGAGGTGACTGAAAGATTCGTGTTTATTTACCTGTTTCCAGGTAATGGGAAGTTGTCTTATTCTCTGTCTCCTAGTTCTGTGTTAGCTATAGATATTGGGTTTTTTCTCTTACCTCATGCTTGATCTGTTTTTTTTTTAATTTTTATTTTTTTATTGAAGTATAGTTGATTTACAATGTTTCCGGTGTACAGCAGTGACTCAGTTTATATATATATATTTATATATCTATTATATATATATTCTTATATGTATATGTATTTATATATAGTTATGATATATTTATATATATTACATATATTTATATGTATATTTATATATATATATATATATATATAAATCTCTTCTTTTTCAGATTCTTTTCCATTATAGATTATTACAAGATATTGAATATAGTTCCCTGTGCTAGCAGTAGGTCCTTGCTGTTTATCTATTTTAAATATAGTAGTCTGCATCTGTTAATCCCAAATTCCAAATTTATCCCTCCCCTGACCCTGATCTGGGTTTTTTGCTGTTTGTTTGTTTTGCTTTGTTTTTGTGATTTGAGGATGTGTTAAGAAATTCAGAATAAAAGAAAGCAGGGCTCCTTATAGAAATTGCTCACTGTTGGAGCCAGGGTAGGGAAAATACTAGATGAGCTTGGGGCATTCAGTAGTGTCACAAAGTAAAAAAGTGCTTAAAGGAGGAGGGGCATGAAAATGAGCATAGGAACCAACCTGAAAAAGCTTCTAATGAGCAAAGCTAGAAGAGTGTGAGCAACAAAACACAGTACAAAATTATTTTCTTATAAATCAGAACAAAACGAATAAATAACTGGTAGGGAGGATTTGGGTTCCTTTAATCTTTGTTGACCAGAATATGTTATCGAAATGGAGCAAGACCCTATGATCTATGGACCCCATGTCCTCAGCCTGACTTCTGTCTGTGGAAAAACTTTAGCCAAAGAATAAGTTTAATCAGAGAGTAAGAAAATGCAGAAACAAAGGAAAACAGTTAAAGGAGACCAAATAATAATAGTTTAGTCATTAAGCACAGTCAAGGACCTTCAGTCCCTCCTCAAGGGGTACAGATAATACTCTGAGCCGTATCCTGTGAGCTGTCTTATAGACAAGGAGACCCCCACCAGGTGGAAGAAGTGAACTATATGATGACCAGGCTGTAGCCATGACATAAGCTGCCACAATTCCAAAAATTGGCCTCAAGGAAATGGGAACAAACCAACCCTGGAATTGAAGACTAACTGTACCTAAAACAATCAAGATGACGCTGATCAGACCACCACACGACCAATTTCAAGATGACTGTCAGAGCTGACTGTGCTGTTTCTGCATGTAGCCCCCTCCCTCCGCCTATAAATGCTCTTGCCTCCTGATTCTCAGTGGGTGGGGGAGAGTCGGCCTTTGGACAGGCGTCAGCCCTCCCCTCCACTCAACCCCACCAGTTGCTGGCATCTAAAATAAAGGAAACTTTCCTTTCCACCAACCTTGCCTCTTTATTGGTTTTTGAGCGGCAAGCAGCCAGGCCCCACTTTCGGTTATATTATGTTACATGGCAAAAAGAAATTTGCAGATATAATTAAGGTTATAAAACTTAAGGAGACTATCCTCAGTTCTCCAGATGGGCCCAGTTTAATCACTTGAGCCCTTAACAGCAAAGAGATTTCTCTCCAGCTGGGAGCAGTCAGACAGAAGCAGCAGAAGAGGGAGGCAGAGGGAAGATTCAAAGCATGAGAGGGCCTGCCCATCATTGCTGGCTTAGAAAGGGACTATGAGTTAGAGAATGCAGGTGGTCTCTAGAAGCAGAGAATGACACCTGGCTGACATCTGGCAAGTAAACTTCAGGCTTCCAATGGCAGGCAACTAAATCCCACTGACAACCTGTGTGAGTGTGGAAGGACTCTAGAAAATAATTCAGCCCTGTATACACCTGCTTTCTGTCTTGTGTATCTCAGAGCAGAGGAACAAGCTGAGCTACACTATGCCCAGACTTTGGACACATGGAAATTGTGAGATGATAAATGGATGCTGTTGTATCCTGCTAAATTTGTGCAATATCTTTAAAGCATCAATAGAAAACTAATATGATAATCATGAATCCATCTGATGTAAATAAAGGAATAAAGGACAAATCTTTCTTACAAAACAGTTCAAAATAACAAATGTAGAAGAAATGTGGGAAATAGAAAATCATCACGAGAATACCACAATAATTGCTGTAGGTGAGACCAATGATGAATGATAAAATTTGTGAACAAACAGAAAAGGAGAAACAGTATAGATGCATAGCCTCAAAGTATCTCTCCCAATAGACATATTAATTTGTGGGGTGATTTTAACCTGTCTACATATTATTTATTTTCTCACCAGGATGTAGAGCTTAATTCCCCCTCATTATGAGCATGGATACTTAAATATTACATTTTAATTTTTGTTCATTTAAAATGATATGTGATAAAATATAATTAAATACACAGAACAGCAATTCTACTGAGGCTGGACAGAACATCAAAGAAAGTCCTAGACAATAGAAACATACAAAACGCAATGGGATGCAGTCTTACTGTCCTTTGGTAAAATTTGGGTCAGCAATTACTCCTAGAGTTTAGAATAATTGAATCACTAACTAACCAGATCAAAAAGATATCAAAGGTATCTTAAATCACACAGACTGGCAGTTGTTGATGTAAGCAACTGAAAATTCATTGCACAGCTTGAATCATGCTAAATTAATGTCAAAGAAAACCAGGCCATGATGAGTTAACTTGAGATGGATAACAAGAGAAACTGAGCATAATGTTAAGATAAGGGTAGATGAAACACAAATGTATTAAGATAACAAGTGTCTATGGCAGAGATTTGATTTAAAAAAAAAAAACAAGCACGTGTGCAAAGCTGGTTATAAATATAGAATAACAAATATCAGTTACACACAAGCAACAAAGTTGAAAATATTCAAATAAATGAATCATAGGTTCAGCAGCCTATTTATTTTTCTTGGCTCTGGTAGATTTACCTCCACCTGAGGACTCAGGTTAGAACTTGCAGTGGGATTAATCTCTCAGGTGATGTTTTAGTAGACCTTGAACATAAGTGATGACAGGAAAAAAATAAACACTATTGCTTGATGGAGAGTGAAATAAACCTGTTAACCCCAAGAAAATAATAAAGGGATAGAAAAATAATGTGAAAAAATTAGTTTCAGCCATTGAAATGGGTTGGTTTAATCATTATACTAAAGAAAAATTAAAGCTTAAATAGTCATTCTTATCCAACCTTCCATAAAATGTTGCAAAGGTCAAATGAAAAAATACAGAAACCATGCTTATGGAAACTTCCCTTTTTAAAAAATGAGGTCTCAAATATAAAATATTCTTATTATTAATAAGATGTCATTATCAATAATTTATTGAACTGAGAGCTTACTGTATTATTCAGAAACCCACTGAGCTCCTCCCAGCTCAGCGGAGGAGCAAATTCTCAAGAGTGTATTGGGGATTTTTGTAGGCAACTAACTAGATTCATGGCCACTTAACAACCTCTCTAAGTCAGCTGTAGCAGAAGCCACTTACTAATTGATGAGCAAGTACCTTTGAGAAGAGTTAAAATAAAAAGTATTTATTTGAGGCCCAGATTCATACAGTGCATGACAGTGAACTCACAGTCATGGTGGAGATAATCAGGCCAAGAACGTACTGTAGTGAAGGTTCAAGAACATCTTACATATTCAAATTACCTCCTCTACAGACTGAGCTATAGTTAGTTTGCTAAATGTGAAAACAGCTGAGTGTTTCGAGGTCAAAGTTGACATATGACTTTCCTTAATTTATTCATTTACAAGGTTTACCAGACAGAAGTTTGAGAAAATATCATGGTACAAAGGCAAAAGCACATCTATCATATAAATAAATATATTAATACACGCTTTAGAGCAATTCAAAATTTCTAATTTTAATAATACCACTCTGTGCAGAAGGTCATGCTTAAGAATTCATTTTACTAATACAGATTTAAACAGACAAAACTCTACCTGTTTTTTTGGCAACGATTCTATTTGTATTCTACACTTTCAAGTGTAGAGTGTTTGACAATGTTCTACACTTTGGTTAAAACACTCATCTAAGAGAGTCTGATACTTTCCACTTTTAAAAAATGAAGAATAATTAAGAACAAGAATGTACCTCTTTATCTCTGTTAACACCCAGGTTGACTCTTAGATTAAATGATTGTAATAAAAATAAACTATATTAAAAAATACAATAATTATTATGTAGGGAAGCTGTTACAATTTTTGGTTGAGTACACTTTTAGCATTTACAATTTACGTCCTTTGAGTCCTATGCATGATTTGTTTGGTTAATTGATTTTGTACATTCTTCCAGATTTATGTTTATTTATCTATTCATGTAATGCAAATGATGGACAGCTCATAAAAAGAACGTTTAGACTTTGCCTAGTTGCCTTGAATAAAAATAAGTTCAGGACAGAAGATTAAACCTTTGAGACATAAAGTATATTTCAGATCATGAATTGTAATTCCTTAGCAAATATTAGAGGTTAAAAAGTTAGTCTTAATAATCCACAAGTGAATTAGAAATTCATAATTCATTGACTCAAAATTATACAGTATGACCAAAAGTCTCAACATAAAATGCTAGATGTATGATATATTCTTTCAAGTTAAATAAAAATGAAAAGGAGAAATACTGAAAATATAGTGATTTCTGAATAGCCAAGTCAATTTTTCACATTTTTTTCCGGAAAATGGCATCAATGTGAATTGTATCAATCACAGTTTATATCAAAAAATTAAAGTTTGTGAAAAACTCATTTAAATAGCAATTTGTATTTCAAAAATTAAATGAAAGGAAATAGAATAAGAATTCTGAATGTAAGGATGAATTAAAATGTGTGATATATTCTGCACAAAAAAGTATAATCAAATTTTACAGCAAAATGTATCTTTAAAGGTGACATAATTCATCCCTCACATTAAGGATAGAAAAAATAAATTGAAAAACTTTTAATATGTGTTGGATTTCTTTAAAGTTATAATGTCATTATGAAAATAGTAAATACTATTGAAGTTACAAAGATTACATTTCAACTCTGGTTAATAACATTGATGGTAATTAATAAGTAATATTAGATAATATACTATAAACTACAACACGCTTATACCATATATCCCCATATTTTATACTTATACAGTCATAATTATATTGATGTGATTATGATATACCAATATATATGTATGTGCAATACATTATATTATATGTATGCACATAATATTTTATCTATATGTAATTCAGTATTATAGGGATGATAGATTATTTAAATTTATGTTAACATATTATAAAATAATGTTTGTTGTTCCCCTACATTTTGTTACACGTTATGAATCTTACTATCACTATGTTCGAAAACAATTCAATGAGATATGGGTTATTGTAGCTCCATTTTACATTTGTGAACATTAGAATCAAAATAACAATCTTCTGGCCAGAAAGCCCATAATCTGAGCAACAACACTGGAGTGAGAGAGTTTGACCAAATTACTCGGCACCTCTGACTCTCATATACCCTCTTTGTATAAAGTGTTTGTATGAAACAATGCATATTAATTTTAGGAAATAAGGTATTATAATAAGCCATTTTCATACTGTAGATAGATACCAGTTATGTAAAACACTTGAACAGTATGTTACATGTACTAAGCACTCAATAGGAGAGCCACAATTGTTATTATTATTATGATTATTAATTACTGTTACCACTTTTCTGGATCTTATTCTACTCCTAGCCTAATGCACTATCATTTAAAATATATATATATGGGTATCTATTTGTATATATAAACATATTTGATTTTAGTCATTTAATATGTTTTATATAATATACACTGTTTTAAAACTTTTTAAACTCTGATGAGAGCAAAACTTTAGGGATTAAGATATTTGAGTAAATGTCTACAGATCACCCTGAAGCTTTTGATGCCTTGACCCAAGTTAAGATTGCCTGATTGCAGCACTACAAAAGTGAAAGTTGTTAAGTAGTCTCTTTTGGGGTTTCACCAACTAAGAGAAATAACGAGGCTTACCATTATAAAAACTAATGTCTTTATAAAACCAATGCCTTTTGTCTACTAGTTTCTGGTCTACAGTAAGTTTTCCAGTGTTACGCACCCTGCTCTATTTATTGTATTATAAATGTCTTAGAAAGATTTAATTAAATTTTTATAAGTTTAACATATATTTTCTATTCATTATATGTCAATTATACACACATACAGAAATATTTTGACATTTTCATATGTCACCTTCCTATACATTGTTAATAAATATGAAAAATGGAGTGGTCAAGGTTTGTGAAGACAATTCTGAGATTAATAATACTGGGGACTTCTCTGGTGGCGCAGTGGTTAAGAATCGCCTGCCAATGCAGGGGACATGGCTTTGAGCCCTGGTCCGGATGATTCCACATGCCGCAGAGCAACTAAGCTCGTGCACCACAACTACTGAGCCTGCGCTCTAGAGCCCACGAGCTACAACTACTGAAGCCCACGTACCACAACTACTGAAGCCCACGCACGTAGAACCCATGTTCCACAACAAAGGAAGCCACCGCAATAAGAAGCCCATGCACCACAACGAAGGGTAGCCCCCACTCAATGCAACTAGAGAAAGCCTGCGTGCAGCAACGAAGACCCAATGCAGCCATAAATAAATACATAAATTTATTTAAAAAATAATAATAATATTGGGATATGGAAGTAAATTATGAAAAAGAAAGTGGTTTTATCTCTACTGATATTTCTGAAGTCCATCACTATTGTAACAGGATTATTGTCAAAGTGTTTTAATTAAGTGGTTTTCTTGCTTCCACCATAGAACGCATTAGTCTTACATCCATACGAACTTCAGGAGAACACTGAAGAAAGCAAATCTAGCAGAAATAACCACAAAATATGTACAAGGACATTATACAAAAATTATACATTACATTTTAAAGAACATTCAAGAAGGCTTAATAAACGGAGAAAAGAAACAATGTTATGGATGAGCAGGCAATTATACTAAGATGTCAAATCTTTCGTAGTGAGCACATTGATTCAATGTGACTCCAATCATAATTATGGCATCTTTTTGGTAGAACGTGAAAATTTATTTTTAAAATATATTTGGTAAAGATCCAAGGGTATACAAAACCCTCTGAAGAATAAAAATATGATTGTGAACAAGTTATTTGATATCCACACTTTTAAAAAGGCTGTGGCAATAAAGATATATTATTGTTTAAAAAGTAGAAAAACAACATGAAACAGAAATGAGAGCTCACAGATCTATAATATATGAGAGAGCTAAAATTACAGGTAAACAGAAAAAGGGTGGATAATTCAATAAATGATGGAGGAAAAACTGATTATTTACTTGGGAGAAAACCTCCATCACACACCATACAGGTATCTTAAAAATGAAAGTAAAATTTGAGACATACTAGAAGATTTGACAAAATATTAAGCAGATATGGATGGAAAGAAGAATTTCTTAAGAGACATATTGAAATCATAACAGAAAATACTGATTCACTTAACCACATGGATAATTCTCTCCCCTTGAGCTTTCATGGGACCTGGGAATATGATGGAATTGTCCTTCCCTTCATTTAGTTATATTATATGTCAAAGATGATGGGAAAATCTCTCCCATGATTATGTACGTTACATAACATTCCCTTGTAGCCAGCTGGAGGAAAACTCTCCTGCTGTCCTTGAAGTAAGATGGTACCTTACAATAGGGCCCCATGGCTAGGACCTGGGTGGGGCCACTAGCAACTGGCAGCTACTCTTGGCCAAAACCAGTAAGAAAATCAGGACCTCAGACCTACAACCATGAGGAATTAATTTTCCTAACAACCTCAGTGATCTTGGAAGAGAGTATTTATCTACAGATGCATGTGCAGTTTTGGCAACACCATGATTTCAACCAAGTGAGGCCCCAAGCAAAGAATCCACCTATGCCATGCACAGATTTCTATCCTGCAGAAGGTGGGCATCATAAATGGGGGTTGCTTTATGCCATTAAATAACAAAAACCTAAAATGTAGGAGTCACTTTTAGTACAGGAAAAACTTTCAAAAAGCACTATGATATTTTTCTCTCTGCATCCATTTTACCCTCTCTATGCATTCATTACAACACTCGCACTGCAACACAAGCACTGTGAATATCTATCCATCAAATTATGTACAAAGACAGTATTTTATTCACCTCAGTATTTTTAATAGTTAGCTCATTTCATCATTGTATATGATGAATATATATATATATATATATATATACACACACAAATAGTATGCACTTAAGAAAAGTGCTGAATAATGAATGAATAAATATATAAATAAACAAACATGAGTTAGGAATGGGCACTTAGGAGAATTTATGAGGGAATATACTGACATATTGAGTAATATATACTTACATGTCTGTGTAAAATTGATAATGATTATGTAAATAAATTCAGTCTTTGCTGCTTCTGTCAGTTTTAAAGTAGAAACCACTTTCAGGTATTTCTCTTTGGGAGTTATGGGTTAGGAAAAGACTTAATTGTCAGCAGGTCTATGAATAAAAATCTCTTTAAGATAACAAAGTAACCATTCCAGACTACTGTTTTTTGTAGAAAGGTAGAGTGTTTTTTGTTCATTCATCTAATCAAAGCAAAGGGGAATCTAATTGAATCCAAAGAATCAGATTCTCTGTGGCAAAATATTCTAAAAGCTCACTGGCTAATTGAAAATTATTTGTATCATTATCTCAGAAACTATGGTACTGTACAGATACAGTGCTGGACACCCTATGCCAAACAACTAGCAAGACAGGAACACAGCCCCACCCATTAGCAGACAGGCGGCCTAAAGTCATAATAAGGTCACAGACACCCCAAAACACACAACTGGACATGGACCTGCCCACCAGAAAGACAAGATCCAGCCGCATCCACCAGAACACTGGCACTAGTCCCCTCCACCAGGAAGCCTACAAAACCCACTGAACAAACCTTAGTCACTGGGGGTGGAAACCAAAAACACTGCGAACTACAAACCTGCAGCCTGCAGAAAGGAGACCCCAAACACAGTAAGTTAAGCAAAATAAGAAGACAGAGAAATACACAGCAGATGAAGGAGCAAGATAAAAAGCCACCAGACCAAACAAATGAAGAGGAAATAGGCAGTCTACCTGAAAAAGAATTCAGAGTAATTATAATAAAAATGATCCAAAATCTGGGAAATAGAATGCAGAAAATACAAGAAACGTTTAAGAAGGACCTAGAAAAACTAAAGAGCAAACAAACAATTATGGACAACACAATAAATGAAATTAAAAATTCCCTGGAAGGAATCAATAGCAGAATAACTGAGGCAGAAGAACGGATAAGTGACCTGGAAGATAAAATAGTGGAAATAACTACTGCAGAGTAGAATAAAGAAAAAAGAATCAAAAGAATTTAGGACAGTCTCAGAGACCTCTGAGACAACATTAAACACACCAATGTTCAAATCATAGGGGTCCCACAAGAAGAGAAAAAGAAAGGGACTGAGAAAACATTTGAAGAGATTATAGTTGAAAACTTCCCTAATAAGGGAAAGTAATTAGTCAATCAAATCCAGGAAGCACAGAGAGTCCCATACAGGACAAATCCAAGGAGAAATATGCCAAGACATATATTAATCAAACTATCAAAAATTAAATACAAAGAAAAAATATAAAAAGCAGCAAAGGAGAAACAACAAATAATATATAAGGGAATCTCCATAAGGTTAAGAGCTGATCTTTCAGCAGAAACTCTGCAAGCCAGAAGGGACTGGCAGGACATATTTAAAGTGATGAAAGGGAAAAACCTACAGCCAAGATTACTCTACCCAGCAAGGATCTCATTCAGATTTGATGGAGATATTAAAACCTTTACAGAAAAGCAAACGCTAAGAGAATTCAGCACCACCAGACCAGCTTTACAACAAATGCTAAAGGAACTTCTCTAGGCAGGAAACACAAGAGAAGGAGAAGACCTACAATAACAAATGCAAAACAATTAAGAAAATGGTAATAGGAACATACATATCAATAATTACCTTAAATGTAAATGCATTAAATACTCCATCCAAAAATCATAGACTGGCTGAATGGATACAAAAACAAGACCCGTATATATGCTGTCTACAAGAGACTCACTTCAGACCTAGGGACACATACAGACTGAAAGTGAGGGGATGGAAAAAGATATTCCATGTAAATGGAAATCAAAAGAAAGCTGGAGTAGCAATTCTCATATCAGACAAAATAGACTTTAAAATAAAGACTGCTACAAGAAGGACACTATATAATGATCAAGGGATCAATCCAAGAAGAAGATATAACAATTGCAAATATTTATGCACCCAACATAGGAGCACCTCAATACAGAAGGCAAATGCTAAGAGCCATAAAAGGGGAAATCGATGGTGACACAATCATAGTAGTGGACTTTAACACCCCACTTTCACCAACAGACAGATCATCCAAAATGAAAATAAATAAGAAAACACAAGCTTTAAATGGTACATTAAACAAGATGGACCTAACTGATATTTATAGGACATTCCATCCAAAAACAACAGAATACACTTTCTTCTCAAGTGCTCATGGAACATTCTCCAGGATAGATCATATCTTGGGTCACAAATCAAGCCTTGATAATTTTAAGAAAATGAAATTTTATCCAGTGTCTTTTTGAACCACACCGCTATGAGACTAGATATCAATTATGGGAAAAAATGTGTAAAAACTACAAACACATGGAGGCTAAACAATACACTACTTAATAACCAAGAGATCACTGAAGAAATCAAAGAGGAAAACAAAAAATACCTAGAAACAAATGACAATGAAAATCTGGTGACCCAAAACCTGTGGTATGCAGCAAAAGCAGTTCTAAGAGGGAAGTTTATAGCAATACAATCCTACCTCAAGAAACAAGAAACATCTCAAACAACCAACCTAACCTTACAACTAAAGTGATTAGAGAAAGAAAAACAAAAAAAACCCAAAGTTAACAGAAGAAAAGAAATCATAAAGATCAGGTCAGAAATAAATGAAGAAGAAATGAAGGAAACAATAGCAAAACTAAAAGCTGGTTCTTTGTGAAGATAAACAAAATTGATACACCATTAGCCAGACTCATCAAAAAAAAAAGGGAGAAGACACATGAATAGAATTAGAAATGAAAAAGGAGAAGTAACAACTGACACTGCAGAAATACAAAGGATCATTAGACATTATTACAAGAAACTCTATGCCAATAAAATGGACAACCTGGAAGAAATGGACAAATTCTTAGAAAAGCACAACCTTCGGAGGCTGAACCAGGAAGAAGTAGAAAATATAAAGAGACCAATCACAAGTGCTGAAATTGAGACTGTGATTAAAAATTTTCCAACAAACAAAAGCCCAGGACCAGATGGCTTTACAGGCAAATTCTATCAAATATTTAGAGAAGAGCTAAAACCTATCCTTCTCAAACTCCTCCATAATATAGCAGAGGGAGGAACACTCCCAAAATCATCCTGTGAGGCCACCACCACCCTGATACCAAAACCAGACAAAGACGTCACACAAAAAAGAAAACTACAAGCCAATATCACTGATGAACATAGATGCAAAAATCCTCAACAAAATACTAGCAAACAGAATCCAACAGCACATTAATGGGATCATACACCATGATCAAGTGGGGTTTATCCCAGGAATGCAAGGATTCTTCAATATACACAAATCAATCAATGTGATAAACCATATTAACAAACTGAAGGAGAAAAACCATATGATCATCTCATTAGATGCAGGAGAAGCTTTCGACAAAATTCAACACCCATTTATGAGAAAAACTCTATAGAAAGTAGGCATAGAGGGTATTATGTCAACATAATAAAGGCAATATATGACAAACCCACAGCCAACATCATTCTCAATGGTGAAAGACTGAAATCATTTCCACTAAGATCAGGAACAAGACAAGGTTGCCCACTCTCACCACTATTATTCAACATAGTTTTGGAAGTTTTAGCCACAGCAGTCAGAGAAGAAAAAGAAATAAAAGGAATCCAAATCAGAAAAGAAGTAAAGCTGTCACTGTTTGCAGATGACATGATACTATATACAGAATCCTAAAGATGCTACCAGAGAATTACTAGAGGTAAGCAATGAATTTGGTAAAGTAGGAGGATACAAAATTAATGCACAGCAATCTCTTGCATTCCTATACAGTAATGATGAAAAATCTGAAAGAGAAACTAAGGAAGCACTTCATTTACCACTGAAACAAAAAGAATAAAATACCTAGGTATAAACCTACCTAAGGAGACAAAAGACCTGTATGCAGAAAACTATAAGACACTGATGAAAGAAATTTAAGATGATACAAACAGATGGAGAGATATACCATGTTCTTGGATTGGAAGAATCAACACTGTGAAAATGACTACACTACCCAAGCAATCAACAGATTCAATGGAATCCCTATCAAACTAACAATGGCATTTTTCACAGAAGTAGAAGAAAAAAATGTCACGATTTGTATGGAAACACAAAAGACCCCAAATAGACAAAGCAATCTTGAGAAAGAAAAACGGAGCTGGAGGAATCAGACTCCCTGACTGCAGTCTATACTACAAAGCTACAGTAATCAAGACAGTATGGTACTGGCACAGAAACAGACATATAGATCAATGGAACAGGATAGGAAGCCCAGAGAGAAACCCACACACATATGGTCACCTTAATTTTGATAAAGGAGGCAAGGATATACAATGGAGAAAAGACAGCCTCTTCAATTAGTGGTGCTGGGAAAACTGGACAGCTTCATGTAAAAGAATGAAATGAGAACACTCCCTAAGACCATACACAAAAATAAACTCAAAGTGGATTACAGACCTAAAAGTAAGGCCAGACACTATAAAACTCTTAGAGGAAAACACAGGCAGAACACTCTATCACATAAATCACAGAAAGATCCTTTCTGACCCACCTCCTAGAGAAATGGAAATAAAAACAAAAGTAAACAAATGGGACCTAATGAAACTTAAAAGCTTTTGCACAGCAAAGGAAACCAGAAACAAGATGAAAAGAAGACAATGCTCAGAGTGGGAGAAAATATTTGAAAATGAAGCAACTGACAAAGGACTAATCTCCAAAATTTACAAGCAGCTCATGCAGCTCAATATCAAAAAATCAAACAACCCAGTCCAAAAATGGGCAGAAGACCTCAATAGACATTTCTCCAAAGAAGACATACAGATTGCCAAGAAACACATGAAAGAATGCTCAACATCACTAATCATTAGAGAAATGCAAATCAAAAGTACAATTAGGAATCACCTCACACCAGTCAGAATGGCCATCGTCGAAAAATCTACAAACAATGAATGCTGGAGAAGGCATGGAGAAAAGGGAACCCTCTTGCACTGTTAGTGGGAATGTAAACTGATACACCTACTAGGGAGAACAGTATGGAGTTTCCTTAAAAAACTAAAAATAGAACTACCATACGACCAGCAATCCCACTACTGGGCATATGCCGTGAGAAAACTATAATTCAGAAAGAGTCACGTACCCCAATGTTCACTGCAGCTCTATTTACAATAGCCAGGACATGGAAGCAACCTAAGTGTCCATCGACAGATGAATGAATAAAGAAGATGTGCCACATATATATAATGGAATGTTACTCAGCCATAAAAAGAAACGAAATTGAGTTATTTGTAGTGAGGTGGATGGACCTAGAGTCTGTCATGCAGAGTGAAGTAAGTCAGAAAGAGAAAAAGCAATACCGTATGCTAACACATATATATGGAATCTAAAAAATAAACAAATAAATAAATAAAGGTTATGAAGAACTTAGGGGCAGGACAGGAATAAAGATGCAGAGGTAGAGAATGGACTTGAGGACACGGGGAGTGGGAAGGATAAGCTGGGACGAAGTGAGAGAGTGGCATGGACTTATATACACTACCAAATGTAAATTAGGTAGTTAGTGGGAAGCAGCCACATAGCACAGGGAGATCAGCTTGGTGCTTTGTGACCGCCTGGAGGGGTGGGATAGGGAGGGTGGGAGGGAGGGAGACGCAAGAGGGAAGGGATGTGGGAACAGATGTATATGTATGACTGATTCACTTTGTTATAAAGCAGAAACTAATAAAAAAAAAGAAAAAGAAAAAAAATGTTAACATTAAGTCTCACAATCAATGAATATAGTTTAGCTCTCCATTACTTAGTCCTTCCTTAATTTATCTCAGTAATATTTGGCAGTGCTCAGGGTCTAGGTCTTGCTCACCTCATGTTAAACTTATTCCTTTGTATCTGGTAGTAAAAATGCTATTTTAAGTGTTATCTTTTTCAATTAATTACCAAAGTGTGGTCACTAGAATACAAAAATAGATTGTTTTATATTCATTGTGCATCCAATGGCTCTGATAAATACACTAATTAATTCCACTGTTTTGTTTAGAGATTAAATTTTTTATGTGTTCAATTATATCATTTGCAGATAATGACAGATTTACTTATTTCTCATATATATACCTTTTGCTTTCTTTTCTTATTTTGCTGACTAGATGTTCTTTTACAGTTAAGTAGATATGATGATAGTAGACATTCTTGGACATGTTTGTCAGAGTTATTTTAAAGTTCCTATTTGGTAACTTTAATATATGATTTGTTTGTTGAGCTGTTTCCATTTTTCAGTTTTTGTCTATGTTGTCAATGCATTGTTCCTGGGTGCTTTTTTTTTTTTTTCAAGCCTCATGATGTTTGATTGAATGAAAGATATTTCGAATGAAAAATTTAGAGTCTCTGTAAGATGATATCTTTCTCTAGGTGTTTTCTTGTGGCAGGCAGATGACATAGTGCTTGATGCTTTGAGAGTTGGTTTTAGGCTTTGTTAGGTCAGGTGTGTTTAATGAGCCCTTGCAAAATATTATGGGCCTTGAATGACAGCTAATTGCCTGGCTTGCTTACCAAGACATAAGACTCCTAAACATTGGTGGGAGCCTGAATTCAAGTCTTTTTCACCCCACTACTTAGCAAATCAAATCACCCAGAACTTTTTGGTTCTGAGTATCTTGGATTCTTAGCGTACAAATGTGCAGCTTATGAGTTATACAATAAAGGAAGGGATTTGTATATGAATTTTGGCATTTACCTTCCTGAGCATTTTTCCTGTTTAAAATTCCTCCCTTAAATTCCTGACACTTTGGAATTCTCAACCTCCACTGTCTCTTATTTTCAGGGTAGTAAGATGACTTCATGTTTTTTAGCAATATGATTAATCTGAGAAAAAATACACTTAAGATGACTAGAACAATTATTATACATATCATGATGTATTAATCAACCTTGTACTGATGGGCATTTAAGCTGTTACCAAACCATTCCTTTAACTACAATATTGAGATGTGTCTGCTGTTCTACAAGAGATTTCCTTCTTTCTGATTTAAGTATGTCTATTGTTCATCTTTTAATCATGCCATTCTATTCACATTATTTTTTTTCATATTATCTTTTTATCATTTAATTTCTTTGCTTCTTTTTCTTTTCCCCTTTGCCTTCAAATTGCATCCCCAAATATTCTATAATTCTAAAGTTTCTTCTCTAAAATTACTTGGAAAATAGATTACACTTCCGTTCCAGTAATTCCCCTCATCCCCCTTCTTACTCTGTTTTAAATGAAGTATAATATACATAGTGGAAAGCAAACTGTAACAATATTACAACTCAGTATATTTTCACAAGTAATGACATGCATGCAATGAACACCCAGATCAAGAAATAGAACATTACTATCCTACAAGTAGCACTCTGAATAATCCTATTCACAATACCCCAGAACAGTGAAAATAACCTTTACACTATTTCTACTTTTCAGAATGTATATTAGACTGTCACCATTGTATTTTATACAAATGTACTGTGTTGCTTCCAGTCATTTGGATCTCCTCTTTTGTGAAATGTCTCTTTAACTCCTCTGGCTCTTTTAAAAATATTATTGATTTGTAAAATTTTGAAATATATTTTGG